>NW_026571447.1:31804664-32044085 GCF_026225935.1 Boleophthalmus pectinirostris
TTTCTTCACCCTCTTTCTCTCCTCTTTGTATTTCTCTGTTCCACCATCTCTCTCTCTCTCTGTGTCTCTCTGTCTCTTATTTCTCTTTTCTAATATCCCCCTTTCTCTCTCTCTCTTCACCTTCTCTCTCCTCTCTGTATTTCTCTTTTCCACTGTCTCTCCCTCTCCCTTTCACTTTTCCACTTATCTCTCTTTCTCGCTCTCTCTCTCTTCACCCTCTCTCTCTCTTCTCTGTATTTCTCTTCTTGACTGTCTCTCTCTCCCTTTCTCATTTCCACTATCTCTCTTACTCTCTCTCTTTACCTTTTCTCACCTCTCTGTATTTCTCTTTTCTTCTCTCTCTCTCTCTCTCTTTTCTAATATCCCCCTTTCTCTCTCTCTTCACCTTCTCTCTCCTTTCTGTATTTCTCTTTTTGACTGTCTCTCTCTCTCTCCCTTTCTCATTTCCACTATCTCTCTTTCTCTCTCTCTTCACCTTTTTCTCACCTCTCTGTATTTCTCTTTTCCCCATCTCTCTCTCTCTCTTTCTCTCTCTGTTTCTCTTTTCCAATATCCCCCTATCTCTCTTCTCTCTCTCTCTCTCTCTCGTTCTCGCTTCACCTCCCTCTCTCTCCTCTTTGTATTTCTCTTTTCCACTGTCTGTCACTCTCTCCCTTTCTCTTTTTCACTGTCTCCTCTCTTTCTCTCGCCTCTCTGTGTTTCTCTTTTCCTCTCTCTCTCTCTCTCTCTCTCTCTCGCTATTTCTCTTTTCCAATCCCTTTCTCTCTCTTCACCCTCTCTCTCTCCTCTCTGTATTTCTCTTTTTCACTGTGTCCCTTTCTCTCTTCTCTCTTCCCTTTCACTCACCTTTCTCTTTCTCTCTTTCTTTCTCTCTGTCTTTTCTTTCTCCCTCCCTCCCTCTCTCTCTCTCTCTCTCTCCCTCCCTCCCTCTCTCTCTCTCTCTCTCTCTCTTTCTCTCCTCTATGTATTTCTCTTTTCCACTATCTCCTGTTCTCTCTTTCTTTCTCTCTCTCTTTTCTTTCTCCCTCTCCTCCCTCCCTCTCTCTCTCTCTCTCTCTCTCTCTCTCTCTCTTTCTCTCCTCTATGTATTTCTCTTTTCCACTGTCTGTCACTCTCTCCCTTTCTCTTTTTCTACTGTCTCCTGTTCTCTCTTTCTCCCTTTCTCTCTCCTCTCTCTCTCTCTCTCTCGCTATTTCTCTTTTCCAATCCCTTTCTCTCTCTTCACCCTCTCTCTCTCCTCTCTGTATTTCTCTTTTTCACTGTGTTCCTTTCTCTCTTCCCCCTTTCTCTTGCCTTTCTGTATTTTTCTTTTTCACTCTCTTTCTCTCTCTCTTCCCCCCTCTTTATTTCTCTTTTCTAATATCTCCCTTTTTCTCTCTCTCTCTCTCTTCACCCTCTCTCTCTACTCTTTGTATTTCTCTTTTCCACGTTCTCTTGTTCTCTCTCTCTCTTTCCCCCTCCCTCCTTATGTCCCCTCCTTAGCCCCGTTCTGCCTTTTCTTTCCCCCTCTCCGTCTCTCTGTCTCTCCCCCTTTTTTCTGTCTCTCCCCCCGTCTCTCTCTCTCTCCCCCATTCCTCCGTCTCTCCCCCGTCTCTCCGTCTCTCTCTCCGTGGACATTCCTGTGAGCTCATCAGACAGTCTTCACGTCCAGCAGCTCGATCACATGACACGGTGGAGGTGCACATTTCACTCTGGCCTGACTTGTTTATCCCAAATTAGTCACAAGTCTAAAATAGTGACAGCTTTACTTCTGTTTGATAACATCATTCATTTCAAAATCACTTTCTTTATTTAGTCGCTCGTCGTCACAATTTAAGTCAATCCTGATCTGCATTTTCAAACATCAGTCTGTACTTTCATATATCAGAGTCTGTTTAACGAGGCGGAAGGATCTGTTTGCTACGGGAGCCGAGAGGCGTCACAGCAAACGCAAACGCGCAACAAATACAAACGCGACAACACAACAAAAAGCCACAACACGCCAAAAAAAGCCACAACGGAAGTGACCGCGGGACTCTATTTTAATGCAAACGCCGCAACAAATACAAACACCCCAACACAAACGCAAATACCGCAACACGTTAAAAAGCCACAACACATTAAAAAGCCACAATACATTAAAAAGCCACGACACATCAAAAGCCATAACACATTAAAAAGCCACAACGGAAGTGACCGCGGGACTCTATTTTAATGCAAAACACCGCAACAATACAAACACCGCAACATATTAAAAAGCCACAACACATTAAAATGCCACAACACATTAAAAAAGCCACAAACACACACATCAAAAAGCCACAACGCCACAGGAAGTGACCGCGGGACTCTATTTTCCGACGGACCGATCAAGCGGCAAGTGAAGAAGAAGAACTACAACGTGAAAAGTAAAGGAACGGAGAAGTAAAACATAAGTAAAAGTAATTTATTGTTTTATCATTATTCGTTTCACGTTGTAGTTCTTCTTCTTCACTTGCCACTTGATCGGTCCCGTCGGAAAAATAGTCCCGCGGTCACTTCCGTTGTGGCTTTTTTGGTGTGTTGTGGCTTTTTTGTTGTGTTGTTTGTGTTGTGTTGTGGTTTTTTGTTGTGCTTTTTGGTGTTTTTGTTTGTTGTTGTGTTTGTGGCTTTTTTGTTGTGTTTGGCTTTTTTGGTGTGTTGTGGCTTTTTGTTTTGTGTTGTTGTTGTGCTTTTTGGTTGTGTGTGTTGCTTTTTTGTGTTGTGGCTTTTTGTTGTGTGTGCTTTTTGGTTGTGTTTGGCTTTTTTTGTGTGTTTGTGTTGTGACTTTTTTGTGTGTTGTGTTTGTTCTTTTTTGTTGTGTTGTGGCTTTTTTGTTTTTTGTTGTGTTGTGCTTTTTTGGTGTGTTTGTGGCTTTTTTTGGTGTGTTGTTGGCTTTTTGGTGTGTTGTGGCTTTTTTTGTGTTTGTGGCTTTTTTTGTGTTGTTTTTGTTTGTTGTTTTTTTTTTTTTTTTTTTTTTGGTGTGTTGTCGCATTTGTATTTGTTGCGGCGTTTGCGTTTGTTGTGACCCCTCTCGGCTTCCGTAGTTTACATCTCCAAAGCTCAAAATGCTCTGTTCCACCTTGTGATGTCATGAAGCTGTAGTTTTCAACAGCAGTTAACAGCAACTTTTTAACTTTAGTTCAGGAGAGATCGGCAAGTGTTTTCAATTTGAGAAAAGAACTGAGTCTAAATCTGCAGAGTTTGAGTGAAAGAAACAAAACACAACTCGGGGTTTGTTTGGACGAGGAAGCAACATTTTAATATGAGCGCTTTAAGATAAAATTCCATAAAAGAGCGTTTCATGCACATACAGTTTTCTACAGCGTCGCTCCAAATGTTTCTTATTAGATTTCTTTTATTAAATGAAATACATTTTGTGCTCTGGACATGGCGGTGATCCAACAGATGTAAAAACCATCACTTTATTTATTACAAGCAGATGCCAGTTTGTGCTTGCATTATTCACTGGCCTCTGGGTGTAGCCGGCTTCAGTTGTCCGTGTAACGTAAGGATCTCGTTCTGGGATCCTCGGGCTTTCCAAAATGAACTCAAGATAACTACATTTGTAAAACGACTGTAATAGACACCAGGGATTAATTTAACCTAAACTTTTCATGTTGCCTGGGGTAACAGACCGTTCTAGTCTGATTAATAAAAAGAAAGATCAGTGATTGAATCTCGATGTTCATTTGAGCAGGTACTGAAACGGTCTTGAACTTAAACAGAAGTCATATGAAAATTACATTAAGACGGGGGTCCCCAACCACCAGGCCGGGGTCCAAAACCGGGCCACGGACCATCTGGTACCAGACCTCCGAGAAGAATATGATATATTTAAAGGAGTTTTATTTGTTTTTTTATAGTTTACCACCATATCGATGTGTTTTTAAGTTTTGTTCTAGTGCAGATTAACCTGGTAAACACAAAACATGAGTATTAAGACAATTTTTTCTCTATGATTAAGAGTTTGATGCATTTTGCACTCTGATTACCGACCCCTAATCAAGCTGGTCTTCACCGTTTGCAGCTCGTGCAAAATGCTGCTGCTCGCCTGCTCACTAACAGTCAGAAACATGACCACATCATCCCTGTCCTGTACTCCTTGCACTGGCTCAGTGTCCAGTTCAGAATTCATTTTAAAATTTGGATGTTTGTTTTTAATGCAGTCATTGTTTTTGCACCTTCCTACTTGTGTGAGATTTTGACCCCCTCACCAACCCAGCAGAGCTCTACGATCTGCTGGGCAACATCTGCTGGAGGTCCCCCCGGTCCCGGTGCAAACAGTGGGGTGATCGTTCTTTTGCAGTGGCCGCTCCAAAACTCTGGAACTCTTTGCCCATTGAGTTACGGTCCATCCCTGACCTGCCTTTGCTCAAAACCAAACTTAAAACCTGCTTATTTAGAACGTCTTTTAACACTTAGTGGCCCTGTGACACTTTCTTTATTTTAATGGTGTAATGTGCCTTGTTGGCCTTTTTTTTAATGATGTTTATTGTTTTTTATTTTGTTTTAATGTTGTACAGCACTTTGGTCGTTGGAAGGCGCTATAGAAATAAAGTTTGAGTTGAGTTGACTTGACCCCGCCCCCTCCACCAGACCCAGAAAAAAATATTATGTTTATTACCAGTTCTTAGGAGAAAAAAAGGTTTGGGGTTTATGTTACGTCTGTCTGATAATGTGCCCTTTTTGGTCTGACAGAACAAGACCAGAGGGCACAGGTGATTCTGAACAAATGATGTGAGAAGCAGGTGAGCGACTCCTCCCCAGTTTGTAATATAAGAAGTGCTCTATTGTGTTTTCAAACTCCACACAACACACTTTCACTGGAATCATTTGGATAATTTCAGCCTGTAATAACCCAGAGAGCAAATTTAGCGGGTTAAGAAGATGTAGAGAGGAGCTGAAACGATTTTCCAGTGCAGACCCAAGTGGATTTTATTCAAGTCATCAGCTCTAAAAGTGCCAATTTCTATAAACAAAAGGTAAAAGGAGCTGTTAACTTGAAAACTACTGCTTCATAATAAATTTGAACAGAGCATTTTGAGCTTTTGAGATGTAAATAGACAATAATAAACTGGATTATTGACAGTTTGGGAAGGTTACTTTTAAAATGTATTCCCCTACAGATTACAGATTACATACCCCAAAATGTAGTTTGTAACGTAATCTATTAAGTTACTTGAGGTGAGTAATGTAATCTGAATACTTTGGATTACTTGATTTGCTGTAGAGAAGCAAAGACAAGGATGTCGTAACATAATACGTTTTGTCTGCTAAAAGAAAATAAAAAGCCCAGACTTTACTTAACCAAATTTAAAAATATTATTGATAGAAGAAGAGACACGTCCACACAGCATGATTTAGTCCTGTTAAATCCTGTTTCAGTCCTGGTTTAGTCCTGTTTTAGACCTGGTTTATTCCTGTTTTAGTCCTGGTTTAAACCTGGTTTTAGACCTGGTTTAGACCTTTTTTAGACCTGGTTTAGATCTAGTTTAGACCTGGTTTTAGATGGGTTTTAGTCCTGTTTTAGTCCTGTTTTAGACCTGTTTTAGACCTGTTTTAGACCTGTTTTAGACCTGGTTTAGATCTAGTTTAGACCTGGTTTTAGTCCTGGTTTAGATCTAGTTTAGACCTGGTCTGGTTTTAGACCTGTTTTAGATCTAGTTTAGTCCTGGTTTAGTCCTGGTTTAGACCTGGTTTATATCTAGTTTAGACTGGGTTTTAGTCCTGGTTTAGACCTGTTTTCGACCTGTTTTCGACCTGGTTTTAGACCTGTTTTAGATCTAGTTTAGTCCTAGTTTAGTCCTGGTTTAGACCTGGTTTATATCTAGTTTAGACTGGGTTTTAGTCCTGTTTTAGATCTAGTTTAGTCCTGGTTTAGACCTGGTTAAGATCTAGTTTGGACCTGGTTTAGTTTTTAGACCGGAATGAGTGGAATTACCAAAAAAAAAAAAAAAAAAAAAAAAAAAAAGGTCCAAAATGTGAAAACAGGAAAATACCGCAGTGTAATCCATTTATTTCAACAAAGTAACTGTAATCCAATTACCACTCACTGAAACAGTAACTGTAACCGAATACAGTTACTCATCATTTGTACTCTGATTACGTAACTCTGGTACATGTAATCTGTTACTCCCCAACACTGATTACTGAACACGTGTAAATGAAACAAAACACAACTCCCTGTACATTTCTGATAAAGTAACAACATTATAACACGACTTAAATCTGCTCTTGGAGGAGTTAACTTTTTCCTGGTGCCAAATTTCAAAATATTGAGAAGTTCACCTGGGTTGCCCTCTTGTATTTAAGTTTGAAATGTCATCCTGTTATATCAATAAAGAGTGGAGAAGAAGTTGTCAGGGTCTGAAGGATGGAACGGTTAAAGTGGATCGTATGAAAGTTTGCCAAGAGGTTTGCACAGGTTGATTGCTTCAAATAATAACATATATTTTCAAGCCAAACACTTTTCGTACCTGTCTCTCTCCATATTGAAAGAATTATTATTATTTGTCCCAACTGGCTAAAGGAGACTAATATTGTGGAAAGAAACAGGTCCTAACGAGAAAAAAAGTTGGGGATCACTGCATTAGGACACTGAGAAGAAGCCTGGAGTTTATCTTATGTTAATTAAATAGTGTTTCCTTTTTATTGTAATATCAAATCATCACATATCAAAGGTTTTTTCTTAGTTTTGAAAGTTTAAAAGTTCAATATTGTGCCAGCATTAATCTGAGCTTTTACTCAACTTTAGAAGAAAACGCATTGATCTTAAAGCAGATCTATTTTGCAGAATGGACTTTTTAGAGCTTTTAATCACATTATGGTTGTTGTTCCTCGCCTGAAGTCGAACTGGGAGTGATTCGTGCATGTTTGAGCAATCTTTAATCACTTATTTTCAAGACGCTACTTTGTCGATCAACTCTCATTTTCACCACGAGCATTTGCCCACTACTCTCGATGCACTTTGTTCTCCAAGTTTTTCTGTTTTTTTTAAATCCGTGAGACACATAAGATGCGGTCCTTTTTGCACAAATGAAAAAAAAAAATCGCTACTCTCTATCCATTGGAGGTGCCGACTCTTTGTTGTGTTGTGTGATGCCAGATCTCAATGGGCATCACAACTTTCCAATTTGGTCAGTGGGTGTTTTAGGTCAAGGGTCTCCAACCTGTTGCTCGAGAGCTCCCAGTAAATCTCCACCCCGCTCCAAGCAGCTCGCCAAGGGATTTCTGAATTGTACGTGTTGTGGATAATAAGAAAAATTCCCAAAGTCACAGGCACCTGCAAAAGTTTGGAGTACAGAGAGAGGAGCTCCTGTAGTCTGACACATTCGGCCACACAGTTTGATTTATTACGACTGTGAATGTTTAATTTTGATGCCTAACTTGATAAATGGATAATAGTTCATGTTTTATTTGCATCTAACTTTGGCAATTATTTTTTCCATGGGGCCACATGAGAAACAGAAAATATTGTGAAGGGCTGGACCAAAATTCTTAATGCAAATCTGCGTAATATTAACTGTATTTCTTTACAAAAAGCAGTAAAAGCAATAAAATGTTATGAAAAAGTGAGTTTGCCTTACAAAAAATGTCATTAAAAACACCTCTAAAACAAAAGCAATGCATGAGGTGAAATTATAAAATATTGGGGGTGTAACTCTATGTCTCACAATACAATATAATCACGGTATGAACCTCACGGTGCGATATTCACTGCTTTTATTTTGTGGAGGTTTACAAACAAAACTGTTAATATGTGACTTTTTCCTCTTAAAATGCCTTGACAAGACTTGACAAGAGAAAGAACTAAGACTTAAAACTGATTAGAACTGTTATTTCTTCTTATAGTCTGCACTGAAATGGAGCAAAGGATCATGGTCTATGTAGTTCCCTCTGTCTTTTTTTAGCTGTTGTTGCACCATAACTTTTAATTTAAACAAAGACACTTGTAATTCGAATATATTGTGATGGTCCACGATATTATTGTAAGAACTTTGACGATACGATATCACGATATTTTGGTTATTGTTACATCCCTATAAAACAGACAAGTCAAACTCAGGCCCAGGGGCCAAATTTGGCCCGTGATATAAATATATTTGGCCCGCTAGATTATATCAGATATGTATTAGAGCTGGCCCACCCGCTACAGATAGACTAGAGAGACATTATTTAAGCAAAACTATTATTAAAGATTTATTTTAATAAGAAAAAGTTTTAACATTACATATCCCGAAAGAAGAGAAAACATGCAGATGCTGTTGACATTTTTTTAATAAATATTTAGCTCACAACTTAGTCCCAGTTTTAAATTTTGGCCTGTGTGAATATGAGTTTGACAGCCCTGCTATAAAATATGTTTATTTTGTTTTGACAGTAAACATATTTTATAGGGATTCAAAATTATCTAAAACGAGCCAGTCAGAGTCAAGCAAAGAGCCGTATGTGACCCAAGGCTCCCTGTGGCTCTTATTTTTATTCAGTTTCTTTGCTACTGCTGAAATTGTTTTCTCTCTGGCATTTTTGTTGTTTCATTTTGTTGTTTTGTAAAGGTAGCTCATTGGAGAAAAGAGGCTGGAGAGCCCCGTTTTAGATGAACATTGTGATTTTAAAGGTGCAAAATATAACATAATGCTCCACACGACAAGCACAACATACCATACTTGTGCCATGCTTCGAAAGACTAACTACATGACCCCTCACCTCTGACAGATCGCATCATGGAAACTTGTGGAAGCTGACACGACTGTTTCCTCCAGAGCAGGGCCCTAAAAGCAGGAGGCAGCCCAACCCTTTGGCCCCTCCCCCCGGGCAGACAGTGACCCCGTGACCCCCTGACACCTCCAACACTCCTGGCTCTGCTGCTCAGATTAATCACACAGGGACGGCTCAGGGTTGCCAGGTCTGGTTCTTTATAGCGACTTTTGGCTTCTATTTTTGGGAAGTCACACGCTAATTTTAAGAGTCTCGTGTTGTGTTTGTTTATGGCACTTTTATGTCGTAAAAGTGGCAATTTTTAGCCTTTTATCATCTCAAGTTGCACTTTTATAGACCAGGCAATGAGTAAAACGCAAGCTGTTCATGTTTTAAAGCTGTAATTAATGTAAAATATACCATAAAAATAAACGTATTTCAATAGACCTTTTGCACAACAGCCGGAAATGCAGCGATGTAGGGTAAAAGTAACTCCCAATTGATGCTTTTTAATGGCGAAATATCTGTGGAAATGTCTTACGTATTTTCCACAGCTTCATAAATCTGCTCAATCACCAAATCTTCATCCAACAAGATCCACAAAGGAGAAAAATTCTGTCCATGAAGAATTTACCCAGAACTATCAAGGTAAGAAAGACGAAAACATAAAGGCGAACAACGATGACACATTAGTGAACTACTCCTTAGCAAAACTTAACCTTATAGTCATGAATAAAGCATAAGTCGTACTCGTTAACTCGTTAACTCAGACTGATTCTACAATTAAAAATCGATTTCATGATATAGATATCGGCATAGACAGAGAGATTTGTGCAGTTCGAATGCTACAGATGTTCACAGATTACATGTCGAGCCTTTAAACTGCACAAATCTCTCTGTCTCTGCTTATATCTTCTAGCCTGATTCATCAGATGGTTTCACTTTGTGGAAACCGAATTAGAATTCGTTCGCTCGACAGTAGGCGGGTACTTTTTTTAATTTAACCACTCGCTGCTATTTGGTCATGACGTATGTAATTAATCTTTTCCTAAATCTCGTAGGAAGAAGGGCAATAACGTCTTTCCTCTTGATAAAATTCAACCAAACATTCTCTTTGTTCCGGCTTTAAATCCTCGATCTCGGGAATCGTTGACAACACAGAATATATGGCTCTTTGCTGATTGGCTGGTGCCCGAACTCGCACGTCTGGGGTTCTTGTAAACCGATTCCTGACCTAGTCGCTGGAGAGAAATGAAATTGAGCGGAGGTACTAGGTGGCACCAGCCGGGCTAAATATCTACATCATGAAATCAGTTTTTATCCAGAATGAGTCTGAGTAACAAGTATTTTATGTTTTATTCATGACCATAACTTTAAAGTTTTGCTCAGGAATGGTTCACTAATGCTCGTCGTTGTCCGCCTTTAAGTTTTTGTCTTTCTTACCTTGATAGTTGTGGATAAATTCTTCATGGACAGAATATGTCTTTTGATAAAGATTTGGTGATGGGGCAGATTTACGAAGCTGGTGGAGACGTTTCTACAGATACTTCGCCATAGAAAAGCATGAACCAGGAGTTACGTTTATACTACATCGCTGCACTTCCGGCCGTTGTGAACTATTGAGATATGTTTATTTTTATAGCATATTTTACATTAATTACAGCTTTAAAACATGAACAGCTTGCGTTTTATTCATAGTCTGGTCTATAGAAGTGTAACAGAGATGATAAAAGACTAAAAAAAACCTAAACAAACACAACACGAGACTCAGATGTTTAATTTTAATTGTAGAATCAGTCTGAGTGAATAATATATTTTATTCATGATCATAACTTTAGTTTTGCTCAGGAGTAGTTCACTTTCAGTTCGTCTTTCTTACCTTGATAGTGGTGGATTAATTCTTCATGGGTGAATGTTTATCCTTTGTGGATTTTGCTGAATGAAGATTTGTGGATGGAGCAGATTTATGAAGCTGGTGGAAAATACACGAGACATTTCCACAGATATTTTGACACAGAAAAGCATTAACCGGGAGTTACGTTTATCCTACTTTGTAACACTTCCGGCCGTTGTGAAAAAAGTCTAAACTGTTAGTTACACACAACATTTAAAGGCTTTGGACAGTTTTTTCTCCATGTAGCCCTGTCTGAGCCATTTTTGTCTTGCCCCAGTACAGATAATATTGTAAAAGCAGCTCTTCAGGTCAAAATAAACCACCTGTGTATCTGCATCTATTGTCCGATAATCAGGAAGTGCTCTGTTAGCATTATTGTGCAGGAATAACTTTAGTTGAATGAAAAAGTTTGATTGTTTTTTATGTTTTGAAGACAGTAAAAGTCAAGTACAGTGCTTTAAAAGATCCTACATTATGAAAAAATGGACTGTGAGCTTTAAGTTGCGTTAAAATGTTGTTAGATGTTGTGTTTTGTGTTTTGTTTTTCTTCTTTTAGACATTGCGATCTGAGTGTGCTATGCATTTTTCCCTTTTTATTTTACTGTTCCTTGCACTTGCAGCTTTACAAGAGCCTTGGTGAGCGTTTTCTTTTTCATTTGAGGAAACAACATTAAAACATAGATCCAAAAGATTGTGTAACATAGGCCCTTTGACGATTTCTTTTTCGTGCTTTTTTTCCAGCTCTGGTCTCTTGTTCTGAGCTCTTTCAAAAGCCTGGCTGCTTGCTGCACTCTGAAATTCTGCTCCCCGGCTGCAGAGGGTCGGCCCACACACTGACACTGACAAACCGCTGTAAGAATACATCAGAGAGGTGAATGCAGAAGAGCAAACTCCGACCCAAAGTCACAGACACCTGCAAAGTTTGGAGCACAGAGAGAGGAGCTCCTATAGTCTGACACATTCAGCCCGTTTGACATTTACTGGTTAGAGAGATACACTGTAAAATAAATCTGTTGGTTGCATTTACTTATTTTCATTCTATTTATGTTGCTTAAGGTTGTTTTTGTTTGTTTATTTCACTTAGGTTGATTTGTTAGAGTAGTAGTGTTAAAGTATTACTGGTATCAAGCAAGTAAATGTTTGTTGTTGTTTTTTTCATATTGTAAGCAGCATCAGCCATCAGTAAAGTGTGAAAAGTAGATTTAAAAAGTGACTCCAGTGGCAGATAAATTAGTCTGAAAAAATATACTGAAATTAAAGTAGGGCAAGAAGACCAAAAAAAAAGAAAAAAAAAGAAGAAGAATTATGTTTTTCATTTTAATGTGATTTTCTTTTATATTAAAAAAATAATAATAATGAATTGTCATTTAACACAAAAAAATCAAAAAATTTTTTCCCCCTCCAAATTCTGAATTCAGATGCTACATCACTGTTCCCCAAGCTTTTTTTCTGGAGACCCATATTTTAAAAGACACAAACCTTCGCAACCCAAGTCAATACATGTTATTCGTAAATCACAAAATAAAGGTGGATTTGACCATTATTGAACTTTAATGAGGATATTTTATTGCTGAATGAGTGATTGTGTTTTAAAAGTTTTAAACAATGAAAAACAGTCATTGAAGCAGCAATAAAAGGATCCATGAGTTGCTTATTTGGACATTAAATGTAGCCCATTTCTTTTTCTTTTCAATATTTAACTGAACCAACAATATTGGATCAAACCAATCAATAAAATAATTACAAAAAGATTAGAAATGATACAAAACATGTCTTAACATTTCAACATTTCTAATGAGATCAGTGGGTCTGTCAGTGTTTTTGTAGTGCGCTTCAGTCTGGGGCTGCAGGAGGAGAGAGCAGCAGCAGATCAGGCGTATCAGCAGAACTGTATATCACAGACCTACATGCAGATTGTGAAAGGCGACCCAAAAAAAATTTCTTGTGACCCACCTGAGGGTCACGACCCAGTCTTTGGGAAACAATGTGCTGGCTCAGGGATGTCAAACTCAAATTCACAGAGGCCAAAATTAAAAACTGTGACTAAGTCGTGGGCCAAACTATATATTTATTTAGTTTTCTCTTATATGAGATATGTAATGTTAAACCTTTTTTTAATAAATAAATGTTTAATAAAAAATTGTGCTTAAACATTGAATCCAGAACAAGCAGAATATAAAATAATAACACAATTTTAAATAAATAATGTCTCTATAGTCTATCTGTAGCCAGTGGGCAGCTCTAATACATATTTGATATGATCTTGCGGGCCAAATATAATTATATCGTGAGCCAAATTTGGCCCCTGAGCCTGAGTTTGACATGTCTGTGCTCGAGGATCGGCTGTAAACTTCTCAACAGGGCCAAGCTCTTCATTGACCATTAGAAATAACTGAATTTCAGACTGTAATTTAATTAATTAAACAGTAAAAACTCACAAAAAATATAATATACAAAGTAATTATATCCAGCTCAAATCAGCATGACTGTTTTAATGTGAAGTCATAATAACTGTACTGAAACCAGTCCAGAGGTATTCCTAACTCAGATAATAAAGTCCTACTAACTTAATAAATCTAATTCGTCACATCAAGATTATTCCTGAAGTTTTGTTTTTACAGTAATTCTCCCACGAGTTTTACAGTGCGCTTTGACATTTATTGGTTGGAGACGTCCTGAGTGACGGAGGATCTACAGGAGGTGGTGGAGGTGGTGGAGGTGTGGGGGGGTCAGTAGTATTTGTGGTATGTGGTGTTCCTCCGGTCCCAGTGCGAGCCGAGCATTCTCCAGTGAGCTGTGTGTTCTGAATGCTGCAGCCCTGCACAGCTGTCAGAGCCCACGGGGGGTGGACGACCCGCCCCTGGGCTCCCGGACTCTAAAAAACACTGACTGTGCTATTACTTCTGTTTATACTAATATGTTTATACCAATATGCAGCTTTTGAATAGTTTTGACATAATATTTTAGGGTCGGAGTGTTTAGTGGAGACTGCAAAAAAAAAAAAAAAAAAAAATGAAATGGTTTTCTTTTACTCATACTCATCTTAGTTTGAGGTGTACGTCTATTTAATGGACCTGTAACACTGAATTTGTTTCTTATATAAAGCAAAAGTATGTATTAATTGGGTAAGAATGTTATATTAGTGCATTTATTTTAACTTTGAATCAAAATGCTGTGAAAAATGTTACCATATTTTCCACACTATAGGGCGCACTCATAAAAAAAAAAAAATAAAAAACTTAATTTAAAAAGTTAATTATTATTATTATTATTATTATTATTAATAATAATAATAATAAGAATACTAATAATATAAAAACTAACAGCTGGTAGCTTTAAGAAAACAGTTTTTTTTTTTTTTTGTTCTGACTTATTTTGGATTATAAAAGCTTTATTTGTACATAAAATGACTTGAATCTAACCCCACTGACAAATAATGATTCTTGAAATAAGACACGACAAATTAAGAAATGTCAGAAACAACTTAACAAAAGGTCAACCCAGTAAATCAACTGAAACAGAAAGAAAAAAGTAATAATAATTCAGAATTCATCAAGTAATTTTAAATATAATTGACTGTACATCAGCTGAACAAAGTGAGTGAAATATAAGACTAGAGTTGGACAAGATGATTTGAATGTTTAACTCATAACTACATACAAGTTTTAAGTAAAGTTATTAATGAAAAGAATTGACTTTTTCAGTTTAAGTGCAGTATTATGCAGACATATTTGTAGAGGAGGGTCAGTACAGTGAGACTTTCACATAGATGGAGTTAAAATGATTAAGTGAGATTCAGGAGCTGGACCACACCTCAACCTCCACTCCAGTCGACCACATCTTATCTCAACCACACCTTCAATTACCCAGAAGCCCTATTTATACGGCCCATCCCAACACCGTTCGCGTCATCGCTCTCGACCACCTCCCTCCTGTGTCTTTTGCCCAACCTTCAGTCCGAACACGTCATTTTGGAGGAGAGGGTTTCCGATTCAGCAGGGTGACCATTTTGGATTTTGGATGGAGATTGTTCCCTGACCATGGATCTATTAAATAACTGGATAGGGTGTTGCTGCTTGTAGCTGCCTCTAGTTGATGTAGTGACACTCAGTGGAACTACAGCGGAAAAAATCCCATGGGCCAAGAGAAGATTTTTCTCATAGATCACAATGTAATCACAAACGCCTCGTGTTCGACTGACAGGGCACCTACAGCTTTCAAAAATGTCGGATTTCATGGCGATTTTTACCTATTTTAGATAATATTTAAACATTTTCTCAGCTCAAAATCCTTCAGTTATGTTGAAAAACGCTTTATGATCGTTACGTTCTGCTCCTCTCGCTCTGATTGGTCAAAGCGATCACGTGATACACGAGCCCTCGCTCTGTGCGTGTGTTCACGTGCATTGGCGTGTGCCCGCGGGAGAAAAGAGCATTACTGCGCATGCTCGGTCGGCCCACAGTCACCGGAAGTACCTCGCTGAGCTAAAGGCAAATCTGGGATCATGCGCCATTGAGCTCAGCCCAATGACTTGAATTTTAGGACCCCGGGGCTTGACCCTGACCCTGTGTCTCCCCCCAAACCATCACATCATCCACCGTCCATAAACATCTTGATCGTATTCCATTGTTGTGGCATGGTCCTTGCTGCTGATTTGCATTTTACAACTCCAACACCTTCAAGGTTTAATTTAAGTCTGTATCATCAATGCAATAAAATTATTTAAGTTATTCAGGTTACAGTGATATGTGATAGTGATATCTTTTACTGCAAAATAAAACATTTCTATACTCATTTGGGCCAATTCAGCAGGAAGCCTTGGTTATAAAAGCTTTAATTTGTTTAGTTAGTTCATAAATACATAAAAATGACTTGAATCTTACCCCACTGACAAACAACGATTCTTGAAATAAGAGATGACAAAGTTAGAAATGTCAGAAACAACTTAACAAAAGGTCAACCCAGTAAATCAACTGAAACAGAAAGAAAAAAGTTTTAATAATTCAGAATTCATCAAGTAATTTTAAATATAACTGAACGTATTAAGCATTTTAATAAAACTACAGATTTATGAGTACATTAGCTCTGGATCAGTGAGTAAAATATAAGACTAGAGTCGGACAAGATGAGTTGAATGTTTAACTCAAAACTACATAAAAGTTTTAAGTAAAATGATTTAATGAAACGAATTGACTTTTTCAGTTTAAGTGCAATATTTTTCTTCTGACAGACAATTCGGTTGAATATGTTGAGGTTTGGCAGAAAATCACTGAACCAACTCAATAATTCAGACACATAAATTATACATAATAAATCCAGTAAAAAGTACTCTATATTCAATTTGTTTTAACTTCTACACATATTTTTTTTTACAGTGTATGTGTGTTTGAGCCCCAAAGACTTAAACACTTCCATTTCCAATTCAGATGTTTTGATTTTGTCAGCGGGTGGGGCGATAAATTCTCACTATGACAGGACCATAGATCACTTGTCAGCCGCATTGAAAAGAGATTTTTGGTGTAATTTCCGAGCGAATAAAACAGCTTTCTGCTTGGCCAAAAAGTCGAAACTCCTAAAAATTTAACGCACTTTCACTCCCTTGACGTCCCATTAACTTTGCTTGTCCTTGTAGACTGACAAATACAACTCAATACGGGGGCTATACGAGTGAATTCCACACAGGATCAGACCTGCTTTTTATGCTCTGCTGATTCTCACTGAAAGTTAAACCTGCGAGTGGGGCAGAGACCAGGGAGTCTGCACTACAAAAACAAATAAATGAGTTTAAATGGTTTGCTTTTAGAATACTCATCTTAGTTTGAGATGTACGTCTATTTAATGGACCTGCAACACTGAATTTGCGCATACATTAGTGTATTTATTTTAACTTTGAACCAAAATGCTGTGAAAAAAGTTAATTAAAGGTGTATTACGTAACTTTTTGGTTGGCAGTTCGTCGCTTGCTTGTTTTTATGGATATGTTTATAGCTCTGTCTGGAATGTTTCACAGTATGACAGCTCTACTTTACATTTATTCAGTTACAGGTGGTTTTATAGCACAGGTGTTCTTTGAGCAAGGTTGCCTCTCCACAGATCTGACCTGTAACTTGGTCTGGTTTGGTCTCCATGAAGATAGAAAGGTTTAATGCCATACTATGAAACATCCAAGACAAAGCAAGAACGAGAAAAGTATTTGGCGGATACTCCACCAGAAAAGTTACACAATGCACCTTTAGGGCCTGTTTACACGAGAATGCTTGTGGGTAAAAAAAACGACACAATATTTGATCAGAAGTGCCTTTTGTTTACACAGTGATGGTGTTTTTGGGGCTTAAAAATGCAAAAATCTGAAACCACCCTCCAGAGTGAAAAGTTGAATACGCTCCACGGTAGCGTTTTCGTCTACACTGCCCAAGACGCAAAACTCTGGTCAGATCTGCTCACGTCGCTTACGCATTTACGTCACATACATCACCACCGAGCCGTCTGGCACGCATACCTAATCGAATTCCACATACTTTTGCGTCACCGTATGCACGCTGATTTCCTCCCGAAAACGCTCGTCTAAAAAGTGAAGACTCGACGCCACTTTTGCATCTTCTGTTCAGACCAATTTTAAGAAGAAAGATTTAAATATTTAGTCTTGGCTTCTTTTTGTGGGTTGCCAAAGTCAACCAATTGCACCATGATTTGGCAGATTTTAAGCCAGATGCCCTGCCATAACAAATGCTTTGAATAGGCAGGTTTGAAAAGGGACCTTAATAGTTCATTCTGTAGGTAAAACTTTCTATTTTCATGGACACCAAACCAGACCAAGTCACAGGTCAGATCTGTGGAGAGGCGACCCCGTTCACAGAACACCTTCAAAGCATTTTGGAGCTATAAAACCACCTGTAATTGAATCTCATACTGTGAAACATCCCAGACAAAGCAATAACATCTTCATGGAGAAAAGCATTTGATGGACCCTCCACCAGGAAAGACAATGCACCTTTAATCTGGGTCTAATACAAATGTTTCCAAACTTTTTTCACCAAGTTTCACCGCATATTGAGGATTTGCGTGTGATGTGGCAGTCACGTGATTTAATGTTTTGGCGGCCATACTGGAGGTCAAGATTGGGGTTGATCCGGATGATGTTATTCAGTTACAATATAATCAGGGCGACTTTAAACAATGCAGACAACAGAAAATTGTCCCAAATCGCCAGCTTGTTAGATCAGCTGTCATTAGAAAAGTATAAAGCTCAAGTCGTCCTCCTGGGTTGTGGAATAGATCCCTATCTAATTCGGATGGAGCGCTTTGTCAGTTTAATCAATGCTCGCTCTGTGCCCAACATTTAGTATCTGTTTTTACATGTTAGATCTTCTTTCATACGAAATAAACGAACATTTTGCTTTGTGTTTCACTGGCAATGTGGTGTATTTGAATACTGATGGGACATAATCTGGTGAAGGTAAATTATAATTCTTCATACCTACGAGAAAAAAATACTTTTGGTACCTATCATTTCATTTACTGTAAATCCCTTATTCGTTTGTGTGGAGGTGTTTCCCTCACCAGAAATGAAATGTTGACCCCACAGACGATTGTACTCTTTTTATGTTCACTCTCCACCTTTGTCTGCGATCTTTATCAGCTGGGATCCGATAGAAAGATACTTTGGCCTCCTTCTTTAGCAGATTGACTCCTTCCAGAACACCCAATAGCAACACAGGACAAAACCACTGTTATTCAATTCAAATGTTACCACACACAAATACTACATGTTGGTCCAGATGGATAGTTTGACCTCCAATATTGCAGCATAAACACCAGGTCACGTGGTTTTGTGACGTAGACGCAATAAACATATTTGTAGAGGAGGGTCAGTACCGTGAGACTTAAAATGAGAGTTAAAATGATTAACTGAGATTCAGGAGCCGGACAACGCCTCAACTTCCACTCCAGCTCAACCACGCCTTCAATTACCCAGAAGCCCTATTTATATGGCCTATCCCAACACCATCTTCTGCCCATCCTTCAGTCTAAAGATGTAATTTTCAAAGAGGGAGGGTTTCCGATTCATCTGGGTGACCATTTTGGATTGGAGATTGTAACCCCACTCTGAGTCTCCCCCCCCCCAAGCCATCACATCATCCACCGTCATTAAACATCTTTATCGTATTCCATTGTTGTGGCGTGGTCTTTGCTGGTGAATTGCATTGTACAGAGCCAACACCTTCAAGGCTTAATTTAAGTCTGTATTACAATGCAATAAAATTATTTAAGTTATTCAGGTTACAGTGTTAGGTGATAGTGATATCTTTTACTGCAAAATAAAACATTTCTATACTCATTTTGGCCAATTCAGCAGGAAGCCTGAGGGCCGATAAAAATGTGTCTGTGAGCTGGATTTGGCCCCCGAGCCATAGTTTGGACACCCCTGGTCTAACATGATGAATATTCAGGATTCAACTCACTATGCAGTGTTTCTGGAGATGTTATTGTTTTGTCTGGAATGTTTCACAGTATGGTATTAAACCTTTCTATCATCATGGAGACCAAACCAGACCAAGTTGTAGGTCAGATCTGTGGAGAGGTGACCCCGCTCAACAGTATCATAGTACTCGTACACCGGTCTTGGTCTCGAGACAGGCTTTGAGACGTTTTTTTTACAGTCTTGGTCCCGTCTTGGACTTGGCCATGTTTGGATTTGGTCTTGTCTCAGTCTTGAAGGCGCTTGGACTCGATCTTGTCTCAGTCTTGAAGGTACTGGGACTGGGTCTTGTCTCAGTCTTGAAGGCATTTGGACTCAGTCTTGTCTCAGTCTTGAAGGTACTTGGACTGGGTCTTGTCTCAGTCTTGAAGGCGCTTGGACTCGCTCTTGTCTCAGTCTTGAAGGCGCTTGGACTCAATCTTGTCTCAGTCTTGAAGGTACTTGGACTGGGTCTTGTCTTGATCTTGAAGATGCTTGGACTCAGTCTTGTCTCAATCTTGAAGATGCTTGGACTCAGTCTTGTCTCAATCTTGAAGGCACTTGGACTCGATCTTGTCTCAGTCTTGAAGGTGCTTGAAGTCGGTCTTGAAGGCGCTTGGACTCGGTCTTGTCTTGATTTTGAAGATGCTTGGACTCAGTCTTGTCTCAATCTTGAAGATGCTTGGACTCAGTCTTGTCTCAATCTTGAAGATGCTTGGACTCAGTCTTGTCTCAATCTTGAAGGCGCTTGGACTCGGTCTTGTCTCGGTCTCCAGGTCTGACACTTGATAAAATGGAGATAGATTTATAAAAAGACAAATATGTGCCAAAATAACCGTAAAAGACAAATAAATCTCAAAAATTACAAAGATGGTAGATTTGGTCTCGATGGGCCGTGGTCTCGGTCTTGTCTCAGTCTTGGCCTTTGAAAGTCTCGGTCTTGTCTTGGTCTCAAGGTCTGACACTCGACGAGTAATAAAATGAAGATAGATTTCTAAAAACAATTATATTTATGTGCCAAAATTTAAAAAAAATTATACAAAGATGGTCTTGATTTGGTGTTGATGGGCCATGGTCTCGGTCTCGTCTCGGTCTCGGCCTTTAAAAATCTCGGTCTTGTCTCGATCTCGACCCTCAGAGATCTTGGTCATGTCCTGATCTTAGAACCCTGCGGTCTTGGTCTCGATTAGTTTGGTCTTCTTGACTACAACACTACCGCTCACAGAAGAATAACCTGTTAAACCACCTGTAATTGAATATATGTAAGGCAGAGCTGTTTAATGCCACACTGAGGAACATTCTAGACAGAGCGATGACATATCCATAGAAATAAGCAGGTGACGGACCCCCATTCGTGAAGTTATGCAGTGCACCTTTAACTGTGTTTTAGTAACATGATTAGTCTAAGCTGTCACTTTAACCCAATCTTGGTGTTATTTTTACAGTGTCTAGGCTCAAATATCAACAAACGTTTTCTTTCTTGTTTAAAACGGGCGTAAATATGATATAGGCCTGGGCGTTAAAAGTATTTACAAAAGCCGAGAGCTACAAAATGCAAGGACACAATGGTTGAACAGGGTCATGATTTCTGCAGGGGGATTTGCTGTTGCCCGGACAACGCACAAAGCAATGCTGGTTGGACAATGTTCGGGGAAAAAAAAAGAGAAAGAAAAAGCTTTAGAGAGGAGGAAAATACCCTGGTAATATCTGGTACGATTACAAAATGCGCTCGAAACTGCTTAGAGAATAACCAGTATTCCCAAACGGGGTTAGAAGTGTAATTTGAGTTTCACACCTGCTTTGAATGACGGCACCGTTTTTGGAAGCGATCTCGGTTCTATAAATCACAGCGTATTGTGATGTGGCAAAGGAGTGAAAGGACGGGGAAATGTATGGGAAAAAGTGAGTGAATGCAAGTTAAACATTAAACCAAAAGGAGGCGGTTTGGTTCGGTGCGGAGGTGAGGAGTGCTGAGAAAATGTTAATGAAATGCAGTGAGAGTGAGGCTTTGTAAACACCAGGGAGTTAACAAGAGAAGGACTGAAGGTGGATTTTAAGAAGAACGATTTAAATATTTAGTCTTTTCCCAGCTGGTCGCTTTTTGTGAGTTGCCAAAGAGAATCAGTTGCAATATGCTTTGGCAGATTTTAAGACAGATGTCCTACCATAACAATTGTCTTGCTCAAGAACATAAGTGCTGGTGATGAGTAAGATTTGAACAGGGACTTTCAGAGTTAACTCTCCAAGATTTACTTCTGAAAAGAGATCAAATTTGCCTTCAGTGCTTAAAGACGCACTGTGTAACTACCTAGTGCCTCCGCTCAATTTCATTTCTCTCCAGCGTCTACGCAGCAAAAAGTAGAGTGTTAAAATCGACTCTCACAGAATCAACTTTAACATTTTCTCAGCGTTTATATGAGTCCAATCTGTTCTAGAGTTAATTTAACATTTTTGGAAATGTTAATTAAGTAACACTGGACCAAAGTTCCTGTTTAACCCCGAAGTCCAGAGTTATATTAACGTTTTAAGAGTAAACAGACAACACTTTGTAGAGTTATCCTGATTTAGCTAAACAACACACAGAGGTGTTTTATTTTATTTTTACTTTATCTGAGTTAATTTAAGATTAAATTGTGTACAAAACTGGTTCAAACTGGTCTTCTCTCACAAGAGTTTGAAGTGGTGAATGGGAGGAGCCAAATTAAACACTAAGAGAAGTTGAATTAACAGTAAGGGAAGTTAAATTAACACTAGAGGAAGTTGAATTAACACTAGAGGAAGTTGAATTAACACTAGAGGAAGTTGAATTAACACTAGAGGAAGCTGAATTAACACTAAGAGAAGTTGAATTGACACTAGAGGAAGTTGAATTAACACTAAGAGAAGTTGAATTGACACTAGAGGAAGTTGAATTAACACTAAGAGAAGTTGAATTAACACTAAGAGAAGTTGAATTGACACTAGAGGAAGTTGAATTAACACTAGAGGAAGTTGAATTAACACTAGAGGAAGTTGAATTAACACTAGAGGAAGTTGAATTAACACTAAGAGAAGTTGAATTAACACTAGAGGAAGTTGAATTAACACTAGAGGAAGTTAAATTAACACTAGAGGAAGTTGAATTAACACTAGAGGAAGTTAAATTAACACTAGAGGAAGTTGAATTAACACTAGAGGAAGTTAAATTAACACTAGAGGAAGTTGAATTAACACTAGAGGAAGTTGAATTAACACTAAGAGAAGTTGAATTAACACTAGAGGAAGTTGAATTAACACTAAGAGAAGTTGAATTGACACTAGAGGAAGTTGAATTAACACTAGAGGAAGTTAAATTAACACTAGAGGAAGTTAAATTAACACTAGAGGAAGTTGAATTAACACTAGAGGAAGTTGAATTAACACTAGAGGAAGTTAAATTAACCTCAACCACATCAACTGTCAAATAAACCCAACTCAAACCCCCATTTAACTTTCAAATAGTTAAAATAACATAACACTTAAAAGAGTTAAAAACAACTCTGAAATATTTTACCCTAAAACTTTAACCCTGCAGTTTTTGCTGTGTAGGTCAGGAATCGGAATACACTAGATGGTTTGAAAGAACCCCGGAAGTTGTAGACTGTGCACTGGCCAATCAGTGAAGAGCCTGCCAGCCATGACGTTAAACTCAAGCGCCGGTCTGGGTCCCTTTTGTGGAACAGCACGACAGTAAACAAAGCAGTCAAGATGGATGTGGACGAAGACAGACATTCTGTGTTGGCAACAATTCCCAAGGATTTAAAGTTGGAAAAAAGAGAATGTTTGGTGAAATTTATCAAGTGGAAAGACCACAGACCGTATATATGAGTGGACATAGCTAACTCCTCCCTCTGTAAATGCTGCTGTGAGCCTCATCATTTTGGTCTTAAAATGTTTGTATTAACCCGCTTTATGTGATCCTGAATTTTATTTTATTTTTTTGCTGTTTTTGTCCATAGACATAGAACATAAAGCCTGGCTCCAGATTCTCTCCTATAACCGTGAGCATCGCGAGCCTCATTTGAGTGGTGCTGAACATTATGGGTGACGTCACACTCACTTAGTCCACTTCATTATACAGTCTATGGGAAAAAACATTATTGCCCTTCTTCCTACAGGATTTGGGAAAAGCTGAATAAACCAGTTAGCTCTGTTAGCGGCGCATTACATATGTCACGGCCAAATAGCAGCGATCGGTTAAATAAAAAAGTACCCGCCTACCGTCGAGTGAACAAACCATAATGCTGCGAGGTCAGACGGTTTCTACAAAGTCTAAATGCTCGACATGTAATCTGTGAACATCTGTAGCATTTAAACTGCACAAATCACTCTGTCTCTGCTAATATCTACATCATGAAATCGATTTTTTATTTTAATTGTAGAATCAGTCTGAGTTAACATGTTACTTGTGTTTTATTCATGATCATACCGTTAGTTTTGCTCCGCTTTTTTATTGGTTAAATAAAAAAAGTACCTACCTACAGTCAAGTGAATGAATCCTAATGCTGCGAGGTCAGATGATTTCCACGAAGAAACCGACTGATGAATGAGCCTTTTGTTTTACAGTAACAATAGCCAGTAAACATCGGGAACTACATATCCCATGATTCATTTCAGCACGGACAACATGAAGAAATATGTTTTTTACTTGAATTCTTAGGATTATGACGGAAATGATTCACACCAGAACCAATCAAGGTATTGGTAACACTTTATAATAACTACACCTTATTTAGCCTTAATAAAGCATGAACAAAGACTTAATTAATAATGATTCATGCTTAGTAACTACTTAATTACTACCTGAATTAGCACTTAACTTGCACTTAATTCACCTGTGCTGTAAATAGTTACTCAATACTTCTTAATTACTCATGAACTAACTATTTTCATGTTTACAAATGCATATTTAAGTTCACATTTGAGCATTTGTTAATGATCAGTAAGCTATGAGTGAATGATTTACTAATAATGCAATGATAATTCAGGCAGCTGTTATCTGTTAGTTAAGTCTTTCTGAGAGTTTTTCTAAAGTGAAGACTAATTATGTTTATTAAGCATTTGTTAAGGTTGGTCAAATTCCAGAGAAACAATAATGCATTACTAGTAAATCATTCTCTCATGGCTTACTAATCATTAATAAATGCTCAAATTTGTACTTAAATATACATTTACAAATGCACACACAAAAGGTTAGTTCATGAGTAATTAAGTAAGAAACACTTATGAGTAACTATTTCCAGCACAGGCGAATTAAGTGCAACTTAAGTGCTAATTCAGGTAGTAATTAAGTAGTTACTAAGTGTGAATCATTATTAATTAAGTCTTTGTTCATGCTTTATTAAGGCTAAATAAGGTGTATTATAAAGTGTTACCAAGGTATTTTAAAAGTAAAAAAGTGTCCTATCTACAATAATATTAGCCTCTCCAAAATATCGTAATAAATATCGTGATAATATCGTATCGAGAGATTTGGATATCGTTACATCCCCACTACGTGACTTTTCTGTTGGATTGAAGGGTCTGCAACCTGTTCGTCTTCATGGAAATGTTATTGCTTTGCTTAGGTATGTGATTAAACTCATTCAGTTACAAGTGTTTTTATTGGTAAAACCTTAAAATTATTCTGTGATAAGTTTAACGCCATGCCGTGGAACATTCCAGGTAAAGCAGTGACATTTCTATCGAGACAACAAGCGAAAGTTTTTACAGCAGAGTTAAATGTCATCTATTCTGCTCTTCCTTTCCACTTCCACGCAGTTTCAAATGACTACAAGTGCTTTTTAAAATAACAGAGGATTTGAAATCGAAGTTCTGGTGCGAGGAAAAATTCTCAGCTTTTCTGTTTTTCAAAGGTGGGGCTGGTTTCTTAATGACCTTTATTGTAACTGTCTGCTGATTGAGTGCCAGCTAAAGTTACCCTCCTCCCTGTCGGCCGGGCAAGTACAGACACATCCGAGCGCACACTCGACCCGGCAGCGTTCGTGCACACACAGCACACTTCACTTCACTGTATTTAAGCTTTCACATAGGACACCGTTTAAACCGCTTTTTAAACACATTTCTGAGATGTCGAATGAAGTTTTTTTTTGCAGCTTGTCAGGTCCACTGCTCGACTTGAGTGCAAATTTGTGCTGAAGCCTTCAATCAGAGACTCATTACAGTCCAGGGTCATAATAGCAGACTGTAGCACCAGGAACACTCTGTAATAAAGTTTGCTTAAAAGATAAACTGCAAGACAAGGAATGAGCTATGGCCGAATACTAAAAGCTAAACTCCAGATTGTAGCTGAAGAATATATAAATTTAACACTGGTACATTGTGTAACTTTCCTGCTGGTGTGTCTACCACTTTTTGTCTCCGTGGAGGTGTTATTGCTGTGAATGTTCCACAGTGTGAGATTAAACCACAGACTGAAATGAAATGAAGTCAAATGAAGCCCACGTGGTTAGCAGCTGAAGGAGCGGATTTGGAGCTGACTTCCATATAGGCTCCATTCGCGCTTACATCATAAACCGGGAAGACGTTTGGAAACATGGAATGACAGCTTCTGGTGTAGTTCCCGACACTGGGCTCGCCGACCGACTGTGATCAAACCCACTGAAGTAAATGTGATCAGCGGTAAAATGAAGACTGCCTATATATGTGCCATTTGGAATCATCTTGAAATCGGTGCACTCGTCTCTTCTAATAGCGTATACCCAGTGCGCTCAGAGTTGTATGTCAGTGGAGAAATGATGAAAACTGAGGTATGGTTGGAACGCTATAATGACATAGAGTTAAAGAAAACTGGGCCTGCGAATTTGTAATTGCATCTTTTCAAACGTCTTCCTGGTTTGTGACGAAAGTGTGAATAGACTCTTTTAGGAATAGGAATTTATTTATGGAAAAAAAAAAGCAAAATAACATCATGGATCATATAGACCTGGTTAATATGAACAAATATCCATTCATTTTCTTCCGCTTATCCAGAGCCAGGTCGCGGGGGCAGCAGGTGTTCCCAGGCCAGTCGAGAGACACAGTCCCTCCACTGTGTCCTGGGTCTTCCCCCGGTCTACTTCCGGTGGGAAATGCCCGCAACACCTCCCAGGAGGCATCCGGAACAGATGCCCGAACCTCCTCAGCTGCTCCTCTCGACGTGGAGAAGCAGCGGCTCTACTCCGAGCTCCTCCCCTGTGACTGAGCTCCTCACCCTATCTCTAAGGGAGCGCCCAGCCACCCTGCGGAGGAAACTCATTTCAACGGCTTGTATCTACGATCTCGTCCTTTCGGTCATTACCCAGAGCTCATGACCATAGGTGAGAGTCGGAACGTAAATTGACCGTAAATCGAGAACTTCGCCTTTCTGCTCAACTTCCTCTTCACCACAACGGTCCCATACAGCGACCGCATCACTGCAAACGCTGCACCGATCCACCTGTCAATCTCACGCTCCATCCTCCCCTTCACAAGTGAGGGGCAATGGGGAGGACTGGAGGAGTTCAAGTAATATGAACATTTTAAGACCAAAATGACGAGGCTCACTGCAGCAGTTACATTGAGAGGAAATCAACTGGAGACAGCGTCAGTGGAGCAGGAAGTGCCCCCATGAACACTTCCTGTTTTGAACACGGTGACTAGCGGGTTAGCTATGTCCATTTCAGTCTATGGATTAAACTTATCTACTGTATCTCCATGAAGTGTAGAGGCGCCACCAAGCCAAGCTGCAGGTCAGATCTGTGGAGAGGAGACCCTGCTCACTGTAAGGAGTTTTTAAGTAACACAAACATATGCAATTGAATAAATGTGAAAGAGGTTTAATGTCATACTGTGGGACATTCAAGGCATAAGCAATAACATCGCCATGGAGACAAGAAAATAGCAGACGCCCACCAAAAACGTTACAGAGTGCACCAGTTAAAACTCAAATAGTTGGGGGCAGCGGGCAGTTTCTTTGTAGGTTTAATTATATGGCATTTATAATAACAGCAGTGACATTTTGCTATGCTATTGTTCCATAAAGAGTATCACTCTGGTACACTGCAGAATGCTAAAAAGAAGTCGAATCTACAGGCCAAGGTCCTTTTGTCCACTTGAGAGCAGATAAGAAGAGTCAAGAAATTATTATTATTGTTATATTAAGTACTTTTCCAGTGATAAAGAACTTGGAATATAAATATATAAAGTTAGTAGTAAAGCATTTCTTTAATATGTCACAGTGGGATTTCACAAATAACATCAATATTGTACAGAGAGGAGCAGTGTTTCGAAGGTTACTTTTAAAATGTATTCCCCTATAGATTACAGATTACACACCCCAAAATGTAGTTTGTAACATAATCCATTAAATTACTTAAAGTGAGTAACGTAATCTGAATACTTTGGATTACTTGATTTGCTGTAGAGAAGCAAAGACAAGGAAATCTTCACATAAGATGTTTTATCTGCTAAAAGAAAATGACAAGCCCAGACTTTACTTAACCAAATTAAAAATATTATTGATAGAAGAGGAGGAGACACGGTCCACACAGCATGATTTAGTCCTGTTAAATCCTGTTTAGACCTGGTTTAGACCTGGTTTAGACCTGGTTTAATCTTGGTTTAGTCCTGGTTTAATCCTGGTTTAGTCCTCGTTTAGACCTAGTTTAGACCTGGTTTTAGACCTGGTTTAGACCTGGTTTAGTCTTGGTTTAGTCTTGGTTTAGTCCTGGTTTAGACCTAGTTTAGACCTGGTTTTAGACCTGGTTTAGACTTGGTTTAGACCTGGTTTGGACCTGGTTTTAGTCCTGGTTTAGTCCTGGTTAGACCTTGTTTAGACCTGTTTTTAGACCAGGTCTAGAATTGGTTTGGACCTGGGTTGAGACCTGGTTTGGACCTGATTTAGTATCCGGCAATGACAACATGGAAAAAAAAAAAAAAGTGAATAGCCCAAAATGTGAAAACAGGAAAATACTGCTGTGTAATCCGGTTATTTCAACAAAGTAACTGTAATCCAATTACCACTCATTGAAACAGTAACTGTAACTGAATACAGTTCCGGTAAATGTAATCCGTTACTCCCCAACACTGGAGAGGAGATTACAGTGTCTTAATATACTGTAGTCTTCTGACAGTTTATCTCCTCTTCCACTATTCAGTCTCTTTTGTAAACTTCTATCTTACCCAAATATCATTTAAAGAGCTCATGTGATGCTATTTTCTGATCTCTGTTATGTTGTTTCGTCATTACAAACAAAGCTGGAGTATCCTCTGCCATCACATGAAGTGCTCCACTGTGTTTTTAAACTCCGTACTCCCTTCACTAGAATTATTCGGAGAATTTCAGCCCCAAAATCATTAATTTCTAGGGTTGTAATGATATCCAAGTCTCACATTACGATATTTATTGCGATATTTTGTGGAGGTTTACAAACAAAACTGTTAATATGCTACTTTTTCCTCTTAAAACGCCTTGACAAGACTTAAAAGTGTTTAGAACTGTTATTTCTTCATGTAGTCTACACTAAAATGGAGCAAAGGATCATGGTTTATGTAGTTCTCTCTGTTCTTATTTAGCCATCGCTGCACCATAACTCTTAATTTAATCAAAGAGACTTGTAATTCGATATATTATGATGGTCCACGATATTATTGCAAGAACTTTGACGATACGATATCACGATATTTTGGTTATTTTTACATCCCTATTCATTTCTACTAAAGAAAAAGGTCTTAAAACTACCGCTTCATAACATTACAAGGGGGAACTGAGCATTTTGAGCTTTGCAGATGTCGACAGACTAATAATAAAGTGTTACTCAAACGTGTGAACGAAACAACACACAAATCCAGGTCTGTTTTTGATGAGGAAACAACATTCTAAAATGGCTTAAAGTTCACAAGACTAAACTTTGAGTAAAATAGGCCCTTTAAACTGCGTCAAATTATGCACAGTTCTCACACTTTGCTTAATCTTTGCTTAGTTAAGAGTCAATTTTATCCACTTTTTGATCCTCCCTTGGGTAATTTCTTATTAATAACTTCTGTAGTCATTTTTTTAGGTGAGGTAATCATTAAGCCAGTTTTCTCTTTAAGTGGTACTTGGTATGAAAAGCTTGAGAACTGCTGCTGTGCCATTTTAAAAAGGTGCATCTGAAACCCATAAATAAAGTAATTTGAGGGGAAAACCGGGATATTTTTTTTTACAGCGCCCTACAGAAAGAGTTAATAGGCTAAGTATGCAGTATCATATGCCATAGCCTATTATTCCCCAAATCTCATTTTTCCTGTAACAACACAACTCTCCAAAGATTTCACATTGGATTTCACTCTAGTGTTGTTAAGGTCATAAGTCCCGCCTCTGCCGCGCTCTGATTGGCCCGTGAGCTCCTGGCATATATAATCAGACACCTTGCTCGCGGCTGTGATTGGCTGCAGCCGGTGCAGTTATGTAAATGAGCACCTGGTGGCGCCTCGCTGCTCGCCTGGCCACGGCGAGTCTGGTGAAGGCAACGCGGCTTGAGAGAGGGTCCGCGGAGAGAGACCCGACAGGACGCGTGATTACAAGAAATTACAACGTTATTAGAGATAACCTTTGTCAATTTTTAACTGGTGAAACCTCAGAACGGCTGCGGTCTAAGCGTGCGTAAAAGTCGTCTCCAAATCCAGCGTAAATCTATTTTGCTGAGACTTTTGGTGGTCCACATTGACGCGAACTACAACCAAGAACCACGCTTTGGATTTAACATTTGTGGACTTTTATTTTCAACATTTCTTAATTACTTGACAACGAGTTTTTCTAAAAGTTGGGACCGCTCTTGTAAACCTACCCTCCGGACTTCGTGTTTTCGGTAAGTGGTTCACAGGCTTGTTTCTAAACTCCAGTGTTGGTAATCTGTCAGCGCATGTGTCCCCGGCTGTCTGCGTGTATGTTGCGGTGTTTTCCTCCCCTCTTTGCGGCTTGGCGTCTCCGTGTCTCGGCGTGGAGGGATCCATGGAAGTCTGGACGCTGGCCACAGGGTGTTGGAAGCGCACACGGGGAGGTGTAACGTTGCGCTGGGCTTTATGTGCGCCTGTGGGGCAGATGCTATTGTGGTATTTGGTAACATAGCCATGCCATTCTATGTACTGACTAGACTCAACTATCACACTAGAAAATGTTTGGCTTTTTAAGTTTCTCCAAGATGAGGAATTAATTAACCAGTAATCGCTTAATTTAATTAGCAGTAAAACAACATATCAACTCAACAATGGGTCTTAAGAAGGCGTGAAATTGGACTAAACCAGGTCTAAACTTGGTCTAAATTAGGATTAGTACAATTGAGGACTAAACAACAACAGAATAGACTCAACCAAGTAGCCTAAAGCAAGATTTGACGTAAATTACTGTATAACTAAACCAGAACTAATTCCAGGCTGTTTCAGGATCAAACAAGTCTATAATGTGACCAAACCAGAACTAAACCATGTCTAAAGGTGGGCTAGTAGGTTACAGGAGAACTAAACATGAATAGAACTGACTCACGCCTATCCAAGTTGCATAATAACAGGACTTAACCAGGACTAATTTGGCAGGAGAAACTAAGACAAAGACCTACAAACTTAAAACATAACCACGTCTATAACAGGACTGAGCCAGGACTAAATTAGGTCTAGACAATAGTATAAATAAGGACTAAACATAGCCTACATACAAATAACTTTCAATTCAAATGTGGATAAGAGCTCATCTGCAGTGATCTAAGGTATCATTAGAAGAATCACAACAGTTATAGGGTGCGTTCACAGTTGCTTGCACACCTCAAATTGGGACTAAACTGGAACTAAATCTGAACTAAACCAAACCAGGACCAGAATTAGTTCAAAAGCAAGTCTACATCAGGTCTAAAGTGGAGTCAAACCAGAACCAAACGGGTTAAAACCACAGGTCTAGACTTAATATAAATTGTTTCGTTCACTTTAAGGTCTTAAAAACACTCTGAGGTTGTGTCCCGGGCGCTCTGCCAAAACATTGTCTTCGGTATTTATTTAAAATAGTAATGTTCCTTCATTTATACTATGTCTTCCTGGTTTCATTCACACAAAATCCACCGAGTTTCCACTTGCCCCATAGTTTATTATTCTTCACAACTCATTCACAAACCAGGAACACAAACCCCAAAAGTTAAACAAACATAAGTCTTCCTCTTTTGGGAATGTCAGGCTCTTGAAGTGCAGCTGGGAGATGGTAAAGCTGGACGATTTCTGCAAAATATCAAATTTGTGTTTCAATAATAGGATTTTGTTCAACGTTCACATTTTAAACGCATCTAGGAGAATTAGGAACTGGCAAACTAATACAAGAAACACATTTCAGAACATGTTTGAATAGATCTGAACAACAGACTTAGCAGATTTTATGCAGATTAGAGGTTTAATTGTGTGGTAGGATTGCCAAAAGTATCGAAAATCAGAGACTAATCAATACTATAACTAGTATCGAAACTAGATACTCATTTAAGCAGGCATTAATACAAAAAAATTCATATTTATATGACAAAAATGAACCTTTCCTGACTAGATTTAGAAGGATCTTAACAATTTAATGTTGAAAATGACATTCTGTTGTCCAAATAAAGAGTTGTTTTTATCATCACTGTGGTTTTGGAATCGGTATTGAGTATCGAGTCTGTTCCTTAGCGTCAAAATCGATAAATTTCAGTACCGTGACAACACCGTTTGTGGAGTAAATTATGGTGCTTCAGAAACCGCAGCCTTTGTTCAGTTCTGTTGAGATTAATCTTGCAGTCCTTGGAGATGGATAAACAGTTTTGTAGTAACAAGTTTTGGAGTTTTTTAGGCTCCAGGTGCGGGCAATCACAGAGAGCATTAACCCCGCGACCTCACAGTGCTACAGGTGACCTCGGGTTTGAACATCAGCCCCGCAACCCCCCTCACCTCTGCCCCCGAACGAGGTGCTTCTCTTTGGGGAGCGATCAGTCACAGCAACCAGCCTAAACTACAGCGATGCCTGGTCAAAGACGTTCAAAACATGGCAGGGAAAAGTGAAAGTTGGTTATAAATGGTTGACATAGTTTATGAAGGTTGAAAGACCAAAGGAAGGACGGCAACACTGCAAAAAAGGCTGATCCAGATTGGCTGAAATGACTTGAATACATGATAGAAAATGGATTTTGAGTAGTGTGGACTAGTTTAAAGTTTAGTGAGAATGTTCAGGTTTTTACTGCAGTTATCCACTAGTAAGTTTAACTTTTTTTTACTTATGTACTGTATATAGGTAGTCAGGTCATTTCTCTCCAGCGACTAGGTCAGGAATCGGAATACATTAGACGGTTTGCAAGGACCCGAAAGTTGTAGAAAGTGCACCGGCCAATCAGCGAAAAGTTGTAATGACATGACGTCAGCACAACAGTAAACAAAGCGATCGAGATGGATGTAGACGAAGCCAGACATTCTGTGTTGGCAACGATTCCCGAGATCGAGGATTTAAAGACGGAACAAAGAGAATGTTTGGTGAATTTTATCAAGGGGAAAGCTATTATTGCCCTTCTTCCTACGGGATTTGGAGCATTACATACGTCTCGAACAAAGCGCAGCGATTTGTTAAATAAAAAAAGTACCCGCCTACTGTCGAGCGAATGAATCCTAATGCTGCGAGGTCAGACGGTTTCCACAAAGTGAAACCGGTTGATGAATCAGCCCAGTATAAAGGTGCATTGTGAGTGTTTGTCAGATGTTTTTCCTCCATGGAGATGTTATTGCTCCGTCTGGAATGTTTCACAGTATGGGGTTCCGCATTTCTATCTTCATGGAGACCAAACCAGACCAAGTTACAGGTCAGATATGTGGAGAGGCGACCTCGCTCACAGTCAGAATGTCTGTTTTTCCAAGGTATTTTTGAGATATAAAACCATCTGTAGTTGAATAAATGTAAAGTAGAGCTGTTTAATGTCACACTGTGGAACATTCCAGGCAGAGCAATGAAAGATCCATAGAAACAAGCTAAAACAAGGACCCCTCACTGAAAAGTTACAAGATGCACCTTTAAATGTTATTAATTTAGTTGAGTAATACTTCAGTTGCACAGTTGTGTGTCACTGAAAAACAAAATTCTGTTCAAGGTCTCAATCTGAAATCCAAACACGGTCCACAGTTTTGCTTATTTAACATCAGTTGACGTGTTCGGTGGAATTATCTTCATTCATTGGCCTATAATTTTAAGAATAACATGTATTGTAACCATTCAGACACATCTTGAAACATGCCAAACAAGCCATTAGACCTATTCTCTTTAAATTATCCTCAAAACATTCAGCATTTTAACTCATACAGATAGTACTTTTTTGCAGTGCAAGATCGAGAATTCGTTGCATAAGCTTCAGAGACGCTTTCTGAACACCAAAAATCCAATACAAGGACATCGCTCTTGTAAAACTCGATGTGTATCTGTGTCCTGTATACATGAAAAACATAGGCCCCGCTGGAGCACTTAACAATGGCGTTTAGAGGCTGTGCGGGGCTGTGGCGGATCACCTTCCCACCACATGAAAGCACAGGCAGAGCTTGGCAGTCCACGCGAGGTGCTGCTTTGTTAAACCTGTGGGGACAGAGGAGGGAAGGATTGCGCTCGACTAAACAAATTCTTGGTCGAATAAAGACATGTTGTGCCAGTCGATTAACCGGATGGGGCAAAAGCTCTCAAAACTATTTATCTGAACCAAACTGTGCTCATAAAACTAAACAGTGTGGGAGTATTTATTAGGGATGCACCAATTCGATGCTGGTATTGAGTTTTGCATGATAATAGTTCAGCTGATATCCTGGTTGTGGTTTTAGCTGGGTGTAATGTTACTATTTACTAGAAATGTAACGATATCCAAATCTCTCTGTACGATATTATCACGATATGCATCTCACGGTACGATATTTATTGCGATATTTTGGAGAGGCTGATATAACTGTAGATAAGATGCTTTTTTGCTTTTAAAATACCCTGACAAGATTTTAGGGTGAATTATTACTGTAAAAATCCCAAGAATTCAAGTAAAAAACGTATAACTTCATGTCGTCTGCGCTGAAATGAATCATGGGATATGTAGTTCTTGATGTTTATTGGCTATTGCTACTATAAAACCATACATTTAAGCAAAGGAACCTGTAATTTGATATATTGTGACGCCCCACGGTATTATTGTGTGACTTTTGACGATGCCATATCACGATAGTTAGGTTATTGTTACATCCTTACTATTTACAGGCTGATTTTGTCTCATAATATTTGTACTCATTAGTCATTTGAAGAATAAATGACAGTTGCATAACACAAGTGGACCTCTTATGTGATAAATCAATTGTGCTTTAAGGAAATAGGTGCCATTTTCCTAGCCTGATTCATCAGCGTCTGACCTCGCAGCATTAGACTTTGTTCGCTCGATGATAGGCTGGTACTTTTTTTTTATTTAACCAATCGCTGCTATTTGGTCATGACGTATGCAATAAGCCGCTAAAGGGGCTAACTGGTATAATAAGCTTTTCCCAAATCCCATCTAAAATTCACCAAACATTCTCTTTGTTCCAGCTTTAAATCCTCGATCTCGGGAATTGTTGCCAACTCAGAATGTTTGGCTCTTCGCTGATTGGCTGGTGCCCGGATTTGCACTTCTGGGCTTCTTGCAAACAATGTAGTGTATTCCGCTTCCTGACCTAGTCGCTGGAAAGAAATGAAATTGAGCGGAGGCACTAGGTGGCGCCAACCTGGCTACTATTTTCCATCTTTACACTGGTACCGTTAATATCGCATATCGGTGGATACTTAAAGTCAAAATATCAATATTGGTATTGGACCCGAACAAGCTGTATCCCTACTATTTACACATATAAAAGAAGTAGAACTTGTATAACAACAATGTATTTATATAAAGCACCTTGAATCATGCCTTTTAACATATAAATTAAATAAAATACAAAGTCTTCAGCTAACTCTCTCACTTTTCCTGTCTGCTGTTGTTCCATATACGTTTTTCTAATCTAGATATAAATAAAATGATTACCGTAGTTGCCTATGAAAATTCTGGTTGACTAAAGCGCCATTGACCGACTAAAGGACTGAAGGACTACATCTCTAGAGGTTGGACAAAGTATATGGGCTTGGCTTGGCTGTCTCCGCTCTGTGCCAATGATAGAGGCAATAAAAGATGTCTCCTTGCCCCTCCTCCTCCTGTGGCCTCTTATGCAAAGTCTCTGAAGCCTGAAGTGAAAAGCAGTCCGGATGTACAGGTCTGTTGTTAAATGGTGTAATGGACTTTTTAGTGCCAAATTCGCCCCCTGAGAGTTGTTCAGTTTTGCTTGCATGATGGAGTTGGTTGGTCTTATATTTTTTGGAGTATAGTTGAAGATTTGCGCTGGAGTGAGTGTTGTACAGTGAGTTAAAGGTCTTATATTACACATAATTGACTCTTGTGAGCTTTAAGGCATGTTGTTAACTCACCAAAAACATACCTGGAGTTGTGTTTTGTTTCATCACATCTTTGAATAATCCTGTGTTATTAGTCTGTTCCACCTCGTGACATCATTTAGCTGTAGTTTTCAAGTTAACAGCTCCTTTTACCTTTAGTTCAGTGGAGAAAGATTAGGACAGTGGGTGAAGTAAGAAAGAAGAAAGTTTTAAGTGAAAATAGCTTGGATACGAAAAATCTCAACCCACTTACAAACTAAACAAAATTATTCATGACTTTTGTTATCATAACTTTTTCATGGATGCAATTTTGAGGACAATCTACCACTCAAAAGTAGGAGTGTAATGATATCCAAGTCTCATGATACAATATCGTCACAGTATGAACCTCACAGTAAGATATTTATTGCGATATCGTGGGAAAGCTCACGATATGGTGGAAATTAGGGATGTAACAATATCCAAATCTCTCGGCACGATATTTTCACGATATACATTTCACGGTACGATATTTATTGCGATATTTTTCCCTCTTAAAATGCCTTGACAAAACTTAATCCAAAGAACTAAGACTTAAAAGTGTTTGGAACTGTTATTTCTTCATGTAGTCTACACTGAAATCTATGTAGTTCCCGCTAGGGATGTAACAATAACCAAACTATTGGGATATTGTATCGTCAACTTTATCACAATAATATCATGGACCATCACAAGTCTCTTTGCTCAAATGAAGAGTTATGGTGCAGCTATAGCTAAAGAAAGGTAGAGGGAACTACATAGACCATGATCCTTTGCTCCATTTCAGTGCAGACTACATGAAGAAATAACAGTTCTAAACACTTTTAAGTCTTAGTTCTTTGGATTAAGTCTTGTCAAGGCATTTTAAGAGAAAAAAGTCGCATATTAACAGTTTTGTTTGTAAGCCTCCACAAAATATCGCAACAAATATTGTACCGTGAGATGTATATCGTGAAAATATTGTACCGAGAGATTTAGATATTGTTACATCCCTAATCATGAGCCTCCCCACCATATTGTGAGCTTTCCCACGATATCACAGTAAATATCGTACTGTGAAGTTCATACTGTGACGATATCGTATCGTGAGACTTGGATATCGTAACACCCCTAGTTCCCTCTGTCTTTTTTTAATCTATTGCTGCACCATAACTCTTAATTTAAGCAAAGAGACTTGTAATTCGATATATTGTGATGGTCCACGATATTACTGTGAGAACTTTGACGATACGATGTCACGATATTTCGGTTATTGTTACATCCCGTCTAAATATGCAGGGTTTTTGCGTTAAACGTGTGAATTGAACAAAACACAACTCCAGATAATGTATGTTTGTGATGAGAAAACAACAAAATTAGTGTAGTATGTGCCCTTCTGTGTTCAGTAAAGCTGCAAAATGAATCACAATCGGATCTAAATCACAATTTGAATGGACGCAATTAGCAAATCAAAAAGTCTGCAATTTTAGAAGTAGCATAATTTTCTTATTCTGCATACGAAACCGCTAACCCTGCAGTTTAAATCTTTACAAATCTGCTCTGAAACGTGATTCTTGTGTTAGTTTGTTTGTTCATATTCCCGTCTTTTTTTCTCAGCTGTTCTGGACGTGTTTAAAATGTGAACTTTGAACCGAATCCTATCATTTAAAACATAAATCACTTTTAGATATAGTTTTTCCCAATTCGCTCGGCTCCAGTTCAAATCCCGCACAGTCACACGCTGCTCTTGTTTACGGCAAAATTAATCACAGCGGAATCAAAATTGCAATCCGTCATCATCAGTTATTAATATGTCCGAAAGGCTGCAATTATTGTGGTCGGCTCGTGTTGTGCAATAGGTCAAACATTTACCTCAGAACCACAGGGTATCCGGTTCAAATTAAGCCCATGTATTGTTGATGTTGGGGTTATCAAATCAAAATTGCAATTTGAACAGTTGCACAAGGCTGTTATTATTTAGGTAATATATTATCCTTCGCAGAAAAAAGAAGAGAATATTTGCTCTTTTTATGTATGAAATCTACAAGCCCTGTACTTAAGAGCAAGGGAATTGGCGAGTTTTAGCTGACGTCATTGTTATTAAAAACCCGCGTTGCATGCTGGGAAATATTTTGGTCGGAGGCAAGAAACACGATAGCGGTCAAACACAGTGCGTAACCTCGCGTATTTCTCCCCGATAATGGTAAATTCCTGCTGCATTAAAATGTCTTTTTCGTATTCTGAGTGAAAAGAACCGCTAACGGCGAATTAAACGGCTTTCAAACATCCGCAGAGCAAACGTAGAAGATCCTAACAAACCGTGGACTCCAACAAGTTCAACAACACATCGAGACTCTTGGAGGTTTTCATCTTTTCTGCTGTGAATGGCCCAGGAGTTTCCACCAAGTCATTGTGGATATCGCCGAAGTGAATGTTTGTCCAGGTAGTTGGCGATTCTGACCAGAAATGTGGTTTGATCCAGGCTTTGTCGGGGTTGAAAAGGGTGATTTGGCGTCCATCGATGCTTATGACCAATTTCTGGTCAAATCGTCTTGGGTCCTCTGTCGTTAGAGTGGATAAATAACCGGGATCAATACCCTTTACGTGCTTTCTCGCTCCGTCCATCATGTTGAATTAGTGTTTATTGCCGCTGACCAAAATAATTCCCAGCATGCAACGTGCGCTTTTGTCAACAATGAAACTTGCCTATAGACAGGAGGGGCCAAAGGGGTCTTTTTTCCTGTGCTCCAGTGTCTTAGTCTTAGAACTGGACCTTTATTTATTTATTTATTTATTTATTGCTCATGCATTTATTTTGTTCGCATCAACTTAAAGAGAACAACAGCAACAACAACAGCAAAAAATCTGAAATTGAACATAAATACATTTCTACGATGATTTGCCTTGTTTTTGAACTGAAATGACATGATTATTTGGACAGTAATACATAGAACGTGCATAGAAAACGTAAACACATAGATATAACACAAAAAGTAAATATTTCTTTTCTATAATAATAAGCAAAAATAAATGTCACGCAGATTTGACTTGTGTGCTGCATGAACAAAAGGAACAAGAAGAAGGTGAACCTTATAAACCCTGCTCCTTTCACAGATAAAAAAATTAAACATTTGATCAAACAATTTAATTAAACAAACCTTCATCCTATTAATTTATATTGTAGGGGGGGGCCACATGAGTCTCCTTGCCCCTTGGCCCCCCAAATTTCTGTCGACGGGCCTGCTCATTGACTATAACGTGCAATTAATTACGTTTTATTCCAGATACAGATTCGCTTATTTGGAATTACTTCTAATCTTCTGTCAGCAAGTGGTTTGGAGCCGAGTTCAGACTTAAAATAGAATAGACAACCAAGTAGACTAAAACAGGATTCAGCCTAAATTAAGACTAAACCAGAATTACTACCAGGCTATTTCAGGACTAAACAAGTCTATAATGGGACCAAACCAGAACTAAACCATGTCTCAAAGTGGGCTAGTAGGTTAAAGGACACAGAATAACACTGGATATTTGAATGTTTGTGGTACGGTTTTTAAAAGTATCGAAAAGCAGATACTAATTAATACCAAATCTAGTATCGAAAACAATTATCTATGCTTTAAAAATGTCATATTCAATGCACAGAAATGAACCTTTCCTGAATCAGAACAAGTATAAAAAGTCTGATTTCAGTTCAGAAAATTTATATCTGGAGCCATTTTTATTTGTTTAAAATTTGAATTAAATCATGATTGATCGGAGTGTAGAAAACATTTTTTTTTTGTCATATCTCCCAGCCTTATTTTCGACCTCTCCAAAACATTTTATTTTTCAGTCTATTCTCAAATGCTCCCGGGCATGTTTGAAACTTGCACTGTGACATGAATCTCGATTTTCCAAATAATAAATTGCCAGTCTAAGTGCAATAGTTGTCAGAAAATTTGCAATTCAGTATTAACCAAAAATTCCTCAGCCGAAGTTGTTGTCATCTCACCTACTCAAGGCGGCAGTTCCTTCTGTCACTGAAATGTGCGTTAAAGTGGTTGACAGTGCACTTTGCAAGATGCCTGAAATTACCGCTTGTAAAGGACAATTTGTATTCATGGTTTTATTGCTCCTTGGCGGGGGCGCGATACACAAAAGCGGAGAACGGCCTCTAGTAGAATAATCTGGAGTTGCCCTGGTTGAATATTGACCCAGACCTTTTTGTCCCGGCTCTTGTCATTGTTTTGGCAGCAGCTGTGCTATGTGGCCGTCTTTGTCTTCTTTTTTTACGACTGTTGACGAGGACTTTTAACAGGTAGATAAGAATTTAAAGTGAAAAGACAAACAATTTCAATGAGTTTACTGTGTGCTGTTTGACAAAGTTTATTGGCTGTTGTGGGGATATGGACAGTGTGGCCAGATAGAAACCCTTTTCACTTTAACTTTGCGGTAATTGGTTCAATCCTTGAGCGGAGGGTTAGTGGAGAGTGGACAGAATAGTGCCGGCCCGAACTTTCTCAACTTTTAATTGGAATCAAATCCAATTCAAAGGCGCACTATGTAACCTTTCTGCTCGTGTTGCTTGTTCTGAAATCTTGCACAATATGGCATTAAACATATATCTTTACATTTTACTGGCAAGAAGAAACAACACCACAGCGTCCTTGTTTTTATGTTGTTGCGCCGGCTCCCCGTCTCTTATCGAATTGATTTAAAAACTAATTTGTTAAACAATTAGATTTTTAACGCCTCCGTGGCCTTCGCTCACTTAATCTGTATGACCTGCTTCAGCCCTTTCCCCTGCACGCTCATACAGGTCAGCAGGGCTCCCCTTGTTAGTGATTCACTGATTTAGTGATCTGATTGTGATTAATGTGTCAACTTTGAGTGTCTTTATGTGTTTGTATTTTGGCAATGTGTGTATTTTATAATGGGAATAGGAATAATAATAAAAAACAAAACTGGAACATTCTGGCAATACACAGAATTGCGTAGGCTTAAATGTAAATCAGAATTATTAAAGATTTGCGTGTGATTTGGCCGTCACTTGATTTAATGATTTGGCGGCCGCACTGGAGGTTAAGATTGGGGTTATTCAGTTTATTACAGTATAATCATGGCGACTTTAAACAGCGCAAACAACATAAAATTGTCCGAAACCGCCAGCTCGTTAGATCAGCCGTCATTACAAAGGTATAAAGCTAAAATCGTCCTCCTGGGTTGTGGAATAGATCACTATCTAATTCCGATGGAGCGCTTTGTCAGTTTAATCAACGCTCGTTCTGTGCCCAACCTTTAGCATCCAGATATTTACAACTACTTAATTAATTCAACATCGTCCTACACCAACCAACAACTGGAAAGCTACAAGTGGTTAGATGCACATAAATGTTTTGTAGCGGGAGGCGTGTTGATCACCAAGCCATCACATCTGTTCCTGATAACAGTTATTGTATGTAGAATGGATAAAATCAGAGCCGGAGCTACCTGGGATGGGGGGGTTCCATGCCGGCAAAAGTGAGGACGTGCCGGTACACTGGCAAGAAAAATACTTATGGTATATATAATTTAATTTACTGTAAATCCCCTGTCGTTTGTGTGAAGGTGGTCCCTCACCAGAAATGAAATGTTCACTGCACAGACGACTGTACTCAGTTGGCTCCCACCCATCTCTTTTTATGCCCAATATCCACCTCTGTCTGCGATCTTTATCGCTGGGATCTGATAGAAAGATATGCATCCATTAGCAACACAGGTCATAACCATTGTTAGTCAATTAAAATTTTATCGCACACAAATACTACTCGTTCGTCCAGATGGATAGTTTGATCTCCAATGTGGCGGCATAAACACCAGGTCACGTGGTTTTGTGACATAGACGCAAAACCGCAAATGGTTGCAAATAGTTTAGTTAAACCGTGATTAAATATAAAAAGGTCTTTCCCTGAACCACTTGGACTAAACAGTGACAATGGTCCCGGTCAAGCAGAAGTAAACAGCAAGGCCAAAAATTCAAGTTAATGCATCTGATATAAAAATGTATTGAACAGATACATATGTACTCTAGTTTATGAAACTGTTTAGCTTTTTTCTGTTCCATTTTTGGTTGTAAAGTTACATATGTTTTAAACAGACCATGTATGAAACATGGAACAACATGGAAAAAAGATTTCCCAAATTTCAAAGACCTGCAAATCATGTAAATAAACTGATGTATTTCATCATATCTTATGTGTTATTCCATCTTTGAACTGTTGATGAAGGTACATGAGTTTTCAAAAAAAAAAAAAAAGTATTTAAAATGATAAAAATTAGCTTGGAAGGACTGACATATTTTATAGAAATAGTTTCCTTTCATTTTGAAGTAATATTAAAGTATTCGGAAGAAAAAAGCTGAAAAATGATGTAAAATCATGCACCTTCTACTTGCTGCACAATTTTCCCTCCGTTACCATGACCTTTCTTTATAAAAAATCTCATGAGTCAAAAAGTAAGAGGTTTTTCAACCTAATCTTGTACCATATGGTAGAAAACTATATGAAGCAAATATTCAAACCAGTTTGTTAAGGATATGTAAGTGAGAACCAAGAGTTATCACTGTTTGTATTTATTGCCCAAAAAGTGCTGCATATTTCATTCCCTTCTGTTACCGCTGACATGAGTTTTTAAATTTTTTGTCAACAACTTGAAAGAATATCACAGGTTTAACTTTACCCTGTTGGAGTGTTAACTCTTTCCTACATTCTGATACTTTACTTATTTCAATAGTCCCTCTAGTTTCTGAATAAGAGTTATTTGAATGTAAAAAATCTGCCCCTGTTTCCCTCCGTTACCACTTAACCAGACCCCTATATGTTTAGTGCTACACAGTTGAACAGTATGTTGTTGTTAGGCAACAACATCACCGTGTAGACAAGAAGAAAGTTTACACAGTGCACCTTTAAAGCAATTTCAACTGGTCCAGTAACTCCCACCTGTACTTCAACGCCGTGACAAATGGTTGTGTAATAGGAGGAGACATGTACGAGCAGAGCCGGGCTTTGGTGGTCAGTGGGTTTTCAAATATGATTTCCTCTTGTTGTTTCCTCACATGTCCCACTCCTCCATTACACATCTCTCGCTCCAGGAGTCCTTCCTTTCTCCTGTGTCTACCTTTTCATCTTATTGATCCATACATTGATTTTTCTTCAGATCCCACCACACCGCACTGTGCTTTTTGATCACAGAAATATGGATGTCAACATTAGGTAGAGTGACTTCAGAATGCGCATCTGGTTTTGAGTCATTTAGGTTTGAGTGTTGAAACTGGATCCTCATTTGAACAAGAATCAATAATAAAACAAACAACAACATATAAGTCTGTATATATGACTTTCATGAATAGATGTGGAATGATCTTCACGTCACATCTAACACTAAACTCTTTGGCTGTAGCAACAACGTATGACTAGACAAAATGAATCTTAGTATTGACTGTATATTACTGGTTTCAGTGTTTGCTTTAATTCAAGCAAAGTATGTGTAAATTAAAAAATACTACTCCATAACTGGAACAATTCAAGCAAAGTAACATGTCAGTAGAATAGTATTTCTGAGCTTTTTGAATCAGCCTGAAGACCTATAAACAACCACAAAATCTTAAGTGTCTAAATTAAAGATGTATTCTGTAACTTTTTCGATGACAGTGGCAAACGTGACGTCTCCTTTCCACAATTTTGTTACCATAGAGATTGATATGTTTAAAGCCATACTGTGAAACATTCCAGGCAAAGCAATTAACATCTGTACGGGGACAAGCAGAGACAGTAGCTCAGTTGATAACAGTGTTTGATCAGAAGATTGGTGGTTTGAATCCTGCTCTCATCTTAAAAAAACATGACAGGTTGAGCGGTCAGATCCACTGACCCACAGGCTGGCGGTGTGATTCCAGCCCCCACAGATGATTGCTGTTGTTGTGTCCTTGGGCAAAACACTTAACCCAGCTGCGTACACTGGTGTATGAGTGTGTCTGTGTGTGAATGGGAGAGTGGCTCCTTGTTGTAAAGTGCTCTGAGTGCCTTGAAGGTGGAAAAGTGCTATATAAAAATGTGACCATTTACCAAGCAGTTTAACCCTGTAACATAAAAGTGACATAGTGCAGCTTTAAGTCTGATAATGGAGTGATACTCATGAGAGCTTTAATTCTAAATAAATATTAATTCTGCTTTAAAAAGACCATGTAAACACTCAATTCCTAATGAAAGTGATTGGGAATGAATCTTAATTCCGAAGTAAGTGGGTGTTTTATTCCGATTTTAACTCTTTCCCCCTTGGACGCCTACTTGAAACAACCCATACATATATTAGTATCTATGGGTTGTAGTGGCCCCACCTATCACAGCCTCTGTTTACATGTGAAAAACCGAGCCATTTGTAATGGTCTCGCTCGTTGGGTCGCCCTTCTGCCACGATTTGGACGATCCAGCTCCACCAGTCCTGGGTTCGGACTTTCATCTACCGCTCTTTGGATTTGCAAGTGGGATGCGGGAGTGGGCTGAGGTAGAGCAGCCGTTGACTCAGTTTGTCTTCTTCCTCCCTTCTCCGACACTCTTCCCTTCTCCTCCTCAGCCGACACACATAAAAAAGTTTGGATCATGTTTGTGTCCGTGGTGTAACTAAAAACCGAGATGACAACAAAGCCAGTAGCAGCTGAAGTGTGTGTTTTCTTCCGGTCGACATAAATATGTTCGTGTCCCAGTCCAATCAGAACCCTTCCCCACCCCCCCTAGACGTTCGGTGAAATTAAATAAAGTTGATTGTATGAGTGAGATTGGATGAGTAACGTGTTTTCCATGTAAACCTCAATTCAGAATTATTATTTCCATGTAAACTCGAAGGAGAATATTTTATTTTCAAACTATTTAATTCAGAACAGTGAATTCGGAATAAAAAAAAAACATCTTGTAAACGTGGTCACTGAAGCCTGTGATGCAGATCGGCAGCTATATCTATTGTTTAGCCTCTGGACAGTTATATATACAGAATTGGCTTACAACACCACACCAACCAAGAGTGGGAAGAGAATGAATAATTCAATATAAACAAGTGCTCGTGGTATCTTTAAATGTGTTTACATAAATCCAAGACATTAGTAAAAACACTCCAAAGAAGATAAACAGTATGAATTCCAGCAATTTTACTCATGTCATGTGATTTCCCTTTTTTCTCTCTCCGTCCCTTTTGAAGCTGCAGGAGATCCATCCTCTTGCACTCATCCGTCTCATCCCTCCTTATCTGTTTCTCTGCTCTTTGCTTTGAAGGGCGTCCTCCTCGTAGATAGCACCAGCAGCCTGGATGTAAGCAAACGCGATAAGGAGGAGTCATCCCCCCTCAGGCTCCGCTACATTCTTGAACTCCCCCCTCTTTAAAGACAACACATTTGGCTCTCAGCGATAAAGGGTAATAGATTTAAATACTATGCTAATACATTTGTTGTTGCCAGAAATAAGTTAAATTATAAAGTGTAAACAGAATGTGGAATAGTACGACGGAAATACTGAGAAAAATGGTGAAATTGTTAAAGCAGTGGTCAAATTTTGCAATTGTAGAGGTGCGATTTATGTTTAAAGGTACATTATGCAACTTTTGTTTTTGATGGTCTGCCACATGCCTGTCGTCTCCATGGTGATGATATTGCTTTGCCAGGAATGTTCCACAATATAGCATTAAAAGTATCTGTGGTAACAAGCAGAGTGGACAACCAGGGAGATGAGAAACAGTCCTGCTCACAGTAAGAAGAGGCATAAGGAGGATATTTTACTCTGTATTTTTAATAAACAAGTTTAATGCCATATCACGGAACATTCCAGGCATCTCCAAGCAAGTAGCAGACCACCCACCAGATTATTTTTTATTAATTTCACAGTGCACATGTCTAGGGCTACGTTCAGACTGCAGGGCTTAATGCTCAATTCGGATTTTTTTTTTGTGAAATCCGATTTTTTTTGCGAGGTCGTTTGCATTTCCATTTAAATCCGACTTGTATGTGATCTCCAGTGTGAACCTTAAACACTCCAAAAGTGTCCCGCATGCGCACTGGAGAACACGACGACGTGACAGGCAGTGAGTGTGCTCAGTGTTTACGGAAGTCGCATAAACATGGACGCGAGCATTGAGCACCTGGAGATTTTAAAGTTCCTCTCGTACCGGAGCCAGAACATGTACAGCTTATTTGTGTTAAGGAGGAGATTGAGAAGGAGAAGAACAAGGTTTCTGGCCATGGCGTTTTGTGGAGCAGTGGCAGCAGTGTCCATAGAAAGGAACTCTGAAGCTAAACCTCAGGTCGGGCGGATGATGTGACGAAAAATAATATTTCACTTCAGGCGGGTGGCAGTTTTACTACTCAAATAAAAAACTGCTGAAATTGGCGATCAATCGGCGGTTTGGTCAAAAAATGTGGGCGCAAATAGATAGAGGACGGATGATGAGTTTTGTGATGCGGTTGCGGATGATAAAATGATCCATTCGCACATCTCTAGACTGAAGTCGCATGTCAAATGATCGGATATATATCGGTTTTAGGAGCACATATCGAAGTGGCCTGGGTCGCATTTGAAAAATCAGATCTGTGTTGTTGCTGCTGTGTTGTCATTGAAAGATCAGATACAGGTCGATATGGGATCGCGCAGGATTCGGATCACTTCAGGCTGCAGTCTGAACGTAGTCTAGAAGAATTAATATTTGAGAGAAGATTAGAATATGAGCTGCTAAACATGTATTTCCGAATGCGTTTATAGAAGTCTAAACCTCCAGGTGGCCATTCAGATTGCATTTTTATTTGAATTTGTGAGTAATCTTGCAAACATACTCCGACTGTAAGAAAAGAAAACATAAGTGAATGCTAGTCTAAAACTCAATAGCCCGTGCAGTTTTTGTTTTGTGTATTATTGTGTTTTCTACCCTTTACCGCCGGTAGTCCCCCCGCTGTGATTGTGCTGTTGCCTGTTCATACATCACTCCTCTCGCGGCTCTTAACACCGCAGATAATTACTCAAGGCTCCTGGCGAAGTGCGCGCCTCTGAAAGCTCTTTAGAAAACGGAGGAAACTGGTTCTGATCAAAGCTTGTGTTGTCGTCTTCTGTCTCTGTATGAAATGTTCACTCCAAAACCACCGCTACACTGCAAAAAAGGTAAACATATAGACTGGACTGGAATTGATAATGTTACTCGTAGTTTAGGTCTTCTTTAGGTTGCATATATACATGAGTTTAAAGGGCCCACATTATGCAGTTTTCTGATCTAAATTGTAATATAATGTAGTTTCCTCATCACAATCATACCTGGAGTTGAGTTTTGTTTCATTCACATGATTAACACACAAAACCTGTGATGTCATGTGGTAATACAGTAAATGCTTCACTGTTACATCCATACCTCTTCACTAGAATCACTTGGATAATTTCAGACCCAGGAATTGCAAATCTCTACTGAATTCAGGGTAAAAGGAGCTGTTAACTTGACAAGTACAGCTTCCATAGACCATATAAAAGAAGTGGACTAAGCGAGTGTGACGTCTCCAAGCGTTCAGCTCCACTCAAATAAAACTCCCGATGCCGAACAGTTACAGGAGCGAATTTGGACCCAGGTTCCATATTTGGAAATCCGACCGCGAGTATCAAAACATTCACAAAAGCCAGTCATGATTGATTGATTGGTTGTTAAATGTGCCCACTAGGGATGGGCATTCTATGAAATTTTCTTAATCGATCGTCGGAAGAATTAACGATCGATTATCGATTAATCATTAATGTTTTTATATTAAAATGATCATCATTATTATTACTATCTGCACTACTAATCTGCATAAATAAATTCAACTTTACGACATATAAACCGTAACGACTCTAGAGCCACATCAGCCCGTTTGACATTATAATGTGTTTAATTCAGTTTTGTGCAACTCTCACAGAAACGAAAACTTAAAACCGCATCGCTAATTTGCATAAACTAAGCGAAGATAAAAACTACAGCTCTTGTGTCGCTGATGCGGTCAATTTCTGTCAGATTAAAAGACATGACTCAGGTGAATACAGGTTAGTGTGACCATATTTGCGTTTGTCAAAACCAGGACACCGTACGGGGGGAGGGAGGTGGGGACTCGTCATCGACATTGAGCGACTCTCACCTGGCAAAACTTTTTCCCACTGGACACCGAAACATATGTGCTGCTTTGTTCACTGTGCACATGGACTCACACTTGTCCCGACCGGAACGGAAAGCGTGGAATTTCTTGTACAAATCATCGTTAAATACGCATTTGCGCTTCGGTACGTTGCAGACTGACCGACTGTTTGTGTCTCGCTCCTCCTGAGTGCAGAGAGACACATGTACAGACCTGTTTGGTCACGCTACGCACAGCAACCTACATTCGGTTTGTCGATTAAAATGAACGTAATCGATGAAATTCTTAATAATCAATTATCGATTAATCGTCTAATCATGCCCATCCCTAGTCTCCACTCAAATAAAACTCCTGTTGCTAACAGTTACAGGGGTGAATTTGGACCCAGGTTCCATATTTGGAAATCTGACCACAAGTATCAAAACATTCACAAAAGCCAATCATGATTGAGGTTGTTAAATGTGCCCGTCCTTCTCACCGGAAAGCAGGACGGGGGCACTGGCTGTCAATTAGTGGGAGCAACTTCAGGGAATTAAGGCGTCTGAATATTTATGTTCATATCTTAATTTAGGAACAAAATAGTGAAATGAAAATATCAGGATCATGTAGAGTGGGTTAATACGGACATTTTAAGACCAAAATGCTGAGGCTCACAGCAAGGTACAAGATCCTAATGCAAATCAATTGGAGCCAGAGTCAGAATTAGCCGAAAGAACCTCCTGGCGAACTTCCTATTTGGAACGCTGTGTCCATTCATATATACATTCTGTGACAGCTTCATGACATCACAATGTGCAAGAGAGCATTTCGAGTTTTGGAGATGGAGACAGACTAATAATAAAGGATTACTCAAATGTGGGAATGAAACAAAACACAACTCCAGATCTGTTTTTGATGAGGAAACATTATAACATGGCTTAAAGCTCACAGAATAGTTTTACATAGCATGGCGTCTTGAAGTTAAGTGATTAAAGATCGCTCAAACATTCATGAATCACTCCAAAAACTACTTCAACAGGGTAAATGAGAAGGAGAAACAGTTATAACTTGATTAAAAGCTCTGAAAAGTCGATTTTGTAGAATAGATCTGCTCCAATAGTGGATTAGTCATGATTATTCCAATTAATCACTGCAGCCTTCAAATCAAGTCAAATAAAGATAATACATTCTTTTCAATCTAATTTAGACTCATCTGAAAAAGACTTTTTGCGGCGTGTAAACTTCGCAGACATTCATTTTTACAGTGCAGAAGGACTGAGGGGCCGTCTCTCCCTGCAGGAGTTTACAGGGACATTAGCGAGAGGAAACTGCTGTGATGGGTAATTTAGCTTTTTCATGAGGCTTATTTGGCCCAAAGGGGGGAGAGGGACCACTCCGGAGGGACCGCTCTGTGCCCACCGCTCACACATGAGAGATCTGGGATGTTTTGGCTCAGCTTGGAAAAGATCGATCCCCGTGGTTTTGGACCGAGCAGCACAATCAATCACAAGTATTCATATAATGGCTACTCAGCACGAGACACTATCGCATTAGGTTGGGCTTAAAGATTTGATCAAAATTAAAATATAATAAAACAGATGTTAATAATAAGGATGTAACAATATCCAAATCTCACGGTACAATATTATCACGATATACCTCTCACGGTACGATAATTATTGCAATATTTTGGAAGGGTTAACAGAATTTTGGATACGCTATTTTTCCTTTTTAAATACTTTGAGTCTTCAGTGTGAATCATTACTGCCATAGTCCAAAAATATAAGATTTAAAAATGATTTAAAAGAATCACGGCCTATGTAATTCCCTCTTTTTAATACTTTTAAGTGAAAATTCAATATTATTTAATATATTGTGATGGACCACGATAATATTGTGAGAGTTCTGATGATATCACGATATTTGGGTTATTGTTACATCCCCAATTAGTAATGATTTTCTTTATTTAGTCCACTGTTTTGTTTTGTTTTTTGCAACTTGTAACATTTAACTTTTCTGGTGAGGGTGCGCCACCTACTTGTCTCCATGGAGATATTTTTACTTTGCCTGGAATGTTTCACAGCTTGGCATTATCCGTTTCCGTCAGGTTGTTGTGACCAGACCAAGTAATGTCCTAACAATAAAAGCCCAATAAATGCAATAAAATATACAAAATAGATGTAGATATTTAATGCCATTCACACCTAGTGCCTCCGCTCAGTTTCATTTCTTTCCAGCGACTAGGTCAGAATCAGAATACACTAGAGGAAGTTGCAGACCGAGCATCCGATCGTACATTCTGTGTCGGCAACGATTCCCGAGATCGAGGATTTAAAGCCGGAACAAAGAGAATGTTTGGTGAATTTTATCAAGGAGAAAAATGTTATTGTCCTTTTTCTTACAGGATTTGGTGCATTACATACGTCACGACCAGTGTTGGGAAGGTTACTTTTAAAATGTATTCCCCTACAGATTACAGATTACATACACCAAAATGTAGTTTGTAACGTAATCCATTAAATTACTTAAAGTGAGTAACGTAATCTGAATACTTTGGATTACTTGATATTGTCATGTTTTTTAAAACTACATAAATGTAGCAAACACATCCTGAAAATTCATGTTTGTTCTCTTCAAATTGGCCCTGGTTTAGACCTGGTTTAGTCCTGGTTTAGACCTGGTTTAGTCCTGGTTTTAGTCCTGGTTTTAGTCCTGGTTTAGTCCTGGTTTAGACCTGGTTTAGTCCTGGTTTAGTTCCTGGTTTTTAGTCCTGGTTTAGTCCTGGTTTAGTCCTGGTTTAGTCCTGGTTTAGACCTGGTTTACTGGCTTAGTCCTGGTTTAGTCCTGGTTTTAGACCTGGTTTAGTCCTGGTTTAGATCTGGTTTTAGTCCTGGTTTAGTCCTGGTTTAGTCCTGGTTTAGTCCTGGTTTAGCCCAAAATGTGAAAACAAGAAAATACCGCCATGTAATCCAATTATTTCAACAAAGTAACTGTAATCCAATTACCACTCACTGAAACAGTAACTGTAACTGAATACAGTTACTCATAATTTGTACTCTGATTATGTAACTCCTGTACATGTAATCTGTTACTCCCCAACACTGGTCACGACCAAATAACAGCGTTTGGTTAAATAATAAAAGTACCCGGCTACTGTCGAGCGAACGAATCCTAATGCTGCGCGGTCAGATGGTTTCCACGAAGTGAAACTGGCTGATGAATCAGGCTGGAGTTTTCCTGGCAAAGCAAAGCAACAAGCAGGTGACAAAATGAAACCACTGTGTGCTGTCTGCAGCTGCTCAACCTCAGTTTCACTTCGCTGACTAGACACATTCAAATAAAAATCCTCTTTCCATGGAAAATCAGGTATCCCGGCTTTAAGTCATTTACATTTTTGCTTAAATTAGAGTGTGGTATTATGTAAAATCTAGTATTTGGCGCTTTCTTCTTTGCTATAAGGTTGTTCCCTCATCAAAAACAAAGAGGTTTTATATGTCATCCGTGCATCTGTGAGTAATCTTCTGATCCCCCCGTTTGAACCCTCCTTACGGTTAGCGGTACAATCATATCCAAGACTCAAGACTCACCCGTGCTCCAGGACCACAATTTTCCATAAATATACAAAAGCAGGACACAAAACAACACGCTACCACTGCACAAACCTGACGTGCGCGGTATTTTCATTAACGAGATGCATGCCAATTGTAACGTAATATCGCTCTGAAGTGGGGTGACTTAGAGGAGAGAGCAAAGGGAGCATTGTGCGTTGGTCTGTGTGTGTGCGTTTGTGTGTTGTGCTGTTTTGTGTGAATCATCCTCCTCCTCCTCCTCCTTGAGTAAACCGGTCTCCTCGGCTGCCCTTGGTCTAAATGAGGAGGAGTCTGGTCCTGGCCTTGGTTTGGCTCTTTGCATTTCTCACTCGCGCTTGAAAATGCAGAGTCTGGATGAACTTTGTCGACCCGATCGCTCCGCTGCTCTTTTCAATCTTTAAATTACCCTTCTTTATGCAAAATATCCGCTATAGTGAACATTAAATCTGAGTATCTTCTTTCGTTTAGCCTATTTTGACGTATTTATTTAGTCGATACGCAAAGGTTAGAACAGTGGGTGGAGTTAGAAAGAGGAAAGTTTAAGTGAAAATAGCTTGAATATGAAAAATCTCAACCCACCGCAAACGGAACAAAAAGTATTCATGAGTTTTGCTGTCATAACTTTTTCATGGACACAATTTTGAGGACATTTTACCACTCAAAAGTAGGAGTGTAACGATATCCAAGTCTCACGATACGATATTGTCACGGTATGAACCTCACGGTATGATATTTTTTGCGATATCATGGGAAATAGGGCTGAGTATCATTCAGAATTTGCCGATACAATACATATCGCGATACATAGGCCACGATACGATACATATCTCGATACAGTGAGGTTACGATTCGATATAATTCAATACGATATATTTCAAATCAGTTCGATACGGTCCAATAAAAAATAATGTCTAAATCATGACTGTGATACTAAAAGTCTTTTTTGAACCACTTCTTGTGCAAAGTTCATATGAAACACAAACATTTTAATCCTCAAAACTGTGAAAATGTCAAATGTGTCGCATAAACAAGTTTCTTTCCACTAAACAAACAACAAAACTGTAGCTGTAACAAAATAATTTTGTAAAATACACCAAAAAAATACTCTTGGTGATATATTGATACAGCAGCCCACGATATTGATACTGTATCATCACATTAAACGATACGATATATATCGATATTTCAATATTTCTGCACACCCCTAATTCGGGATGTAACAATATCCAAATCTCTCGGTACGATATTCTCACGATATACATCTCACGGTACGATATTTATTGTGATATTTTGTGGAAAACTGTGAATTTTCTACATTTTCCTCACCTGGACAAGACTTAATCCAAAGAACTAAGACGTAAAAGTGTTTAGAACTGTTATTTCTTCTTGTAGTTTGCACTGAAATGGAGCAAAGGATCATGGTCTATGTAGTTCCCTCTGACTTTTTTTTAGCTATTGCTGCACCATAACTCTTAATTTTTTTTATTTTTTATTTTTCCCATTAAAGTTTATTGGAAACAAAGGAACAAAATATACTGTACACTGACACAGCATTTCAATTATAGTCCCCTTTCTCCTTTTCTAAAAGTAAACAAAGTCACTGTACTTATATTATAGAAATTATCAAGCTTGCACAAAATAAAAAAGCTTGGTAATATTAAAACTAATAATAACAAAACAAGAAAAAAATGCATATATACATACATACATACATATATATATATATATATACATATACGCACATACATACACGATCAGAAATAAAAAATACTATGGTTTCATCGAGTCGTATTCAATTAAAATCGGATCTAAACGGGGCAACAAACATTCTCCATGTTTTCCAGTAATTGTCAAATTTGTCAAAGTCAAGTCTCATATTAAATGTCAGTTTTCATAACTCTTAATTTCAGCAAAGAGACTTGTAATTCGATATATTCTGATGGTCCATGATATTATTGTGAGAACTTTGACGATACGATATCACGATTTTTCGATTATTGTTACATCCCTACTCAAAAGATACAGGATTTAATTGTTTTGTAGCATTTCTAATATTTTATCACTTGAAACCCACGCATAGTCCAAGCTTCTTAAAACAAGACAAACTTTCTGAATTCAACTCAAAAGTTTCTTGCAGTTGTTTTCGGTTTGGTTGCTCACATTTTCTCACTTTGACTAGAAAATGCAGAGGTTTGATGAAGTTAGGCTGTTGGCTCGACTCCACAAGAACTCTCTATCTTCTGTGGGCTTCTGTATGAGCTCACTCTGTCGTAATATCACTCTCTTCTCAATAACCGCAGGGAAATATGTCTTTTTTTTTTTTTACATCTTGTTTGCCTGCTGCTCTTTCATACACTGCAAAAAAAAAAAAAAAAGGCGGTTAAAAAAAACCCAACCCAAAACATGAAAGCTGAGGTTTTATGCAAAATCGTCTTTTTGGAGTTTTCATGTTGAGACGTTGTTCCCTCCTCAGAAACACGCCTGAAGAGGTTTTAGATGTAATCCATGCATGTTTGAGTTATCTAGCAATCTCTCCTGGGCCCACAGAAGTGTAATACCCCCTCTTTAAGAATTCATAGACCTACTGTATGTGGTTTGAACTCGTTTTGATTAACCTAAATTATCTGAGTGGCTTTAAAGCAATTTTGACTTTGAATAAAATAGATTAAATACATTGTTTTTTCCTTTAAGATACTTTGGTACTGAGTTAATGTACCTAAACTCAGTCAGAATTACTCAAAACAAATTCATATCCTTCCAGACATCATATGATACTGATATTTTGTAGCTAAGGCCCTAAATAAAAAAATAAAAATTATGTCAAAAAAAGTTGTTTATACATGTTTTCTGTGTGTTTTGTATGAAAGAGTGTGATTTTTTTTTTTTGGTATTTCTGGTCCTATAGTTTTTATTACAACCAGATGACACAACTACAGCAGCAGATTGTGAAATAACAGGTTGTACTGAAAAAAATGATGTATAACACTTCATTAGGGGGTAAAAGGGGGGAGTTTTAATAGGCAAAATTAAGGCTACGTCCACACGACAACGCTCCTGGATTTTTACTTTTTTTTTGCGTGGTTGAAATAAATTTGCGTCCACACACGAGATGGATCAATAATTATTCATATCCAGACGACAACGGAGCAGTGACAATGTAATACATATGCCACACAAACAAACACCAGATGATGTTGATGGCAGACGCACACACGAAAGTTTAAGATTAAGAGGTTTTGATGCAACAGTGCAAATAAACTTAGAAGTCTCTGCAGCACAAACTCAACTCCTTTGTCCGCCCTGGTTGTTGTTATGGTTGTTACCGGTTGTTGCGTGGGGTTCTCTTCTGGTCACGTGGCGATGACGGGGTCGCAATGTCATTTTTTCCCCCAAAACTGCGGTTTGCTTGTCCACACAACAACGCAACGCCGGCATTTTCAGATTTCTCCACCCTTTCACTCACCCGAAACACCGGCTCAGTGTGGACAAAAGGCCAAAACGAATAAAAACTTCCCAGTTTCAACCAAAAAAGAAAAAAAATCCAGGCGAGGAAAAATTGCCTTTAGGTCTGGACGGGTTCAGTGCACTCTGTAACTTTTTAGGTGGAGAATTCGGCACCTGCTAGAGATGGCATTACTTTGACTATAGGACACTGGTGTCAAATAAACGGCCCGGGGACCGGATTCGGCCCTCCAAGACCGTTAATCTGGCCCTCGGCTGATTTTCTACTAAAATATTTTAATTATATTTTCTATTAAAATATTGGTGAATGAAGACTTGCCTCTTTCCAAACGCTCTTAAAGGACGATCGTTTTGACTGTTGACCGTGACACCCTCATCAACAAAATGTCAAAAATGAGAAAAGTGGACGCCAAGTGCAGGATGTTCCAAGAAAAATTGACTTATTCCTTTTTGCAAGTTAATGTTCAAACATTGTGTTGAAATTGCATTTTTCTTAAAGTTTCAGGTTGTTCATAATATTATAATATTTTATAAAAAGAAAGAGTTCATCAGTTAAAAAAGATTTCTGTAATAGATTTGTGTTTCTCTGCACAAATATTTGACCTTATTGCTATTTTTGAGGTAAATATGCCATGAGTTTTCTGATCCGGCCCCTTTGGGATCAAAGTAGGTTGGATACGGCCCCCGGACCAAAATGAGTCTGACACCCCTGTGATAGGATGTTCCACAGTAAGGCATTAAATTCAAATTCAGGAGGTTGCAGGTGGCATACCCTCTACCAGAAAAGTTACATAGTGCCTTTAACTCTCCTATGTTCTTTCTTTGTTTTTTTTTGTTTTTTTGTTTTTTTTCTTTTCCCAATGTACTTTTGACTTTTGTCCTTGTGACTTTTTTTCTCTGCCCATTGTCAGATTGGCACAGTGATGTCACCTGCCCCCCTCCCGTCTCTCACCTCTCCCTGCCCTCCTTTGGGGCTGTGCAAATTAAAAGCTAAACTAGGACCTGTGATCACACTCCTGTCTGAAAAACCAGCTCAGTGTCAAACGAAAAAGCTCAAATGACTTTCGCCGCGCTCCACTTCTTCATCACCGGCTACTCTCAGGTGAGCCGTCTTTCCTTTTTATTCGGCTGCATAACAGAACTTTTGAGCGCTTACCATATATTTTTAATGAGTACATAAAGTTGTTAAAAGTTCAGATACTCTCCGTTTAGTCGGCAGGTCAAGATGTGTTCAGACTTTTCTTTCATCCGTCAGGAGTACACTGCAAAAATATGCCAATATGGTTTCTATACTTAAAAGCTTTGAGTCTTTTTTTTTTAGTTTAGGTTTCCAAGATTTTGTTAGTTAATAAGTTGATTAAAGTTTGTCCCATTGCATTTATACTGTTTCAGGATGATGTTTTTAGAATTTTAAGGTAAACTAAAATGACTTTAATTTTACTTGTCAAGTTGAATTTACTCAAAAACAGTAAAATGTTCTTAATTGGATGGAATAAGTTTGTTTTTCTTAGATGTTTATTTATTTATAAGCGCAAAGAGTTGTTGTTTTTCTTATTTTAAGTGTAGCTAGACTTATTTTCATTTTTATATTTACTTTCTTCCATTGGTAAATCATTTTCAAGTGAAATTTATTGTTTCAAATCGTTATAAAACTTTCATAATTCATCTTAACTTGGCTAGATTTTAGTTTCTACAGTGTATATCTGCAGACTGCAATTGGAGTAAGTTTTGTTGACTTGTTTTGCAGTTCTGTCTCCACCAGTAATTTATTTAGCTCTGGGAACAGTGCATTAGAAAGATGAATCAGGTCATTTAAATAGTTTTATAGATACTCTTGTTTTTTTGCAGTGGAGTACGTGTTGTCTTTATAAGCCCTGGTGAGAAAAGCTGTACAGAATCATGCTGCTTGTACCGACTTGCATCGTGCTTCAACCTTGTGAACAAACTGAGCTGCAGTTACCTGTCACTCAAAAACCTGTTTCTTAAAAAACACATTTATAGTGTTTTTCTCCCTTTGTCGTGAGGGAACATGGAACATACATTCTCACGCTATTTTTAGGTTTGTACACGTAAAAAAGCCTCAGGTACAAACTGTATTCAGCAGCTAAACTTGCTGATTTAATCTGTTTAGTATCAACAAGCTGTTTCAGTCCTGTTTTAAAAGCACAAAAAGACAATCTGGATCATTTTAAACTAGAGATGTAACGATATCCAAGTCTCACAGTACGATATTTATTCCGATATCGTGGGAAAGCTCGTGATATGGAGAGGAGGCTCATGAGTAGGATGTAATAAACTCCAAATCTCTTAATACAGTATTTTCACAATATACTTGTCATGGTACGATAATTATTGCGATATTTTGTGGAGGCTAAACAAAATTGTTAATACGTCACTTCGTGCTCTACTGCGCATGTCTCCTGCTGAAAGAGCCGCTATCCTGCTGCAAGTAGTGAAATATTCAGCAGCAGAAAGAAAGTTTGGAGTGAGCGAGAAACTTGTGAGGGACTGGCAAAAAGCAGAGGATACTCAAACGGCAACGTAGAAAACCATAAAAGCTAATCGTGGGCTAAAAGATAAATTTAGCTAGAGTTGGGGAGTTGCTCAGAAGTGACACCGAGGATGAAGAATTCAATGGATTTAGTGATTTGGAGTGAGAGTGAGCGTTTTGTAAACTTGTTAATATGTTACATTAACAGCCTGTTGTTCTCTCTTCTATTGTTATTTCTATTATAATTACCCTCCGAAAAGTGCGACTTATATGTTTTTTTTCTTCTTCATTATGCATTCGTGAGGGAACATGGAACATACATTCTCACGCTATTCTTAAGGTTTGTGCACACAAAAAGCCTCAACAGGCTGTTTCATTACTGTTTTAAAAGCACAAAAACACATCTAGATCATTTTAAACAAGGGGTGTAACGATGTCCAAGTATCACGATACGATATTGTCTATGAACCTCATGGTACGATATTTATTGTGATAGTGTGGGAAAGCTCACGATATGGTGGGGAGTCTCACGATTAAGGATGTAACAATATCCAAATCTCTCAAAGTACGATATTTTCACAATGTACATCTCACGGTACGATATTTATTGCGATATTTTCTGGACTAAAACTGTTAATATGGTACTTTTAAATGCTGTGACAAGACTTAATCCAAAGAACTAAGACTTAAAAGTGATTAGAACTGTTATTTCTTCTTGTAGTCTACACTGAAATGGAGCAAAGGATCATGGTCTATATAGTTCTGTCCCTTTTTTGTTTTGCTATTGCTGCACCATAACTCTTAATTTAAGCAAAGAGACTTGTCTTGTGACTTATTATTGTGAGAACTTTGACGATACGATATCACGATATTTCGGTTATTGTTACATCTCTAATTTAAACGGTCCACCATGATGAGTTTATAAGTGCTTCTCACAACCCGCAGAGACCAGAACCAGAGTTTTGACGTCATAGTAAAGTACATTTCCTGATTATCCTGATTATCATACAAAAAACTCTTTGCATTTGACTTATTTTGACCTCAAGAGCTGCTTATACAATATATTTGTACTGGGGAAAAAAATCAGACATGGCCTTTTAATATTATCATATAATATTGTAGAAATCGTAATATTCTACTTCGGTGATTTTCTTATTAATTTAGCTCAAATGTAGACACAAATGCCGACGTTTTCCCTCCTCTCCTGCTGTCGGTCAACCTCAGTCCTGCTCTGAGTGACAGGTGGACCAACAACCGGCAACACTGAAGTGAATTTGACCGGCCTCTTTGATTGATCTCTTAAAGTAAATGCTGGATTTTTAATTTTTTTTATGTCATATGGTCCACCTAAATGGTAGTAATGCTGCACAAACACGGTGGCTACCTCATAAAAAAAACATTCTGGAAGTCCGTTGATGAAAGCATTGTTGACGTGCCAGAAAAACCTGCATTAATCAGCCTCCATTTGTGTATAACCGTGCAGATGTGCTGTGTACTGTGAGCTGCGCAGAACTCACAAATCACACCCTAACTCAATTTCATACAATATGTGCCGTCACAACCACAATTTCAAACTCAATTTTGATTCTAAGGAACGGACTCGATCCTCAATACCCCTTCAGATATCACAGTGATAATTAAAAACACTCTTTAGTCAGACAATAGAACGTGATTTTCAATTTTCTTTCTTTTAAATTAGCAGGCCTTATTATTGTTTTACTAATTTAATCCTTCGGTCATCTATTTATGTTTGAGTGGCCCTCTAGTCTATGTGCTCTTAGGCTATGTTCAGACTGCAGGGCTTAATGCTCAATTTGGATTTTTTTTTTTTGCGAGGTCGTTCACATTTCCAATTAAATCCGACTTGTATGTGATCTCTAGTGTGAACTTTAAATGCCCCAATCGTGTCCCACATTGGCATTGGAGGACAAGACGGTGTCACTCGAAGCGCGCATGATCAGTGTTTACGGAAGTCGCCTAAACATGAACGTGAGCACCTGGCGATTTTAAAGTTGCTGTCGTACCGGAGCCAGAACATGTACAGCTTAATTTTTTTTAAGGAGGAGATTGAGAAGGAGGTTTTTGGACATTGCATATTAATTAACTTGCTAACCTCGCTTTTCCTCCACTGAAAATTCTCTTGCAGTGTCTCTCTTCCAGTTTCGACCTACTTCACTGCAGAATAGTGACGTTTGTTGCTTGTTGATGACGTGTAGGTGGGATGAATGCGACCTGGCCGTTCAGAGTGAAGTCACATGTCAAAAGATCGGATATGTATCGGTTTTAGGAGCATATATCCAAGTGGACTGGGTCGCATTTGAAAAATCGTATCTGTGTCGTTCAGACTGTCATTAAAAGATCAGATACAGATCGTGAAAAAATCGGATTTGGGTCACTTCGGGCTGCAGTCTGAACGTAGCCTTATACTTGTTCTGATACAGCTCAAGGTTCAGTTCTGTCTTATAATTCTTTTTTAATATTGATACTTGATACTAAATGACTAAATGAGTGTCTAATTTTGATACTGGTTTTAATATCAGTTAGTATCTGATTTTTCACAGCCTTGACAACCGTACAATATATAATACATGACATCGTGTTCAGTTGTTTGAGAGAAGTAATAGTACTAATAATTAGGGGTGAGACAAAACTCGAGATGAGATCCACAAGAACAAAGATGAGATTTTGACGAATAAATTGCAGATCAGTTCTCAGTGATACTTTTGCTGCCATTGTAATGTTACTGTTTTAAACTACAGCTTCTCTCTCACTCAGAGTAGCACGCCCAAGTTTTGAAATATGATTTTGCTGAAGAAAATAGATTAGATGATAAATGGTCGTATTAAAACCAAATTATAGTTAATACGATATGGTTAGAAAACATGAGTTGGCATAATTAAATAGCACAGTTATACACTTATATTATTGTTATGCCTTGATTATTGCACAGTATGGAAATAAAGCTGGAGACAGGTTAATGGTCAGAGTTATGGAGAAGCAAGTCTGCACAGGTTAAGAATTCATGTTTGTTAAGGAATTTTTGTGCTATAAAACACATATAATTGAAAAAAAAATGCAAGGGAGATATGTTTAAGGCCGTACTGTGGAACATTCCAGACAGAGAAATAACATAATTTCATAATTTATTCATACTATAGCTCAGTGGTGTAGTGAGGACTTTTTAAGTGGAGGTACATGATTCGTGATTTCATCAATATGACGACCGCCCCAGTAAAAATCTGTAATATTTGATGTTTTTTTTTTTTTACTCAAAATGATGTGGAATCATGTTATTAACATTAACGTCGTTTATAATCACCTACAGAACATAAATCACAGGCTAGAGCACACAACCAGGAGGTCTAAACCAGGACTAAACCAGGACTGAGGACTAAACCAGGAGGACTAAACCAGGAGGACTAAAACCAGGAGGACTAAAAACCAGGAGGACTAAAACCAGGAGGACTAAAACAGGACTGAAAACCAGGACTAAAACAGGACTGAACCAGGACTAAAACAGGACTGAACCAGGACTGAACCAGGACTAAACCAGGACTAAACCAGGAGGACTAAACCAAGACTGAAACAGGACTGAACCAGGACTAAACCAGGAGGACTAAACCAGGACTAAACCAGGACTGAACCAGGAGGACTAAACCAAGACTGAAACAGGACTGAACCAGGATTAAACCTGGAGGACTAAACCAAGACTGAACCAAGACTGAACCAAGGACTAAAACTGAACCAGGACTAAAACCAGGACTAAACCAGGACTAAACCAGGACTAAACCAGGACTAAACCAGGAGGACTAAACCAGGACTGAACCAGGACTAAACCAGGTCTAAACCAGGTCTAAACCAGGACTACCCCCGCAGGTTGTCCGCAAAGCGTAATTGGGCGACTGCTGCACTTAGCCCTGTGAAGTGCGGAGCTCTGCGCCGGTCCTTTCGCCTGCGGTCACCTGATGGCCTACACAGGCGCACCTCCGGGCCCATCCCAACACTCAGTCCTGGTTCAATTCCTGGTTTTGTTCTGATTTAGTCCTGGTTCAGTCCTGGTTCAGTCCTGGTTCCTGGTTCAGTCCTGGTTCAGTCCTGGTTCTGTCCTGGTCCCTCATGTCTCAGGTCACTATAGGACAGTCCTGCAGATTTCATGAGCCTGTGCAGGTTGTTTTCACCGTTGCCAATAGCTCCAATTTGACATTTAAGTTGTAGCTATTTTATATTTGTTATTTTTGTATATTTTTGTACCACTCCGACTATACCCCTCGTATTGCTGTAGACTGTAGTTCCGTAGTATATATATATTAATCTATACTATGGAAAATTCGAGACAAAGCAATAACATTTCCATGGAGACAAGCAGGTGGCGGACCTTCCACTAGAAATGTTACACAGTGCATCTTTAAGTAGTGAGCCTGTGTCAAATCATAGATGTGATTTATTCATCCTTTTTCAGCTCAAATTTAATCTTAGCACAGAAAAATCACACAAAAAACACACACAAAAATCCTCATTAATACACAGAAAAATACTGATATCTTTCATATACAGAACAATAAGTGGATACAGTATTTACAGTGACAGACCTTCTCCCTCCTCATTACAGGCAGCCAGTTATTACAGTCTGGACTAGGCTCTGGTTTATGTAGCTGTATGTTAATGGCCCAGACCCATTACATCTATTATGTTCATTTTTCATGTTTGGTCATTTGGCTCTCGCTTCAAAACTCACTTTTCTGTTCTTTTTGTCGCCGGGCTGCTTTCATTCTGCTGTGTTTCTTTATACGCCTCTCCTCTTCAGTCCTGCTGCGTAAAAGCTACTGGAAATCTCTGTTCTGAATCCAGTGTGTTTCCTGGTCTTAATGAGTCATGCCGTGTTCCGCAGCATCACAAAATACAATGGTCCTGGATGATGTCTTTTACTCTACTCCTCTGTGATTCACTACTGCAGTCTTTTGTAACTGTGAGTTGTCTACATTACAAAAACTGAATCTAAATGGCTATGTCAGGAACGCTTTAAGAACTACACCTAATTACAATTAATAAAGCATGAAGAAAGACTTAAATTATAATGAACTAATATTGAGAATTATTCTGTCTTAGTAACTTAATACCAGACCATTTACCCCTGAGCCTTTAATTAAGTTGTTACTAAGTCTAAATCCTTCTTAATAAACCATTTGTTGATTATGAATTAAGTCTTAATTCAGCCCAAAAAAAAAATTAAGCCAAAAAAATTGACTCATATGAGAACATGTTTTTTCCATTATGGATGTGTTTATTGCACTGAAAAACATAAAAGTGTGTGTCCTTATTCTGAGTGGGCTTGCACCACCACAGACCTGACTCATATTTGGCCTGGAGAAAGGCCTCCTCCTCCTCTGCTCAACTTAATTTCTCTCCAGCGACAACGTCAGGAATCGGAATACATTAGACGGTAGGGCTGACTTATTAAGAAGTTGCCTATACGATAGAAACGTCGATACATAGGCCACGATACGATACATATCTAGATACAGTGAGTTTGATTCGAGTTCGATTGATATATTTCAGATCAAATCAACATGATTCAATAAAAAATATTGGCTAAAACATGGCTATGATAATAAAGTCTTTATTAAACCACTTCTTGTGCAAAGTGAATATGAAACACAAACATTTAAATCATCAAAACAGAGAATATGTCAAATGTGCTGCATAAAAGAGTTTTCTTCCTCTAAACGAGCAACAAAACTGTAGCGCTGTAACAAAATAATTTAGTCAAATATACCAAAAATACTCTTGGTGATATATCGATACAGCAGCCCACGATATCAATACTGTGTCATCACATTAAACGATACGATATATTGATATTCAGATATTTTTGCACACCTCTACTAGACAGTTTGCAAGAGTCCGGGCACCAGCCAATCAGCAAAGAGCCATACATTCTGTGTTGGCGACCATTCACGAAATTGAGGATTTAAAGCCGGAACAAAGAGAATGTTTGGTGAATTTTTGTCATGGTTCATGTTTGTCGTGGTTGTATTTGCTCATTTTGGTGTTTTTATTTGGACATTTGTCCTGTCTGCTTATAGTTTTGAGTTTTACTTCTTGTCTTGATTGTTTGCCCCACCCTAATATGTTTCACCTCTGTCTGTGTGCATTTATACCCCGTGTTCTCCTCTGCACTTTGTTGGTCCATTGTCTCTTTCAGAGTTTCATCTTGTCTCGTGTCATGGCAGTTTAGTTTAGAGTTTTGGATTTTTTGGATTTGTCATTAAATACTTTGAAGCAGTCCTGCATTTTGGGTCCTCCCTCTGTTTCTACATGACAATTTTATCAAGGGGAAAGACGTTATTGCCCTTCTTCCTTCAGGATTTGGGAAAAGCTTAATATACCAGTTAGCCCCGTTACCAGCGCGTCAAGACCAAATAGCAGCGATTGGTTAAATAAAAAAAGCACCCACCTACCATCGAGCAAACGAATCCTAATGCTGCGAGGTCAGGCGGTTTCCACAAAGTGAAACCGACTGCTCCACACCCAAAAAGTTACATACTGTCACTTTAAGGCCAATTAAAGTGTAGTTACTGTAAAGAATATAACTAAAATGTCTTCCTTATGTGAGTTTTGAAGAGGCTGTAGTCAAAATGATAGTATTTTTTACACTATTAAATAACCTGTTTTTAATTTAATGAGGTTTTATGAGTCAGCCATTGTCACTTTTTTCTTTTCAGTGACTCACAGTTATATTATATAATAAACAGCTCTAAGGACACAGTACCGTGCGCTGTTCAGTGGATGATACATTATCTGTGTAGTGACCAATTGCTGGCTGTGCGTTTCTGTTTCCGGGCAATTGTTTGATCAGAGTTACTCATTGTGTGTCTATTGTCCAACTCTGCTGTCCTTGTAACTTACTTTCACTACTGACTCAAAGCCCCCCGAGCTTATTCAGCCTTTGAAAATACCTTAGCACTGGTGTTTTTGTCGTTGTATAACCAGAGCTGTAGTCCTTTAGTCTATGGGCTGCTCGATGATCGATCAAAATGTGTAGTAGTCAGCTAGTTATTTTATTTAGACTGTAAGGATTTATATGGAACCACAGCTGTAAGGAGAAGTAAGGTCCTGTATTACACAAAATTGATTCTTGTGAGCTTTGAGACATGTGAGAATGTTGTTACCTCATCAAAAACATGTGTTGTGTAGCGGTAGTTTTCATGTTAACAGCTCTTTTTACCTTTAGTTCATTAGAGAAATCTGAAATCATCCAAACTGTTAGTGAAAGTGTGTGGAGTTTAACACTTCTGGTATTACCGCAAGACATCACAAGTAAACAAAAACAAAACACAACTCCAGGTATGTTTTTAATGAGGAAACAACATGAAAACATAGATCAGAAAATTGAATACAGTGGTCCCACGTTTATTGCCGGAGTTACGTTCTAAAAATAACCCATGATAGGTGAAATCTGTGAAGTAGTCAGCTTTATTTTTACAATTATTATATCTGTTTTAAGGCTGTAAAACCCCTCACCACACACTTTATACCATTTTCTCAGACAGGACAGTTAACCCTTTTTGCATCCTTCTTAAAACTTATTGCTGCTGTTGTCCTTATGTTATTTTTCTACTTCTTTATGTAATGAACCGAAGATTAATTTATTCTATAATGGAGCCTACAGCGCAGAGTCCTACACAGGCCCATTTTTGGAAACTTACACCCGCGCAGTAGTCCTGATTAGTAGTAGATTAGTCCTGGTTTAAACCTGCTTTAGACCTGATTTAATCCTGGTGTAGTCCTGTTGTAGTCCTGGTTTAGTCCTGATTTAGTCCTGACCCGCCCATGTGTAATCACAACCCACCCGCATTCCAGAATGTTAAAACCCGCCTGTTTCAACAGCTATTTGCCCTTACCTGACCCGGTGCAGGACTCTGCTACAGCCACGTAACTTCCTTCAGCATGTTCAGAAGTCCAGCTTTTTGTGCGATGGTTTGCATCTTCCTCTGCCTTTTGGGTGCGACCGCAGGAGCCTTAGCCGGTGCATAATATTTTCGTCAACATTGTGGGTTTTCTCGCGGAGAAAACGCAAAAATACAGCACTTCAGAATCACACTGCTAGAGATCGAACATTTATGTAAATTTGGCAGCTGAACACATTCTGTACTGTACAGGAGACACGGCACGGAGGAGATTGATTGATAATGGTCTACAGTTCCTTAGCCAATCAGGATGCACGTTGATGACACGTTAATGGGAAGAATGTGACCTGGCCGTTCAGACTGAAGTCGCATGTCAAAAGATCGGATAAGTATCAGTTTTAGGAGCACATATCCAATTGTCCTGGGTCACATTTGAAAACATTGGATCTGTGTCATTCAGACTGTCATTTAAAGATCAGATACAGGAGCATAGGGTCTAAAAAATCAGATTTGGGTCACTTCAGGCATCAGTCTGAATGTAGTCTTAGTCTCATGGCTGATGGTGTTGATACTTGTTCTACATATATTTCTATTGCAGAATGTGTCTGTAGTTACCATGGCAAGGCAATGCACACATTAGTAAACATAGCCAAAAAAAAAGTTAGTTATATATAGATAGTAAACACATTTTCAGGAGCCTGTGATCATGGTTCTCTTCAGGTGGACCGGGGGAGGAACACAACACACGTTCATACGCTTTAAAAAAACATGTAAAATTGCACACAAAAAATCTAAAGGTGAACCACGATATAGTGAGGGACGACTGTAATATGGGCCCTTAAATGAGTGAGTGAGAGTTGGTATTTTTTTGGTATTTATATGTAAATGTTTTTGGCACATTAAACCCACAATTCAGAAGTAGATGTGTTTATATAATTGTGTCCTAGTACTCTGCATAAATAGTTGTTTGTGAACTCCCATGCAGTTTGGGTCAGATACATAGAGATACACATTACACAATAGTTTTGATGCTCGTCCACCAAGAAATTCTTTTTGTTTAAACAACATGAATATTACAAGTAAAGTTCAACTATAAATACAGCTCTATCCATTGGCTTGAACGTGCGACGTGTGTTTGAGGAGGTTCAAATGAGGTTCAAAATACTGTAAGTCGTTATCTGGGCCATAAACAGATTGTAGCTTGCCATTTGCTGGAGAACAACATTTTATCACAAAGACAGATGTTATTAAAGAGTCTATAGCGACAACTGAACCAATCAAACTAAATAAACGCTGACTCTAGTCAACTACTTACAAAACTGCAGCCCTAATTAAAAACAGCTTGGTGGTAATGAATGAAACGTATTGTAGGCAAGTAAATGTGACGGCTGAAATAATGAAGCTGATGAAGATGAATGGACTTTAAAAACACAGAGGAGCACATCAACAAAGGAGAGAAAGTTTGGCGTAATGTGTTTGTAAAGCGATTTTGACACAAACACAGCTCGTGCTACTCAGACATGTGTGAATGAAACAAAACACAACTTCAGGTAAGTTTTTGATGAGGAACATGTCAGAAGTACGACATATTTATTAGTGCACAAAAGTCAGTTTAGTCTAATGTGGGATTGAGATGCAATGAATCATATTTTAATTGAGATCAAGATTCTGTCATCTCGTAATTATGTATCACTTATGGTCTTTTTAATTGAGATGTCCACAGCCAATCTGACATTCATTAAAAAAAATAAATAAATCTGTCACCAAAACCTCTGGCTATTAATGTCAGTTATTAAAATCTGTCTTGTTTATGTTCAGAAAATGACCAAAATTGACTTTAAGGTGGTGTCCACATGACAACATTTTTTGGTCGAAACGGTGAAGTGAAGTTTTATTTGTTTTTGCCTTTCGTCCACATGGAGCCAACGTTTTGGGTGAAAACAAGTTCCAGAGTGGAGAAATCTGAGAACGCCGGCGTTAAGTTGTCATGTGGACAAGCAAAACCGCAGCTTTTAGAAAACAATGACGTCGCGACCCTGTGTGTTTGTTTGTTGCAGAAGAGGAAGGACTTTGTTCGCGTTCACTCTTTGTAGTATTGTGTGTCCAGTGGCTCTGGTTGTATCCTGTTTATAGCTCCACATACAGGAGTGGCATATGTATTGTGGTCCGTTATCGTGTGGACGAGAATATTTATTGATCCGATACGTGTGTGGACGCAAGTTTTTTCAACCAGTAAAGAAAAAAATCCAGGAGCGTTGTCGTGCTGTTACCTCCTCAAAAACGGACCTGGAGTTGTGTTTTGTTTCATTTACACGTTTGAGTTATCCTTATTTGTCTGTCTGCATCTCCAAAGCTCAAAATGCTCCGTTCCACCTTCAGATGTCATGACGTCGTAGTAATTTTCAAGTTAAGAGCTGCATTTTACCTTTATTTCAGTGAGATTGGCATTTCCAGGTCTGAAAAGATCTAAATTACTCTAGTGAAGCTGTGTGGGGTTTAAAAACACAGTGGAGCACTTCCTGTATCACCATATAACATCACAAGGTGGAACAGAAGTGTTTTCTATTCAAGAAAACTGTTTAAATATGCAGGATTTGTGAGTTAAACATGTGTGAATGAAACAAAACACAACTCCAGGTCTGTTTGTGATGAGGAAACAACATGATAACAGATCAGAAAGTAGCGTAAATGGGCCTTTTAAACAGGATTTCGCTTCATATTGATCGAATAAAATGGTGTTTCATGTTTATGTCTAATCACCATCATCTGTAGTAGCACCCTAGAATATTTAACAAATGACGTACGGCTCAAAGCATTCACTCCAAGCAAAAAGGATCTTGTTTAAAGATAAAACCCACTGACACATTTCCGTAGTTAAATTGCCTCTTGTCTGTCACGCTTCGTTCTGTCCCAAAGAATCCCCGTAGTGTCCCGGAAGAGCCCTCGTCTTGTTCAAAGCTCAGTCTAAAGATTAATGAGCCTGTCTCTTTGGGAAGGAGTGGGAGGCCAGCGGGGCGTGAGCTGTGTCCTCATGTCCAAGGAAACCCAAAACAAAGAGCTCACCATGCACCGTGCACCAGACATTAGTCATGTTTAACCAAGCACAGACACAAGACTACACACTCTGATCACTCTAAGCTACCATATCCTGCTCCAGTTAGGATTTTAAAAAAGTTTGGTCACACTTTTAAGGCTCTAGTCCTTTAGGCTATGTTCAGGCTGCAGGGCTTAAGGCTCAATTTGGATTTTTTTAAAATGAAATCCGTTCACATTTCCAGTTAAATGCGGCTTGTATGTGATCGCCAGTGGGAACTTTAAACGCCCCAAAAGTGCTCAGTGTTTACGGAAGTCGTGTAAACATGGACGTGAGAAATGAGCATCTGGAGATTTTAAAGTTGCTGTCGTACCAGAGCCAAAACATGTACAGCTTATTTTTTTTAAGGAAGAGACCGAGAAGGATGAGGTTTTTGGCCGTGGCGTTTTATGAGGCAGTGGCAGCAACGTCCGTAGAAAGGAACGTGTGGGTGCAGAGTCGCAGCCAAGAGTGGTGGGATTGGGATGCGCTTCGCCGCTTCACTGACACGGAGTTCATGCACATTTTTCATATGACGAGAAGAACGTTTGTGTACATTTGTGAGCACCTACTCGTACCGCTCTTGTGGGAGGAAACTGTGTGACCTGGCCGTTCAGACTGAAGTCGCATGCCAAAAGATCGGATATGTATCGGTTTTAGGAGCTCATATCCAAGTGGCCTGGGTCGCATTTGAAAAAAATCATATCTGTGTCGTTCAGACTGTCAGTAAAAGATCAGATACAAGTCGCATAGGGGCGGATTTTGGTCATTTCAGGCTGCAGTCTGAACGTAGCCTTAGTCTCCTAGCCGATGGCGTTGATACTTTTTCTACATCAGGAGTCCCTAACCTGTAGCTCGGGAACTACCTGTAGCTCTCCACCCTCCTCCCAAGTAAACCATTGGTCTGAGTAACAAAGATTTTTTATTTATTTTACAAAAAAGGGCCTTGAGAGCCATCCAACCCAATATTTGCTCAACTTAAAGTGTTGAAAATGCAGGATATTGTTGACTTAAGTCTCCTCAGAGTCATGTATAAAGCAAAGTGCAATGTATTACCTGTAAATATTCAAAGACTGTTTGAGATGAGAACAAAACACTACAATTTAAAAGGAATCTACATGTTTAAAAAACCCAGATTCAGAACCAAGGTTATGGAGCGAAGCATCGCTGTGACAGAAGTTAACTTATGAAATAGTCTTGACAAAGAAATAAAAGAATCAAGTACAATGACGACATTTAAAAAACATATAAAATCGAATGCAGTGTGTATGTATGAAAAAGAAAACTAAGTTGTGTATAATAATGAAGATTTACTGTTTGCAATTGATCAGTAATTGTGCCTGAACTGATATGGAATGTTTAGTGACGATCGGTGTTGATGTTTTGTCTTGAAAAAGGAAAGGGGGGCAGATAACATAAGATTTTTTCTTCTTTCTGCTCCTTTTCATTCATTTCTTGTGTGTTTGATGTTGTGACACTGTCGATGTCTTTTTATGCTTTATGAATTAAATAAATAAATCAATAAATAAATCAATAAATTTGGTTAATTACATGCCTATTATCATTGTAAATGTATAATTTGGAACTTTGTGCACTAATAAATGGACAATGATTTATGTTTTGCAGGCATCTAACTGTACCCAAAGACTTATAATCGTCTCAATTTCTTGCGGCCCCTAAAATTCGTAGCTCTCTGGCATTTTAGTTTTGTAAAAGTAGCTCACCGGCGGAAAAAGTTTGCAGACCCCTGTTCTACATATATTTCTTTGATGGAATGTGTCTGTAGTTACCGTCGAAACACAGTGCACACATTAGTAAGCATAGGCAAAAAAAAGTTAGATTTTAGACTCAAAAGTGTTTTTAAACACATTTTCAGGAGCCTGTGATCACGGTCCTCTTCAGGTGTGTGATTTTCAACTAAAACAGTGAGTGTGACTAACTGGAAAACTGGACTTGTTTAACAGCATGAATCATCTCTCCTGTTGTAGTTCCAGTCACAGTCTGTTCTTTCTGGTTAAATTGTGTTCAAACAAAGCTCAGTTTGAAGTCTAAATTAACTACTTATTTCATTAGGGTTATAAGGATTTACTTGGGCCACAGCAGAAAGGAGGAAGCACGGAGTGAGTTAGCTGGAGTTTTTGGAGTTTATTCTGATTATTCTGAAGATGCTGGTTACTAGAACTTCTTGATACATAATAGTTGTTTCTTTTATGTGAGATTCTAATACTTTTTTAGACATTTTACCAGTGCCACACCCACAAATGTCTGTTATTTTCAATTAGACATTAAATGCTAGAAATGTGAAATTATTTTTTATATAAAATTGGATTCCTCGTGGCAATATACTGGAGTGCGCATTGCATTTAAGCTCCATCTGTAGGCTGGTCAATACGATGATGAAAATCCAATTGTGATCTGATTCCTGTGACTATCTTGCTGAAATTGTACTTCGTAATTCGCTGCTTTTTGATTTAATTAAACTCTACACACACTCTCACACAAACCGACCTCCCGTGTTGGTCAGCCTCTTTGCATATTTTCAAAGCTCAAAATATTATCGACGGTCCTATTGATGCATCCATGTGCGAGACTCTGGCATTTACACAATCTTGATCATTCTATTGGCACGTCTGTAATGAATTTCAGCCACATAAAGGCCAAATTCTGATTGATATCACGTCTGTAATGAGAAGGTTGAACTTAATATCGGAGACATTTCTGATTTTATGGGTGAAAATATGACGCACCGACATTGAAAAACATTTGAGCGTTCACTTCAGAGGTGTCCTAGAAATGCCCCAGGCCTTTGCCAAGACATAGCGCTGTATTACTGTGGGCTCTAATTATAGAGAGGCTGAGAACTGTCTACGGTGATGTAACGGCTCGGCTCCAAACACTTCTCCAGTGTCTGTCTCTGGGACTGTCTCTGTGTCACTATTACAGTCTGTAGGTGTCACAGTAGGTAATGATCAAGAACTTAGAAGACGATTTTTTTCAAGAAGAGGTTAGAAAATAAAACAACTAAATGGAAATCAAGTAAACCACACAGCAAAACTTTAAAAAATTAAATAAATCGAATTTAAAGGGCCCATATTACACTACTTTCTGATTGTTAAAATATTGTTTCCTCATCACAAACAAATCTGGAGCTGCCTTTTCTTCATTCACGTTTAACACACAAACCGAAAACACTCTGTTCCAACTTGTGATGTCATGTGGTAATACAGGAAGTGCTCCACTGTGTTTTTAACCTCCACACACCTTCACTGGAATCATTTCGTTCATTTCAGTCGTGGAATTGCCAAACTCTGCTGAACTAAAGCTAAAAGGAGCTGTTAACTTGAAAACCATCACTACAAGACAGCACAAAGAGGAACAGATCATTTTGAGTTTTAAAGTCCATTTTATGTACAAGATGCAAAAACACACACACACAAAAAACACAAAAAAGAAGCACAGATACAGAGAGCTGAAACTGCTGTGTCTTTGCTTTTTTTTTTTTTTGCATATTTTTTCTTTGCATATTTCCATTCAAACATAAAACTTTGAATCATTATTTGAATCATTATCACACTGAGAACTGTTAATTTGTTTTATTTATTTTGTTTAATTATTGCACTTTGATGAAGCAGCTCTGAATTTCATTATACTGTATAATGACAATAAAAGCTTTCTATTCTATTCTATTCTATCATTTGAGTTTTAGAGATGCAGACAGACTAATAGTAAAGTGTTACTTAAACATGAATGTGAATAAAACAAAACACAACTCCAGGTCTGTTTTTGATGAGCAGGGTTCCCACAGTCATGGAAGTTGAAAATGTAATTTTCCAGGCCTGGACAAGTCATGGAATTTTGTAAATTCAATGAAAGTTTTAGAAAATTTTAGTATCTCTTTCATGCAACTAGAACGTTCTGTTAAGATCTCATTAGGCTATTATGATAATTTCCGAACGTATGCGCCTTTTTTTTTTTTTTTTTTTTTTTTTTTTTTAAGAGATGACATTAAATGCACTGACAGTATTTTTAATGTTAAAAAACTGTAATCCCAAACCATAAGGCGAGTGGAAAGGGTTAACATTTCATATTTATCACTAAAAGTATGATCAGTTCTACACATGGAGGATACCATAAAGTCATGGAAAATTCACTTTAGGTCATGAAAAAGAGTGGGAACCCAGGATGAGGTAACAGCATTATATCATGACTTATACCTCTAAGAGTCAATTTTGTATTATATAGGACCTCTAAGTAGAAAAACAACTCATCAAATTCATCAGTATTGTTGTTTTAAAGAAAAGCAGAATTTGAATTTTGGTTTTGTAGTTTTTAATATAAACCTGTATTAGATCTTGTGGCATTTTGAAATTTAGCTCAATTTCTGGGTACATGTAAAGGAGACAATAAATATTATGCAAAATCGACTTATAAGAGCTTTTAAAAGTTCTGCTGCGTAAGCTTTATTCTCCAATATTCATGTAACTTTTCTCCGAATTCTTATCCTCATGGAGATGTTATCGCTTTGTCTGGAAGTTCCACATTATGGCATTAAATTTACCTACCTCCATGGAGACAAACAGGTGACACCACTGGGCAAAGTATAAATTCCAAAGCAATAACTTCATTCTGCATCTCCAGAAAAGTTACACAGTGCATCTTTATGTGCATGTTCTGGTCTCCATGTGACCTCTGGAGAACACTGGTTTCTCAGCTCGGAGCTCGGAGCACAGCTGCTCTGCACCACTTGACTTTCCCCACAACAATATTCTTGGAGACTGCTGCCACTTTTGTTCCTGTTCAAAGAGACATTTGTCAAACTGTTAGCCTGTTAGCCGCTCAGATTACCTCGTCTGTCTTTGTTGTGTGGTCTTTCCCGCTCGTTGACAAAAATGAAATCATGCAGTTTAGGATCAGTTTTCACATAGTTTATTATGATGACAGACTGTTGGATTCTTGGGTTTTATTTTCTGGTTTTGAACACGAAGGACTAACAATCTCACTTTACATTCACTCACTGAATTCTCTAACCATGAGGCTTTTTGGTTTAGTAGTTTGGTATAGTTCTTCCTCTGTCTGCGAACGTTTAATCAGATATCGCCAGATTTTCCCGTTAACTTAAAGCACACACAGTTCTCCAGCTAGATACTCCTGAAGAAGGTTCTAGCACATTATCTAAAGATGAGGACCCCGATATGGTTAATAAATTCTACAATATAAGCTTAAGAACCAAAATAATATGTAATTGAGATAATTTTGGAAGTCAAATAAAGTTATTAAAGTTCTCCAAAAAAGTAAACCTACATGAAATGCTTTTTTATCTGTCGTTTACATGAGGGCCTTATTTCTGAATAAAAATGATTTAATTCTGAATAAAAATCAATTCTGCTTTAAAAAGACCATGTAAACACTTGACAATGATTATTCAGAATTAAACTTAATTCTGAAGTAAGTGGGTGCTTTATTCCGATTTTAAAGTCGAATTTATTTCTTCCTCGATCATGTAAACGTTTATTCTTCTTAAAAATAATCCCGGTCGTTCAGTGCATGCTCGTTGGGTCGCACTTCTGACGCGATCCGGATGATCCAACTCTACCAGTCCTCGCTTCGGACTTTCCTCCACGTCTCTTTGGATTTGTGAGCGGGATGCGGAAGTGGGCTGAGGTAGAGCAGCCGTTTACTCAGTTTGTCTTCTTCCTCCTTCTCCGACACTCTTCCCTTCTCCTCCTCAGCCGACAGACGTAAAGCGTGATGAGAGAATTCTCCAGCTGCTGCACAATTATCATTGGAACGACTGCGAAAAAAAGTTTGGATCATGTTTGTGTCCGTGGCGTAACGACAAACCGAGATGACAAAAAAGCCGGTAGCAGCTGAAGTGTGTGTTTTCTTCCGGTCGACGTAAATACGTTCGTGTCTCTGTCCAATCAGAAACCTTCCCGACCTCCATACATTGAGCGGAATTAAATAAAGACGATTTAACATGTTTTCCATGTAAATCTCAATTCAGAATTATTATTTCCATGTAAACTCATAGAATATTTCAATTCAAAACTGTTTAATTGTCACATTTATTTTCTTTATGGATCAGAAAGGTTTATCTGTGACATATAGACCGACTACAGAAACGTATTAGACCTGTGAATGAAAGTGAATTAAAGATCTGACCGTTGTTTAGGGACGTTGATGTTTTTTCTCACAGTAATTGTATCACTGATCATTTGAATTCCCCGTTCGGAGACTTCATTTCAATAAGAGAACTTTCCCCATCAGTTGTATTTGATTAAACCCCAGCTTGTGGCCTCCCTGGTGTCTCTCCTTGTGGACAGCTGCTGGGGCCGGCGTGCTCTGCATTTGTGAGCCTCCTACTCACACACAAGTACACACACGTACATATGCACCACTCATAGACACACGATGGGTTTCTGTGCTTCTTGGGGACATTATATTAACTTTTTTTTCCCGGGACATTGATCCTTACCATATACACTGTTTACCTAACCATTTTTTAACTTTGCATTATGTTGTTGATAGGGCTGGGTATCATTAAGAAGTTGCCGATACGATACATTCCTTGATACATAGGCCTCAATACGATAAGTTTTTTGGTACAGTGAACTTTCGATTCAATAAGATTCAATACCATATAGTGGGGGGAAAAAGCTAAATCATGAGTGTGATACTAAAAGTCTAATAAGTCCACTAAGGTTGTCCAAAGTTAATATGAAACATTTGCCTGATTCATATGACGGTTTCACTTCAAGGAAACTGTCTGACCTCGCAGCATTAGGATTCGTTGGCTCGACGGTAGGCGGGTACTTTTTTTATTTAACCAATCGCTGCTATTTGATCGTGATGTATGTAATGCGCCAAATCCCGTAGGAAGAAGGGCAATAACATCTTTCCCCTTGATAAAATTAATTTGTTCCGGCTTTAAATCCTTGATCTCGGGAATCGTTGCCAACACAGAATGTCTGTCTTTTCTACGTCCATCTTGACCGCTTTATTTACTGTTATGCTGTTCCACAAAAGGGACCCAGACAGGCACTTGAGTTTGACGTCATGGCTTCAAATCTCTTCACTGATTGGCCGGTGTGTGGTCTACAACTTTCGGGGTTCTTGCGAACCGTCTAGTGTATTCTGATTCCTGACCTAGTAGCTGGAGAGAAATGAAATTGAGTGGATTCACTAGGTGGCACCAGCGTGGCTAATTAAAAACACCCATTTTACTCAAAACAGTGAAAATGTCAACACAATTGTAGCTCTGACACAAAATAATTTTGTAAAATATACCTAAAATTGCTCTTAGCGCTATATTGATTCAGCAGACCTCAATATCGATACTGTATCATCAAATTAAATGATACGATATAATGATATTTCAATATTTTTGCACACCACTAGTTGTTGATGTAATATAGGATTTACGTCTTGATTTTTGTCCCCATGATGTGTGTGTGTATACAGTTTTTGGTCCACACACACACATGTGCATAGAGCGTTGGGCCATAAGTCACATTTGAGCACCACCCTCCTCTCACAGACGCACATATGTAGCGTGTCATTGTATCTGTTGTTGTGAGCTCCACCCAGTTGGCTCCTCGCGTCTTGGCTTTCTCGTCTTCTCCCTGGACAGCTCTCTCCTCTCCCTCCTGTCTCCTCTCTCTCTGGTGTCTGTGCAGCTGTATGTCAGCTGTCCTCTGTCCCGTCCGCTCAGGGTGAAGCCCAAACACACGGGGCCTGTGGGACACACGGGCCCCTCTGTCTCCAGCTGTCTCTGTTGTCTCAGAGCGACTCTCATCAGGCGTTGGCTCTGTCCACGCTGCTCCACCACTGGAAGCCTTTGTCTAAGTGTTTAAACTTAAATACGACACACGAGTTTGGAGACATTAGCCTGGCAAGCCCCGACTTTCTGTTTGAGGACAGGAGGGTGGGCACATAACTCCGTCATGTTTGGTGACGATCACAATCCACATGCATTTTTTCTTTCCTTTTTAGTTCACATGAGAATGGTTGCGGGTAAAGACACCAAAATATTTTATCAGAATTGCTTTTCGTTTAGACGGTGATGGTGTTTTTGGGGATTAAAAATGCAAAAATCTGAAACCACCCTCCACAGTGGAAAAGTTGAATACGCTTCGCTGTAGCGTTTCCCTCTGCATCGCCCAAGACGCAAAACTCTGGTCAGATCTGCTCACGTCGCGTACGCATTTACATCACATACATACAGTACACAGAAACTGGCATGCATATCGTATTCCACACACTTTTGCGTCACCGTATGCATGCAGATTTCCTCTCGAAACTGCTCGTCTAAACGTGGAATAAAAAGTGAAGACGCGATGCCACTTTTGCTTTTTCTGTTCAGACCGTCGTCATTTAAACGTAGCCTCACTCACAAGCCAAGACGCTCTGTTTCTGATTGGTCTCATCTGCCTCTCAGTCATGTCCATGTAATTTCTGGCAGAGAAAACATGATCTCAAACAAATTGTTGTGGGAAGTCAGAAGTATAGAAAAGTTTTGGTTTTGGACGCCCAGACTAGACCATCCGAAACTCTGAAACTGTGATCTTACTCTGTGACAATCTGCCAAAAATAATGTCATATTGTGATTCTTTTATTTCCCGTTGAATTCAGGTTTTGCGCTCAGAGATGCCATCTACCTTTCCCCATCCACCCCTCTGACTGGACAGCAGAGTAAAGTGTAAAATGTGAAGAAGAAGCTGCTTTTTTTACGTCTCAAAACCTGCATAGAGGAATTCCTTTAATACTTAAGTTGAGAGAAAGACTTTGAAAATAAAAATGATGCCATCCCTTGATCTGAATCTACCACCACGAGACTCCATGATGCTGAAAATCTTAGTGCGTGTCTCTGATTTGGAGATTAAATTGTGTTTCCATTAACTCACGCTGCTCTTTCTCCCTTTTTTGATTCCTTCTATGAGTTTGATGTAGGCCTAGATCCGTATATTTCAAAATGCACATCTATTTCCTATTTCCTCAACTCCTGATGTGAATGTCGTTGAGTAACAGAAGTAGCAGTAGTTGTTGCCCTAGTTCTTGAAATCTGCCTTTGTTTCCCTCCTTTCTTCTTCTTCCTCTAGCCGGTGCTGTTCATTACGCAGTCTGGCATCCACGGAGTTCAAACAAATGAGCACGAGGCTGGAACTCTGCAGCTCTGGAGTGGAGTCGGGGTTATTGATGAAGACGTATAAGACCCCCCTAAGACCAGAGCCGGGTGGCAGCAAGTTAAATGTACATGTGCAAATTAGCAACGTGCTTTGAATTTAAGGTCCTCTTTAAAACCAGTCTGAATTCTATGTTATTAATTACCGTGCATTTTTTTTCAGTCATTCCTACATTATTTTAGTGCAGATAACCTATTGCAACTGAGGCTACGTTCAGACTGCAGCCTGAAGTGACCCAAATCTGATTTTTTTTGCCCCTATGCGAACTGTATCTGATGTTTTAATGACACAGATGCGATTTTTTTTCAAATGCGATCCAGGCCACTTGGATATTTGCTTCTAAAACTGATACATATCCGATCTTTTGACATGCGACTTCAGTCTGAACGGCCAGGTCTCATTCATCCGGCTATTGTGCGGTAACAAGCACCTGTTGCGAGCCAATACAGCCCAACTCCGATGCGTTTGCTCACTGAAATAGGAAGATGTGACGATGTGTTTCCTCCTGCGAGAGTGGTACAAGTAGAAGCTCACAAATGTACACAAAAGTTCTTCTCGTCATAAGAAAATTGTGTATGAACTCCGTGTCAGTGAAGCAGAGAAGCACTTGGCAATCTCACCACTCTCCTCACTCCGACTCTGTGGCCAAAAACCTCCTCAATCTCCTCCTGAAAACAAACAAGCTGTACATATTATATTCTGGCTCCGGTACAACAGCAACTTTCAAATCTCCAGGTGCTCAATACTACACCATGTTTAGGCGACTTCTGTAAACACTGAGCGCGTTCGCTGTGTGTGACGTCGTCGTGTCCTTCAGTGTGCACGCGGGACGCTTTTGGGGTGTTTAAAGTTCACACTGGGGATCACATGCAAGTCGCATTTAATTCAAAATGTGAACGACCTTGCAAAAAAATCTGATTTCACAAAAAAATCCAAATTGAGCATTAAACCCTGCAGTGTGAACGTAGCCCTAGACTAGACGACTTATATTAGACCTGACCTATTTTTTGTCTTATCTTGTTTTGTTTATACTATTTACTTTTTGCTAGAGGGGTAACAGTCGCTCAAGTTGTTAGAATGGTAATTTTATAACCTGGAAGTTGGCGGTTCCATCCCAGTTCTGACTATTGCACACTGTTGTTGTATCCTTGAGCAAAACACTTCAGAGCCACCTTTTCTATGTAACACTGTGAATGTGCGTGTGTGTTAAGGATGTAACGATATCCAAATTTCTTGGTTTTGATATTTTTACGATATGCATCTCACGGTACGATAATCATTACAATATTTTGTGAAGGCTAACAAAACAAAACAAAACAAAACTGTGAATGTTACTTTTTCCTTTTAAAACATCACTGATTCTGCCACAATCCAAAGAACTAAGCTTAATAACAGTTATTTCTTCATGTATTCTGCACTGAAACGCAGCAAAGGATCATGGTCTATGTAGTTCCCTCTGTTTTTATGAACTATAGCTGCACCAGAACTATTACTCTAAACCAAAAGACTTCTAATTTGATATATTGTGACAGCCCACGATACGATATTTCAATTACTGTTGCATCCCTAGTGTGTGTGAGTGTGTGTGTGAGTGCTGGGTGGTAGTTAGAGAGACTATTGGCACAGATCGGTTGCCACATTTCACTCAAGCAGCCCCAGGGCGGCAGAGGGCACAGGTAGTTTCTTGCTGTTGTGGAGTGTTAATAATTAATGATAGTGATAATGAGTAGGGTAATGATAAGAAGCTGTGACCTTGAGTGCACTTTTCATAGCACACTCAAACTCAAATGCATTATTAATAGTGTTTGTATGAAAGTATTTATTGTTTTGACTTTTGTGTTGATTTCATACAAGCAATGTCCTGAGTTTGTTTGTGTGTAAATCAGGGTTGTCAAAAGTTTCGCAAATCAGAACTAGTATCAAAACTGGATACTCACAAAACTCACATTTACAGAACAGAACAGCTGAACAGCTTTAGAATGATCTTGAACTGTATCAGAACAAATATAAGAGCACATAGACTAGTGTACGCCCAAATCTGTGTAACATTAGTTTTTCAATATAAAACCAAAAATAAGAACATGAAAAAACAACAGTTTTTTTCATTATTTGTCTGCCAAAACCAAAATGAAAAAAACTTTTCGTGATGAAATGATTCGTTTTTCCAGTTTTTGATTTTGTGTTTAAATGAATAATGGAAAAAAAGGATAACGGCCATTTCCCGTTTTCATGACTTAAACTGCGATGCCGGATTTTTGCACTGCATACAGACTGAACCGGGACTAAAACAGGACTAAATCAGGACTAAATCAGGACTAAACCAGGACTAAACCAGGACTAAACCAGGACAAAACCATTTTTAGTTCTGGTCTGGTCCCAGTCTCAATCACTGTGTCAATCACGGTCTGGTCCTGGCCTCAGTCCTAGTGTCAGTCCCGGTCTCAGTCCTCGTCCTTTTCCCAGTCTCAGTCCTGGTCTCACTTCTGGTCTGGTCCCGGTTTAAGTCCCCGTCTCAGTCCCGGTCTGGTCCCATTCTCAGTCCCGGTCTGAGTCCGGGTCTGGTCTCGGTCTCAGTCCGGGTCTGGTCCCGGTCTGGTCCTGGTCTCAATCATGTTCTGGTCCTGGTCTGGTCCCGGACCCGGTTTAATCCTGATTCAGTCCTGGTTCAGTCCGTATGCGGCTCAAAAGTCCAGCATCGCAGTTTAAGATAAGATAAGATAAGATAAGATATGCCTTTATTAGTCCCACAGTGGGGAAATTCCAGTGTTGCAACGCACAATTTCAGAACAGCAGGAAAAGGTAACACAGATAATAAATAATAGCTTAAAATAATTTAAAAATAGACTTAAAAATAATTGCACATGGTTATGATTGACTGGTACATGTTCAGTGTTAGCAGTGTTTGTTGTACAATCTGACAGCAGCAGGAAGGAAAGACCTGTGAAACCTCTCCTTCACACAGCGAGGGTGAATCAGAGCAGACAGAGCGTCCTGCAGGGGGTGAGACTCATGGCCCAGCATAGAGACGACCTTAGTCAGGACCCTCCTGTCCCCCACCTCCTGCACTGAGTCCAGAGGACAGCCCAGGACAGAGCTGGACTTCTTGATGACCCTGTCCAGCTTCTTCCTCTCCCTCTCTGTGATGCTGCTGCTCCAGCAGACCACACCGTACAGGATGGCTGATGCCACCACAGAGTCATAAAAGGTCTTCAGGAGTGGCCCCCCCACTCCAAAAGACCTGAGTCTCCTCAGGAGATAGAGCCTGCTAAGTCCCAGAAACGGAAAACAGCCGTTATCCGTTTTTTCCATGATTCATTTAAACACAAAATTGAAAACTGAAAAAACAAATCGTCATCAGTTTTTTTCATTTTGGTTTTGGAGACAAAGAATGAAGAAAATAGTTTTTTTTTTGTTTTCTTATTTTTGTTTTTATAGTGAAAAACGAATGAACGAATGATACACGGATTCGCCCAGATACCCTGTGGACCTTCCTGGATTACACAGATATAAGACCGCAGAGCAACAAAGTACTATGATTTAATGTTGATAATTACATTCTGTTGTCTAAATAAAGAGTTTTTTATTATCATTGTGGTATCAGAATAAGTTTTAAGTATCGAGTCTATTCCTTAATATGGAAACTGAGTAACAACACTAGTCTAAATGAATATCTTCTCTCTGTGTTTCAGGTATGCCTGTGGTGAGTGCGTGCCCGGACAGGTAACCAGGAGCACCGCTGCTGCTGCTGCTGCTGCTGTCATGGCCTGCTCCGCTCTGCAGCTCCTCCTCCTCCTCTCGCCGCTGTCGGTTCTGACCACCACAGCCGCCCCAGAACATCCCGACCATGAGTGGCACTTTAAACCAGGTACCTGTCCTCCACCTGCTTGACAATGGACACTCAGTCACAAGAGCACTCGAGTGAAACCTGCTCCAACCTGTGTGCTCTGACGCGGTGTCCTTGGGCAAGACATTTCACCCGCTTTGCATATCGATGAGTGTGGGTTATCTGATTGTGTAGATTGGCAGCCTCTCCTTCGTCAGTCTTGAAGCTGTGAAGATGCTTTTACTTTTAGTACAGAGTGAATGAATCGTGCAGCAATTTGAGTCTTACAGTTAAAAAGTAATACATCAGATCAAAAGTTTAAAGCAATTATTGTCCATTTTACACTAGTGATGTGACAATAACAGAAATATCGTGATATCGTATTGTCAAAAGTCTCACAATAATATCATAAACCATCACAATATATCGAATTGAAATTTTCTTTGCTTAAATTCGTTGTTATGGTGCAGCATCAACAATAACAAAAAAGAGAGAACTACATATAGGGTAATTCCACCTCAGTTCACCCCCAAAAAATGCAATTTGAACCCTCATATTGTCCAGTTGCAAAGAAAATTGGTGTGTGGGTAAGTCATAGCCAAGAAAGCCAAAATCTTACATTTTAGTTTAATCGGACCAATCAAACTTAAAGAAACGCTCGCGGTGGACTTTTTCTAAATAAAAGCCAGTGAGAAACAGACGTTTTACGATAAAATAAATAAATAAATAATAAAAACTGCGTGCCCGGCCCTATGATAAATGATAAATAAGTCGATATAATAATAGTGTTGAGGTCTTGAGGTAGATTTGGTCAGGACAACCTTTGCTGCAGGATTTTGCCTTTTGTGCGTTTTTGGTTGACGGAGGAAACCAGAGTGAGAGGAGACGCACCCAGACACGAGGAGAAACATGCAAACTCTGCACAAAGACCCAGGACTAACTTAATTACAGACTTGAATTCGTTTGGTGATGGATACTGAATCATTACAGGACCATAACATTTGATTTGGAATGGTGCGTTGGTGAGATTTGGGCCGACATTTCATCCACATTCTCAGCTTTAGTGGAGTTCATTCTTTGCGCGCTCTCCGCAGCCCCTCCAGTGTCCCGTGTCCCTCTGGCCTCCGGTCGCGTGTAATCGGAGAGCGAGATTCTGGGCGGTCCCCCTCGGCTCGTCAGGACTGTTAATGCAACTCCAGCCGTCAAACTGTCCGTCAAAACGTCCTGGAGCGAGGGAGACGAGGAGAGAGACGGAGAGAGGAAAACAGAGAGAGACAGAGGGAAAGAGAGAGGGAGAATAAGAGACAAACTGAGAGAGAGAAACAGAGAGAGATAAAGAGATAAACAGAGATAGAGCGAGAGAAGGAAAGAGAGAGACAGAGGGAAAGAGACAAACAGAGAGAGAGAGAAAAAAACAGACAGAGAGAGAGAGAAGGAAAGAAAGAGACAAACTAAGAGAGATACAGAGAGAGAGAGAAAAAGAGAGACAGAGCAGAGAGAAAGAGACCGACAGAGAGAGAGAGACACAGAGACTGAGAGAGAGAAAGAGACAAACAGACAGAGAAAGGGAGAGAGAGGGTCAAACTAAGAGAGAGACAGAGAGAGAGAAAAACAGACAGAGATAGAAAGACAGAGGGGTAGACAGAGACTGGGAGAGAGATGGAGAGAAAGAGACAAACAGAGAGAGAAAGACACAGAGAGAAAAGAGAGAGGGAGAGAGAGAAACTAAGAGAGAGACAGAGAGAGAGAAAAATTGAGAGAGTGAGAGAGAAAAATGGAAAGAGGCCAAGAGACAAGAAAGGTGAGGGGGTGAGGGGTGAGACATGGGGAGAGGAAGAGAGAGAGAGAGAAAGAGACAAACAGAGGGAGATAGCGCTCGAGAGAGAGAAGAGTGGGAAGAAGAGAAAGAGAAAGAGGAACAAACAGAGAGAAAGAGAGAGCAAGACAAACAGACACAGGGAGATAGAGAAAAAGTGAGTGAGAGAGAGACAGAGAGACAGCGGGAAGGAGACAAAGAGAGAAAAACAGAGAGGTAGATAAAGACTGAGAGAGAGAAAGAGAGAGAGACAGACGGATAGAGAACAAGAAAAAGAAACAGAAAGAGACCAAGAGAGAGGGGTGAGACACAGAGAGAGGAAGAGAGAGAGAGAGTGACATACAGAGACAGGGAGATGGTGAGAGAGACTACAGTGGGAAGGAGAGAAATAGAGAGAGAGAGAGAAAGTGAGAGACAAACAGAGAGAGAGAGAGAGAGAGAAGAGCAAGACAAATAGAGATAGGGAGATAGAGAGAAACTCAGAGAAAGAGAGAGAGAAACAAACAAAGAGAGAGGCAGAGAAAGACCAAGAGAGAGAAATAGAAAGAGACCAAGAGACTAAGAGAGGTGAGGGGGTGAGGGTTGAGACATGGGGAGAGGAAGAGAGAGAGAGAGAGAGAGAGAGACAAACAGAGGGAGATAGCGCTCGAGAGAGAGAAGAGTGGGAAGAAGAGAAAGAGAAAGAGGAACAAACAGAGAGAAAGAGAGAGCAAGACAAACAAACACAGGGAGATAGAGAGAAAGTGAGTGAGAGAGAGACAGAGAGACAGCGGGAAGGAGACAAAGAGAGAAAAACAGAGAGGTAGATAAAGACTGAGAGAGGGAGAGAGACAAACAGAGAGAGGGAGAGAGGGAGACGGATAGAGACCAAGAAAAAGAAATAGAAAGAGACCAAGAGGAAGAGAGAGAGAGACAGGGACATAGTGAGAGAGACAACAGTGGGAAGGTGAGACAGAGAGAGCAAGATAAACAGAGACAGGGAGATAGAGAGAAACTCAGAGAGACAGTAGGAAGGAGAGAAAGAGAAGAGAGAAACAAACAAAGAGAGACGCAGAGAGGGAGAGAAATAGAAAGAGACCAAGGGAGAGAGAGGAGGGGGATGAGAGACGGGGAGAAGGAGTGTAGTGGACCAAACAGAAAGGCAAAGACAAGGTATAAAAATAAGTTTAAATTTAATATAGTCAAAAAAGATATAATTTAACAAAGGCTCAAATTAGGCAAATTATTAACAAAAAAGCTGGGCCCAACTGGGGTAACTCAAAATCAAACTGAACAGAACAAAACTAACCCAACCCAGACAAAGGAACAGGTGTGTTTAAATACCTGAGGACCAACTAAAGCTAAACACAAGAGGGAGGAATTACACTAATTAACTAAACCAATAACTTAATCAAAGTAACAAAAAAGCAAATAATTATAATACAGAAAATAAGTGATAATAATGTGACCTTAACACAAACTAAACAAATTAACTTAGTAAAACAAAGTAAATAGTGCTGCTCCCCCCCCCCTTTGTTGAGTCCTGATGGTCTCTCCCAGGGTCCTCCGTCCGGTGCTCAAAAATACAAAAAAGAACAAGTGTAAGTAAATTTGACTTATATTAACTAAAATGTGTGCACTCAAATTAGAACATAAGTCCAAATAAAGGAATTAAATTATGTGTAGTGTAATTAACTTAATGTAAATAATGCTGAAAATTAAATAATACTGACACTATGGAGTGGGGGCAGAGGTATCCACCACAAGGAGGGAAAAAAGAGAGAGAGAGAGACTTCAACACACAGTCTGGGAGTAACCAGAGAGGAGAACGGACACAAGGAACAACTGCAAGCTTCCAGTCCATGTTTTGGTTAATCATATTAGATAGAATTACTAAAAACAACACTGTACATTTCTGGAGGTAACGCGGCACCTGCACGATTCTGTCAAAACTGAAAGTCTAAACCGCACTGTCTCCATGTTGACAGAGAACTTTAAAGCCATACTGCGGAACATATTACAACCAATTCTTAAAGGTTGTATAGAGGATTTTTTAAAGGGAAAAGAAATACAGCAACAGTCCTTTTTCAAATGTTGTGCATGCGTGACACCACCTTCCTCTTCCACAGCTCCCTCAGTAGAAACATCTCCTCCCGCCTCCTTACTCTAGAAATCATGCTTGTTTACAGCCAGCATGTGTTCAGAATTACTGCTGAAGTGACCTGTCTAGAAATAATTTAACGACCGGCACGTCAGTTTTTAGACTCTTTGCTTCATTCGCGCAATCGCTGGAAGAGATCTCCAAGAATCACGTGTTTGGCTTTGCTCCTTTTCTTCTTCTCTTCTTCTTTCAGCGACATCAAAAACGGACTTTCGTTTGTGGCGAACTGGTCGTGGATTTTTGTCCATCATCTCAACAAACTTTGTGCGAACTGCGAGGAAACTACAATTTAAAAAAGCCTCTAAGAACCGCTGCATAAACCAAATAATCCCTGCGCATCAGTTACACTAGAAAGGCAGGGAGTTTGACAACCTAACAGCCAATAGAAAATGAGGTAGCCTTGTTATCTATTGGCTGATGTTTCTCTGCCCTCACTATGTCCACAGATGACAGATTTTCATTCTATTTTATTTAATCAGCATAATTACAAGGCTGCTGCATTTCTGTAAGGGTATTTTAAACTTTCATTGACAATTTGAAACAAAAAAAAAATCCTCCATACAACCTTTAAATAACGTAGAGTTTATTGTTACTGAGGTTAGACTTCTGAACTTTATTTTAACACAATCTGACCAAAAAGACTACAACAGGTGAGAAGATTTTGGGCTGTTAGACAAGTTTTTCACACTTAAAATTACAGTTTTTCAGTCAAAATGTGTTGTTTAAATCCATCTTTTTGGCAATGTGTGTGTGTCTGCATTGTGTCTCCACGGTAACGGCTAAAGATTCCATCCTACAGGTTCATGTAGAACACCCCCAGCGTCTCTGTATCTTTAGATCTGGGTGATATTGCCTCCTAATGATTTTCTTTTTCTTTTTTGAAACACTGTCAAATGGTTTTCAGTATTGATTTCATGAACATAGACATGGCATACTTCAATAATAATTCTATAGGTGTTTTTCGGTCTGAAGTCTGAACTCTGCTCTGAACCGCAAGCTTTTACTGAGAGGAAAGACTGTAAGCTGTCTCTGATTAAAAAAAAAACACACACACTGACAATTAGAAATGCCGGAATCTCAGTCTTTATTTAATTTTCTTATAGCAAAACGTTCAACTGTGGAAGAACTTCACGCAACCTTGAAGTGTCCGTCTGCTTTAACAATCGGTTCTGCTTTGAAAGGTGGACTGACCAGTGATTAAACAGACTTCACTCCACAGTCGAACTCTGGCAGGTTTACCTTGAGTGGTGTTTGAAAAATGAAAGGAAACCAAAGACTGTGAGCGAGAGGGGAGAAGGAAAGAGAGAGGACGGAGAGAGAGAAGAGGAGAGGAGAGTAGATAAATTGCTGGAGGCAGATGGGGCACTGACTAGAGGAGGATGAAATACACTCTACAAGGTGAAATTGATTTTTTATAATTTTGGAGATGAAAATTACATTCTCACTAACGGCGGAACTAAAAAGATGTTAAATTATGAGCTTATAAAATTGCTTATCAGTTTTTGTCATCTAAGGGATGGATGATATTGACAAAAAAATATTACGTTTAATAGCATTTCTTGAGAGGTGGTTAGTACTTAGCCAGGCTGGCGTCTCCTAGTGCCTCCGATCAATTTCATTTCTCTCCAGCGACGAGGTCAGGAATTGGAATACACTAGACTAGACTTGCAAGATCCATGGAAGTGCGAGTTCGGGCACCAACCAATCAGCGAAGAGCCAAATATTCTGTGTTGGCAACGATTCCCAAGATCGAGGATTTAAAGCCGAATCAAAGAGAATGTTTGGTGAATTTTAGGGATGGGCATGATTAATCGATTAATCGATAATTGATCATTAAGAATTTCATCGATTACGTTCATTTTAATCGACAATCCGAATGTAGGTTGCTGTGCGTAGCGTGACCAAACAGGGGTCCGTACATGTGTCTCTCTGCACTCAGGAGGAGCGAGACACAAACAGTCGGTCAATATGCAACGTACCGAAGCACAAATGTGTATTTAACGATGACTTGTAAAAGAAATTCCACGCTTTCCGTTGCATTCGGTGTGTGAGGCCATGTGCACAGTGTATAAAGCAGCACATATATTTCGGTGTCCAGTGGGAAAAAGTTTTACCAGGTGAGAGTCGCGCAATGTCGATGACGAGTCCCCACCTCCCTCCCCCGTACGGTGTCCTGGTTTTGACAAACGCAAATATGGTCACACTAACCTGTATTTTACTGAGTCATGTCTTTTAATCCAACAGAAGTTGAACCGCATCAGCGACACAAGAGCTGTAGTTTTATCTTCGCTTAGTTTATGCAAATTAGCGATGCGGTTTTAAGTTTTGTTTCTGTGAGAGTTGCGCAAAACTGAATTAAACACATTATAATGTCAAACGGATTGATGTGGCTCTAGAGTCGTTACGGTTTATATGTCGTAAAGTTGAATTTATTTATGCAGATTAGTGCAGATAGTAATAATAATGATGATCATTTTAATATAAAAACGTTAATGATTAATCGATAATCGATCGTTAATTCTTCCGACGATCGATTAAGAAAATTTCATCGAATGCCCATCCCTAGTGAATTTCATCAAGGGCAAAAATGTTATTGCCCTTCTTCCTACGGGATTTGGGAAAAGTTTAATAAACCAGTTAGCATCGTTAGTGGTGTATTACATACGTCACGACCAAATAACAATTAGTTAAATAAAAAAGTACCCGCGTACCGTCAAGCAAACGAATTCTAATGCTGCGAGGTCAGACGGTTTCTACAAAGTGAAACCGGCTGATGAATCAGGCCAGTTAGTACTTGCATTACATCAGATACATTAAGTATGTTTACTATAGGTGAGTTTCAGCTGACGTCATTGTTATTAAAAACCCGCGTTGCATGCTGGGAAATATTTTGGTCGGAGGCAAGAAACACGATAGCGTCAAACACAGTGCGTAACCTCGTGTATTTATCCTCGATAATGGTAAATTCCTGCTGCATTATCAGATGCACAAATAGAAGCACGGAAGAAGGAAAATGTCTTTTTCTTATTCTGAGTGAAAAGAACCGCTAACGGCAAATTAAACGGCTTTCAAACATTCGTAGAGCAAAGATCCGAGCAAACCGTGGACTCCAACAAGTTCAACAACACATCGAGACTTTTGGAGGTTTTCATCTTTTCTGCTGTGAATGGCCCAGGAGTTTCCACCAAGTCATTGTGGATATCGCCGAAGTGAATATTTGTCCAGGTAGTTGGCGATTCTGACCAGAAATTTGGTTTGGTCCAGGCTTTGTAGGGTGAAAAGGGTGATTTGGCTCCATCGATGCTTATGACCAATTTCTGGTCCTCTGCCGTTAGAGTGGATAAATAACCGGGATCAATACCCTTTACGTACTTTCTCGCTCCGTCCGTCATGTTGAATTAGTGTTTATTGCCGTCGACCAAAATAATTCCCAGCATGCAACGCGCGCTTTTGTCAACAATGAAACTTGCCTATAGTAACCTTTAAATAACCTGTATTACTTATTTTTCAGTTTTATTTTGTCTTACAAATTGTATTGTACAAATACATTTATACAATTATGCCTTATTTGACACCAGTCCATTGCTATTGTTTTTGCTACTCATTTAGACGCACAATAACTGAAATATTGTGATATCGTATCGTCAAAAGTCGCACAATAATACCGTGGGCTGTCACAATATATCGAATTACAAGTTATGTAGTTAATATGATTAGCTGAGATTCAGGAGCAGGACCACGCCTCAGCCGCCCTCTCCTCTCACCAGCGAACCACAACTCACCTCCACCACGCCTCTAATTTCCCAGAAGCCTTTCCCATCATCCCAGTTTGTCTCGGCGAACTCGACCCCACCCTCCCATCCCCTATTTTGTCTTTCAGTCATAAGACCCCTACAGGGAGGGTCCCATTCCAGCTGGGCCAATTGAAGATTGAGATGAAGCCCCCACCTAGAGTCTCAACCCAGCCATCTCTGCCTCGCTTCGTACATTATCAATAAACTTCTTCGCACTATGTCGTTGTTGGTGTGGTCCCAGCTAGTGAACCTTTGCTTAAATGCATTGTTTTATAGTAACACTAGCTAATAAACATCAGGAACTACATATCCCATGATTCATTTCAGCACAGACAACATGAAGTAATATGTTTTGTAATCGAATTCTTGAGATTATGACGGTAATAATTCACACCAGAATCTTGTCAGGGTATTTTAAAAGCAAAAAAGCATCCATCTACAATTATAATAACCTCTCCAAAATTTCACAATAAATATCTCAGCGTGAGATGCATATCGAGAGATTTGGATATCGTTAATTATTCCGATTTACATTTTCACTCGTTGTTATTATATTATATTGTGAAGAATGAGTTACAGTGTCCAAATAATTCCCCTTGTGTACCAATGAAGTTTGTCAAAGTCTAAATGTGCACTTTTCAGAGGACTTTTCACCATATGTTAGTCCTGCTTGAGTCATATTTTACAGTGTAACAGATTTAGTTTATTTTGCTGGGACCACGTACAGGAGCATTAATCAAGGAAATATTCAAGAGATGCTTTGTACCAGACTATAGCTCTCGAAGCTGATTTCCATCTGCGGCCCCTGAGACGTAAAAAACACAGAATACACAAACAGCATAAAACAACGCAACCTATATACAAATAATGATACATGTGACAATGACATTAATGGATCTGTCCTCTTCCCACCCTTCTCCCTCTGCGCCCTTAATCAGATATTGTTTACACTGTATATAGCAGTGAATTAAAGATGGAACAGAGCATTTTGAGCTTTGGAGAAGTAGACAGACTAGTAAACGGAGGTAACAACATTCTAACAAGAGACAATTTTGAGACAACAAGAGGCAATTTTGCATAATATAGGACCTTTAAATAAGCTGGCATTACCGAGAGCTGTTAACATAATAAAGAAAATATGTTTTATAATGCCTTTAAGTGAGTGTGAAGTCACCCATAGGCGTTTGTCTCCAGTCAAATGAAGCTCACTGAGGCTGGGGCCAGTAAACGGGGCTAACTGGTTTATTAAGCTTTCCCCAAATCCCGTAGGAAGAAGGGCAATAACGTCTTTCCCCTTGATAAAATTCACCAAACATTCTCTTTGTTTCGGCTTTAAATCCTCGATCTCAGGGAATCTTTGCTGACAGGGAATGTCTGGCTTCGTCTACATCCATCTCGACGCTTTGTTTACTGTTGTGGGACCCAGACAGGCGCTTGAGTTTGACATCATGCCTTCACACCGCTGATTGGCCGGTGCTGTCTTCAACTTCCAGGGTTCTTGCAAACCGTCTAGCATATTCCGATTCCTGACCTAGTTGCTGGAGAGAAATGAAATTGAGAGGAGGCACTAGATGGGGCCATCCTGTGGGACAAATACAGGTTCTCTTATCTTATGCATGCAGCTATTTGAGTATTGCATTACAAAATATTCCCTTATTATATAAAGAATGAATATACCGTATTTTCCAGGCTATATGACGCGCTCTTAAGCCTCTAACCACATCAAAAAATGACCGCGCACCCCACAATCCAGAGCGCCCCATACACGAACCCACTCAGATGTCCCAGCACGACTTCAGTAAACTAAAAAGCCGCAGCTCACGCAAACACACATGGAGCAGACAGCGACCGCACAGCGAAAAACACCCGCAGCCACACTCATCACTCCACGCCGACGAGGAACGGAACGAAAAAGTGAGTCCAATGTGCCTTTCTGAGCCACAACTGAACAACTGAGTCACTGCGAACACGCCGACAATCCGTTGGTCCCAGACAGCACCCTCCCTACACGCCACAACTGAACAAAGCCCAGAGTCACCGTGAACGCCACAAACAAAGTCCCACTGACCCATCCAACTGTTGTGTTTCATTTAAAGTCCGGCGCGGTTTATTTGTGAAAAAAGTTTGAAAATAGTCCATTTAATGACAGTGCGTCTTATAATCCAGAGGACCTAATAGTCCGGAAAATACGGTATGTTAAAAGCACTGTATGCCTTTGTGTTGACTAGTCTATTGCAATTCTTGACCTAGTCACTGGAGAGAAATGAAATTGAGTGGAGGCACTAGGTGGCGCCAGCCTGGCTATACATTTATGGACAAAATAATGAATTAAAAACACCAGCTTCACTTAGAGCAGGTTAATACAAACAGTTCAAGATGAAAATGACAAGGCTCACAGCAGCAGCTGCAGAGAGGGGGCGACCGTTTTTTAAAGTCAATTGGAGCCAGAGTCGACGGAGCCAGAAGTCCCCCCATGATCACTTCCTTTCTGAATATGGATTAGCTATGTCCATTTATATGTACAGTCTATGTTGCCAGTTATAAGTATTTCCTACATTTGTTGACATCTTGGGCCAATCCCATTTCTAATTTCTACCCCTTCCCCTACCCCTTGCCCCTTGAAACTGAGCAACAAGGGGCAGGTGTTGAAAGTAAACCCCTACAAATTGGGACAACCCTTCAACAACCATATACATCATCAGTAGTCTCCGCCAGCTTTTACGTAAGCAGACGAGCATTTGCCAGAAATCCAATATGCCGTCTACAATTTGTAAACTTTCTTTCTCTGTCGTCGTGGTAGCAGTCATCTTGCCGGTGATTCGCAAAGCATTCTGGGAAACTGCTCATACCCCTCTGTTCGGAGCGTGCCTCTGAAAAATCTTCGTTTGGAGGGGTGTATAGTCCTACCACTTTCCCCTACTTCTCTGCCTTAACGGTAACTGGGACAAGTGGTTTAGCCGAGGGGTGTAATGGGATTCAACCTTAACTCTTTCTCCCCTTGGACGCCTACTAGGAACAACCCATACATATATTTCTAGTTCTGCCCATAGAGCGTAACTGCATAAAAGAAAACAAGACTTCCAGTTATTATAAATGACTTTCACACTCATGAACTTAATTGAAACACAGACATATTCGGTATCTCTGTAAACCTTAGACTCTGAACTCTTCATTTCTGGATGTTTAAATGTGATTCAACTCATTTACAGGGTTAGGGTTTATAACAGCCAGTGTTGGGAAGGTTACTTTTAAAATGTATTCCCCTACAGATTACAGATTACATACCCCAAAATGTAGTTTGTAACGTAATCCATTAAATTACTTAAAGTGAGTAACGTAATCTGAATACTTTGGATTACTTGGTTTGCTGTAGAGAAGCAAAGACGAGGATATCGTAACATAAGATGTTTTGTCTGATAAAAGACAATAAAAAGCCCAGACTTTACTTAATCAAATTAAAAATATTATTGATAGAAGAGGAGGAGACACAGTCCACGCAGCATGGTTTAGTCCGGTTAAATCCTGTTTGAGACCTGGTTTAGTCCTGGTTTAGACCTGGTTTAGACCTGGTTAGACCTGGTTTTGACATGGCTTGGACCTGGTTTGGACCTGGGTTTAGACCTGGTTTTAGACCTGGTTTGGACCTGGTTTGGACCTGGGTTTAGACCTGGTTTAGTGTCCGGCAATGAGTGGAATTACCGGAAAAAAACAAAAAAACAAAAAGGGATATAGCCCAAAATGTGAAAACAGGAAAATACCTCTGTGTAATCCATTTATTTCAACCAAGTAACTGTAATCTAATTACCACTCACTGAAACAGTAACTGTAACCGAATACAGTTACTCATAATTTGTACTCTGATTACGTAACTCTGGTACATGTAATCTGTTACTCCCCAACACTGATAACATCTCACTGAAAATGAGAGTTTACCTGGTCAGGTGCAAAATCGAAAACAAAAAAACTACATTCAGCATCTGATATCTGCATGTTCTGAGTATAATATTCATGCAAAAATGTAAAAAAATATATTTGTCAAAGTATTTAAACAGATTTCATATCACCAGATACAGTAAAGCCAAGTGTACACCTCTTTTTACCTGTTGTTCACCTGTGTGGATCTAATTCGTGTTTTCCATTTAACTTATTCAACTCATTTAACTTATTCACCTCGTCTCAGCCTAATGGTCGTCAAATCACGTCTTTAGTGATACATCGGAGGTGTCCAAACGTGTCATTACAAGGGGGGTCGTCAAATGTCGTCTTCGTGAGGGAAAGAGTTAATGTTGGTGCTTCTGTGTTTTTGTATTTTCTTAATTCTGCAATAACTTCTTGAAGTCTTTGCCTAACTTTAAATACATTTATAGTTTGTTTCATTCTGTTCTAGTTTTGAAAGGAAAAGCTGATTGGCCTAGAGCTGTTTTTCTTTTGGGTGCTACACTGGCCATTACTTGTTGACCTTGTTGTTCAGATGTTGCTTGAGTAAAAGTTTCGGCTGCTTTTTCCAGTTCCCACACTGAGTAAGTCTATAAGTAATAAAAAGCTAGAAGTAACAGTCTTTTTATACTTCCTATAATCCTGTTTTTGCAAAGCCACAAGTCAGATATTACTGTCTGAAGGACCCCAGGAAGAGTAGCCGGCTGTTAAGCTCATTTAACGGACATCCTAATAATAAACTAAACTATTGTTGTAATGTGGGCAATATATGTAGGCTATTTTTTTCTCCGCGCAGGACAAATTACCTAATTAATAGCAGCCTTTGTCATTTGCATATTTGGATCCGATGCCGTTAATCTCGGAGCCCCGGATGGTGGTGGTAATAAAAGTTGCACCTGTCCCGGGCGTGGATGAGCTGTGTGCATGTTTGAGTCCTCTGCTCCAGCTCCAGGCACCAGGCTCCAGGCTTTGGGGTCCAGGGTTTATCCGGACCCAGGGATGGTGCATTCCTCTGGGCATGAGTCACCCACACCCCTGCCCCCTCATTCTGTCACCCTCCAACACGTCACCCATCGCTCCGACATCACTGCAAAACAAATCTGCATGAATTACAATGACTTCAGTACTTAGAAGTGGCTTGATTTGAGTATATCTTATTTATTTTTTGTTGCTTTTTTTTTTAGTTCCATTACTGTTCAAACCATACCGTACACAAATACACAAATATGTAATTCAACTAGAGTTAGAAGGTTTGGAAAATGAATCACGATCGAGAGTCAGTCTTCTCTAATTGTTAGTTTGGGTCTTTTGAATAAAATCATGTTGTTTGAAGCAGAGTTCAGATTTGGGGGTGAAGAAAACTGATTATTTTTTGTGTTAAATCAAGTCGAAATCAATGTGAGAAAACAAAATTTTGATTAACTTTTTTGTTATTACCCATCCAACTGTAAATTATTCTTGAAGAGGAACATCACTGCATGAATAAAAGTAAAAAAAAAAAATCATCACTGGTCAGTAAATCAATCAATATTAAAACTAGTATCAATACTGAAAAAATACAAATATACAAAACAGGATATTTTCAGGATACTTTTAGAAATGGATTTTTAATATCAGCCCCGAACCACATCATACTTTCTAAAAAATATTTGTTGGTTTTAGTTAGAGCTGTGCAAAAATATCGAAATATCAATATATATCGTATCGTTTAATGTGATGATACAGTATCGATATCGTGGGCTGCTATATCGATATATCGCCAAGAGTATTTTTGGTCTATTTTACTAAATTATTTTGTTACAGTGCTACAGTTTTGTTGTTTGTTTAGTGGAAGGAAACACATTTGACATTTGAAATTGAATTTAAATTTGAATTTATTAAAAGAAAGCTAAATTTTCACTGTTTTCATAGTTAAAATGTTTGCGTTTCATATAAGTTTTGCACAAGAAGTGGTTTAACAAAGACTTTTTAGTATCACAGCCATGATTTAGCCTTTATTTTGTATTGAACTGTATGGAATCGAATTGAAATATATCGTATCGAACAGAAAGCGCACTGTATTGAGATATGTATCGTATCGTGGCCTGTATATCGAGATAAGTATCGTATCGGCAACTTCTTAATGATACCCAGCTCTAGTTTTAGTACTGAAAATGGTATCGGTATTGAGCCGTTACCTTTGTTTTGAAATTGAGTTTGAAATTTTAGTATCGTGACGACATGTTTACTAACGCTTTTCTTTTCTCAAATTTTCTCCAAACAGTTAATCACTTCGAACTGAAATAAAGTAGCTGTTGGTTTTTGCAGTGCAGTGGGCTCCTGACTGACTGACTGAGCAGATAAGCAGGTTGGAGGTAATCCCTGCCTTGGACCATGTGATCAGTATCAGATGATGGAGCCCCTCAGAGGACAGGCCGTATATCTGCACCCTGTCTTTATCCTTTCACTCTCGCTCTAATGGGCCGGGCTCACATCACATCACAACAATAAACTGGCCCTATAGTTTAACACCGAGCTGGAGGACGGGGTCACGATTCTCTGCTGGAGTTTATAATTTAATTGCCATATGTGTTTTAGGGTTGTCAAAAGTAGCAAAAATCTGATATTAATTGAGGCTAAAACTAGTATGGAAAGTTAGGGGTGTAACGATATCCATGGTTTCACGATACGATATCTTCACGGTATGAACCTCACTGTACGATAGTTATTATATTTACTGCGATATCGTGGGAAAGCTCACGATATGGTGGGGAGGCTTATGATTGGGGATGTAACAATATCTAAATCTCTCGGTACGATATTTTCACGATATACATCTCACAGTACGATATTTATTGTGATATTTTGTGGAGGCATTTTAATACCTAAAACTGTTAAAATGCTACTTTTTTCTCTTAAAATGCCTTGACAAGACTTAATCCAAAGACGTTTAGAACTGTTATTTCTTCATGCAATCTGCACTGAAATGGAGCAAAGGATCATGGTCTATGTAGTTCTGTCTTTTTTTAGCTATTACTGCACCATAACTCTTAATTTAAGCAAAGAGACTTGTGATTCGATATATTGTGATGGTCCACGATATTATTGTGAGAACTTTGACGATATGATATCACGTTTTTTCGGTTATTGTTACATCCCTATTGAAAGTAGATACTCATTTAAGCAGGTATTTATATTTATAACAAGTCACATTCACAGGACAGAAATTAACCTTTCCTCTCCACCCCCTTCCAAGTAACTCGCCAAGGGATTTCTGAATTACACGTATTGTCCTGAATAACTCAGATTTGATGAATTAAATGCCTACTATTATTTTAAATCTATTATTCATAAATAAATAATGGTTTATGTTCTATGTTTTATCCAACTGTTCACCATCTAAGTCTCACCATGGCTCTTATGTATACTTTATTTCCTGTGTCTGCTAAAATTAGTAGCTCTGTGGAATTTTAGTTTTGTGAAGGTAGCTCACCCAAGGAAAAAGGTTGGAGACCCCTGATTTAGAATGATCTTGAGCTGTATTAGAACAAGTATAAAAGCACAAAGACTAGAACCACTGTGGAACCCACCTGGACGACTGAGGATTACACAGTTTTATTGTGACAACACTAATATGTATTGACTTGGTTTATGGTTAATATCTCTGTAATTACCAGCGTATCCGTGTGAAACAACGACTGGCACAAAGTTCAGTGTCTCTCCTCTGACAGCATAAACCAACTATTCATGCATTTTGTTTCACAATAGCTACACAAAGTGATTCAATTTACCGACATGAAAAACATGATAATTCTCAAGGGATAAAACTCTAAGTCAGACCTGGGCATTGTTCAGCTTCCAGGACACATACAGCCCTTTGGTCGACTCTCTCGGCTCATTGAAGCTCATTTGGAATTACAAAATAAACATACTTTATCATTTTACCTCATGCATGGACTAAAGCTGCTTTGCTTTTATTCTAAAGGTGTTTTTTTTTCCAATTACATTTTTTGTAAGGCAGTCTCACTTTTTCATTGCTTAGTCATAACTTAAACTCTTACCAGTCTCAACAGCTTGTCAAAACAATGCTATTTACTGCTTTTTATAAAGAAATACAACTAATGTGCAGAATTGAGTTAAGCATTTTGGCCCGGCCTTACACAATATTTTCTGTTTCGCATGTGGCCCCATGGAAAAAATAATTGCCCACTCCTGCTCTAAGCCATTTGATTAATATAGCCACATGTTGATCCAATCCCAACCAAATAAAGAAAAGGTTCATAATTATAGTTACGTAAAAAAAAAAAACGTGAATCTTCCTTGAAGTTTACTGTGTATAGAGCTCTGTCCTGTATCTAAAAGTATGACATAATCAAATCCTACAATGTGAACTGTGAACTCAACTTTGTCTGAACGTAGTGGCTAAAAAAATATGTAAATGATGAAACTTGGTTCAGGTTTGATTTTGGTTTAGTCCCAATCTAGGTTCAGGCTGGTGCTGTTCAGAGGTGCGTAGAAGAGAGTAGATCTTACTTCAAGCTAATTATTACTTAAGTAGAAGTACAAAGTTGTGGTCCAAGAAATTACTCAAGAAAGAATTTAAAATCATATCTGCAAATAATTTCATATTGTCAACATAAAGCTTTTGTCACATGCAGATTAACTCAGAGTAAGAAGAGTAACCGAAACTTTTACTAAGGCAAGAGTTACTGCTGTTACGTCAATAAAAATATTACTTAAGTAGGAGTAAAAGTATGCTGCTAGAAAAGTACTCTGAAAAACACATTTTTTTTTAAAGTTATTCAAGTAAATGTAACTGAGTACTAACCACCACTCGTCTCATTCTAGTCCTGGTTTTTAGCCCTCTTCTCTTCTCTTCTTTTCTCTTCTCTCAGGGTTAATTACATTTTTATTCCCAGTTTAGTCGCACTTTCTGATGCAAGTGTGAACTCCTCCTTAAAGCATACACCTGATTTGCTATGTTGAAGATTTGTATTATTTTCCACTTTGGTGCCACTGGAGCAGCTAACTTTAGTTTATTCGGATACTATGCAACATCCTGGTCCCTAAAGCTGCGTAAATTTACGAGTAGAGAGTTTTGTCACATAAACTTGAGTGATGGCGCACCTCGCTGGTTAAAGGTAATGATGCAAAACAATGCAATTGCTTTTTACATAAACTCATTAGAGCCAGTTCCCCTGAGAGCAGCAGTAACAGAGACACAGGGCGGAGTAAGTCTATTGCTTCTCCTCCTCTGTGGTAATTTGAGATTTAAGAGATTTGCCTGCATAGGTTTAATATTAAAACATCTATTTAGGTAGTCAAAATCACAATTTGAAAATCGCAACGGGTGCAACTTGTGAAGTACTATAATTTCCTCCACAGGCAACAAAATATTCTGTCAGCTCTGCATAAAAAACTGCCAGCTCTGTAGTTTAGACCTGTACAATCACGTTCTGAAAATAAGGATCGCAATTAGATTTTCAAATTATGTTTTCAAATTTGGAATCAGTTGACAGTGCAGACAACATATCTGAGAGGACACTTTAATAGAAACTGCAGCTGCTACACTAATACAAGAATCCCATGCATTTCACAGTGGTTTGAAAAAAATGTGTAAACATTTTTTTTCCCTTAAAAGGCAGGATATTTTGTTGTTTGTTGTTGGCAAACTCCCTCCCCAAAAAATGCAGTCTTGTCAGTTTGATTTTGATATACTGAGCAACCTTAATCCTCCCGGTACAAACATTTGGTTGGACTAAGAAAATTAAATTGCAACTTGACTGAAATACCTCGAAGCAAGTCAAATAATCATGGATATTCACAACAAGATTAAAGGGAGAGTCCTGAATTTTGGAAGTAGGACCTCATTTCCTAGTGAGCCAGAGTGCTGTAGACGTGTGGAGACACTTTTTAAAATATTCCATCCAGTCCTTGTATTTGCAGAGGTCGCTGGTGCTAGGCTAGTGCATGTCAATGGTCATAGTTAGCCACTCCACAAAACACCCAAAACAAATCTATTATTATGCCAGACTGTCGATGTAAATGTCTGTGTTGATAAAAATAGTGTTTGAAATAAAACTAACCTTGCATCTCATGAATTGTCACATGTTGAGGGACTATTTTCTCATATATCAATCCGCCGCTGCCAAACTTTCTATCAGTTAGTACAACTCGCTGCTGCTGCTCAGGCATAAATCCTTCAAATGTCAAGGTTGGTTTTACTTTTGAAATTATTCTATCAACACAGACATTCACAAGGACAGTCTGGTGTAATAATAAATTAGTTTCGGGTGTTTTGTGGAGTGGGTAAGATGTTTTTTAGCGGCAGGATAACTATGGCCATTGACATGCACTAGCCTAGCACCAGCGACCTCTGCAAATACAAGGACTGGATGGAATATTTTAAAAAGTGTCTCCACACGTCTCCAACACTCTGGCTCACTAGGAAATGAGGTCCTCTGTCCAAAATTCTTGAGTGTCCCTTTAATAGTAGTTTAAAGGTCCTATAGTAAGCTAAATCGACTAATGTGAACTTTTAGACATTGTTGCTTCATCAAAAATATACCTGGAATTGTGTTTTGTTTCATCTAAACATGTTTGAGTAACACTTTATTATTATAATCTGTTTACATCTAGAAGTTAACAGTTACCTTTTACCTTTAGTTAAGTCGAGATTAAAAATTCCCACGCTGAAATTATCCAAATGATTCTAGTGAAGGTGTATGGAGTTTAAAAACACAGTGGAGCACTTCTTGTATTACCACATGACATCACAAGGTGGAAAAGAGTGTTTTCTGTTTGAGAGAAGTTCAGGCTCAATATGCAGAGTTTGTGTGTTAAACTTGTGTGAATGAAACAAAACCAAACTCCAGATATGTTTGTGATGAGGAAACAACATTATAACACACTGTAGATCAGAAAATAACATAATATGTGCCCTTCAAGACGTTTTAACTCATGAAGATTTCCTTTCCCGGTTTCATGTTTTCCCACAGAAAATGACATCATAATTCACCGTGGCCATAAGGCGCTGGACAATCACTCGTAAATATGGAGTTTCCCTTGAAGCCCTGCACAGATAAATCACAGTTGTGCAGTTCCAGTGGAGCTCGGTGCTCACACACAGAGAAACTTTTCCCCACCCTCTCCTCCTATTGGTCAGCTTCTGTTTTTCCTTGAGTGAGCGACAGCTGGGCTTAACCAATCACAGTGAAGAATGAACAATCAGAAGAAGCAGATTTCTATTGTTAAGGCAATACAAAGCTGCTCAGTGTACAGGAGTTTTTGGATGCTTTCACTCTATTTTTGTCCAGGTTTGATCCCATTTTAGTCCTGCTTTACATTGGTCTTACTCCAGTCCTGGTTTAGTTCTAGTCCAGGTAGTCCTTAGCCAGGCTGGTGCCTCCACTCAGTTTAATTTCTCTCCAGCGACTAGGTCAGGAATCAGAATACACTAGATGGTTTGCAAGAACCCCCTAAGTTGTAGACCGCGCACCGGCCAATCAGTGAAGAGCTGTGAAGCCGTGATGTCAAACTTAAGCGTCTGTGTGAGTCCCTTTTTTGTTACAACACAACAGTAAACAAAGTGGTCGAGATGTATGTAGATGAAGTCATACATTCTGTGTTGGCAACTGTTCCCCAGATCGAGGATTTAAAACTGGAACAAAGAGAATGTTTGGTGAATTTTATCAAGGTGAAAGATGTTATTGCCCTACTTCCTACGGGATTTGGTACAATACATACGTCACGACCAAATAGCAGCGACTGGTTAAATAAAAAAAAAGTACCCGCCTACCATTAAGTGAACAAATCCTAATGCTGCGAGGTTAGACGGTTTCCACGAAGTGAAACCGGCTGATGAATCAGGCTAGGTAGCTCTGGGTTTAGTCCTAAATTTGATATGGTGTGTGGAAGTATCAATGCAGCCGCTCTTACCTTTTAAAATCAATATAAACTATTCATAATAATGCACTGGATTTATGTAGCGCTTTCAACAGTGAAAGAGCTTTACAACACATTATTCTTTCACTCCGCGCTCTGTGGTGGAAGCGTTTTGCCTAAGGACACAACAACAGTTTCCACAGAAGTCTAAATGGCTTGAGATAAAATTGAAACTGTGACCTAGAATGATGCCAAATTAGGACCATAGTGATTAACAATTTAAAACAAATGATAATATCTTTTGAATGGGAAAAGTGTTGCATTTAACAAGAAGCGAAAACCATTGCATAGGCTCCAACTTTTCACACCAAGGCTTAAATTAGGTCTAAACGTGGTCCAAAATGAGACTAGATCATGGATAAAGTCGTCATAAACAATGATTAACTCAAAGAAAGTCAAAACAGAAATGCAGAAATGTTTAAACTAGGGATGTAACGGTACGATATTTATTGCAATATTTTGTAGACGCTTACAAAATTGTGAAAATGCTACTGTTTTCTTTTAAAATACCTTGACGTGACTTTTGTTCTGTCATAAACCAAAGAATTAAGATTAAAATGTGCTTAAAAATTATTATTTATATTACTTTTCATGTAGAGTGCACTGTAATGGAGCAAAGGATCATGGTATATGTAGTTCACTCATTTTTTTTAAGTAATTGCTGCACCAAAACAATGAATTTAAGCAAATAGACTTGTAATTCGATATTATTGTGAGACTTTTGACGATACGATATCACGATATTTTAGTTATTGTTACATCCCTAGTTTAAACTTTTAATAAATACAGCAAATACTCAAACTGAGGGCCCTACATGCATCACAGTTTGAGAAATTGGTCAAAGAAAATAATGTTATTGTCTTTTCCCTCACCTGAACTCATGTCTGTGTTGTATCCTCGTGTGTTTTCTTTCAGCTCAGTGCCGTTACGCTCTGGGGATGGAGGACGGGACCATCCCAGACTCGGATATCAGTGCCTCGAGCGCCTGGTCCGACTCCACGGAAGCAAAACATGGAAGGTAACGATTCAATTTCAGTCAATTCAATTTATTTTGGAACAACAGAAGCATTTAGGGCTTTACGGAAATGGGGCATCGTCTTAATTTTTGTAGCTACAAAAACAAGTGCAGTTGAAGTCAAATTTATATTAGACTTTCTAAATATTTGGCATTTTGTTTCATGTCCCAAAGACTTAAACTTAACCATATTAACTCTTCCTATTTCTATTTCTATTCTTAACATGGTAGTGAAATCATTTATAGGTCAAAAAATGTGCGAAAAAATGTTAAGCTCCACCCCTAGAACAAAATATCAAACATTTATGGAGTCTCGTTGAAGTCAGATTTATATATTTATTTATTTATTTATTTCTTCCTTCCGCTCCTTAAATCGAAACAACTTTTAATTAAGCTGTTCATTTTGTTTTGTTATATTCTTAAAATGTGCTGTTTAAGGCTACAGCAGACATTTATTTTGCTTAGTGATTAATTGATTCCTTTTGATCAATCATGAACGAAATTAGTTTTTATTAAAGCTGACCCAGATGATGCCGCTCGAGGTTATCCTGATGCGGTAAATTTAAAGTGTTTTTGTTTAGTTTTTTCAACATTTTCACATTTCCTGTCATTGTGATTATAGTTATTTTACAAGGAACTGCTCAAAAAGTGACAAGATCTAATCCTTTCACTGGCTTGTCAACGGCACAACAGTGTATCTTATTTCTGTCTGGTTTCACACAGACTCAGCTGTTTGAGCCGCGGTGCTGGCAGTGGCTCGTGCTTCGTTTACAGTTACATGTTCCAGGAAATCTTTCATTATGGCTTTGAGGAACTGATTATTTGATTTGACGAAGGTACAACAGCCAACAAAACTCAAACTCTGTCCATGATCAAATTAGACTGGAAACATTTTTATAACTCAGTAATCCTCTGCAAGTTTGTGCACAATATATAATATCATTTGGCTACAATTAAAATAATGCACGGATAATCAAATGATCCAAACAGAGACAGAGCAGTGAGTATCACAGCAGGACTCATGTCTGCCTTACTTTACTTAATTACTGTATTTCTCGAACTATAAGTTGCACTATAAGTTTTTTCATGGTTTGGGTGTTTCCTGCCACTTATATGCAACGTATATGTTAAAATATTCACACTGACAACCATGAGAGGCTCTAGGCTTGTGTGCTCCTGTACCACTTGTCACTTGTCACTGTCGCTCTACTGCACATGTCGACTGCAGAAGAAAGAGAAAGAGCCTCTGTCCTGTCTGTAACATGTCAGTCGATCGCACCATTACTTCTGTATCACTGACAATTTAAAAGTTAATCAAACATAAAGACAATCGAAACGATCCTGTCGGGATTCAGAAAGGCCGGAATAATTCTAACTTGAGCTGATGCTGAGTCTGAGGCGCTCCGTTTATCTCTGTAAGTCACAGAGTTGCTCAGAAGTGACAACAAGGGTGAAGAATTCAATGGATTTAGTGATTTTGAGTGAGATGGAGAGTTTGGTAAACTTGTTCTGTTGTTTATGTTATATTTATCTGAAGAACTGTTTATATGTGACGTTAACATTCTGTTGTTCTCTGTTCTATTGTTTTTACTATAACTTGGCTTTCAAGATGAAATGTTGGTTCTTGGTCTCTGATTTTATAAAATAAATTTCTGCCAAAAAGTGTGACTTATAGTCCTGTGCAACTTATACATGTTTTTTTTTTCTTCTTCATTACACATTTTTTGGCTGGTGTGATTTATACTCTGGAGCGATTTATAGTCCGAGAGATTGTTTTATAACTTTCGCACTTGCAAACAAACAGTGCTACATGATGACATCAGTGGGTGGTTTGGTTGTGCAGGTGTGAGCGTGGCCCACAGGACTGTTCATAATCCTGTTCGGGCATGTGCCCTATGTCATCATAACAATCTGCCTAATAATAGTCGTGGCGTTTCAAATCAGAGCCAAAATGGTTACACAAGAGTGGCTGCGGTTACATGTGCGCTACAAATCTATTATTATTATTCATCTGATTGTTATCAGATTTCACCAGAGTTGCCAGCGTTTTAAGACGATTAAAATGATGTAGAAACATGCAAAATGATCTGATGTCATTCCAATCTGGTCACTCAGATCACTCACATCAGATTTTGTGGTTTGCCTGTCATTTTAATAATCTTAAAAGTCAGATAATAATCAGAGTACAGTTTACATGTCAACTAAAGTCAGTGTTCAGTGATGAATAAGAATGAAGTGCAAAGTAAGTACAGAGCAGTGGGCGTGTGTAGGGGGTGGGTAAGAATGTAATTTTTTTAGAGCAATGACGAATGAAATTTACTCAAGCGTGCATGTAAGTTAATGAGGGAACACTGTTATAACATGGAAAAGCACTAAGTTGATTTAGCATAATAATCCGTGTATCATTTGTTCATTTGTTTTTCAAAATAAAACCAAAAATATGAAAAAAAATAAATTATTTCTTCTATAATTAATTCTTCATTATTTGTCTCCAAAACCAAAATGAAACAAATGGATAACGGCTGTTTCCTATTTACGTGACTTAAACTGCGATGCCGGACTTTTGCGCTGCATATGGACTGAACCAGGTCTGAACCAGGTCTGAACCAGGACTAAACCAGGGACTAAACTGCTCTCAGTCCCTGGTCTCAGTCCGTCCAGTGATCTCAGTCCTGGTCTCAGTCCCGGTCTGAGTCCTGGTCTGGTCTTCCTGGTCTCAATCCTGGTCTCATTCCCGGTCTCATTTCTGGTCTGGTCCTGGTCTCAGTCCCTGGTCTCAGGTCCAGGTCTTCTGGTCCCATCTCCGGTCCTGGTCCGGTCCCTGGTATGGTCCCGGTCTCAGTCCTGATCACCCAACAGTCCCAACGTGGGTTCACCTCTGGCCTGTCCCAACACTTAGGTTCAGTCCTGGTTTAGTCCTGGTTTAGTCCTGGTTTAGTCCTGGTTTAGTCCTGGTTTAGTCCTGGTTTACCTGGTTTACATGGTTTAGTTCTGGTTTAGACCTGGTTTAGTCCTGGTTTAGTCCTGGTTTAGTCCTGGTTTAGTCCTGGTTTAGACCTGGTTTAGTTTAGTCTGGTTTAGTCCTGGTTTAGACCTGGTTTAGTCCTGTTTTAGTCCTGTTTTAGTCCTGTTTTAGTCCTGGTTCAGGTTTAAGTCACAGAAACGGTTTTGGTTTTGTAGACAAATAATGAAGAAAATAGTTGTTTTTTTCATTTTCTTATTTTCGTTTTTATTTTGAAAAACGACTGAACGAACGATACACAGATTCATAACACGGCCCTTGTAGATTAATGAAAGCCGAATCAAAAGACCTTTAACGTTTGGCTCATTGGGTCTATTTCCTGAAATACCCATCGTGAAAATAAGCCTAATCTTGTAAGACGAGAGGGAAAGTGAGAAATGAAGCCGCACAAAAGCTCATTGTGAACGTTTGTGTTGAGGTTTAAGCCGTGAAGTAGGTCCAGTGTTCAGAGTTCACACCGGGAGAGTTTAATGATACAGTTCAAGTCGGGAACATTTCAAAATAGTGCAATGAAGTGCAGAGATGTGCTCATATAAGAAAAACATCGGGATGAATAAAGATTTGGTTGGAGTAGGTGGTCGGAATAACAATATCGAACTGTATTCTGATCCTGTGATGAGCCCAATTGGCGGAGACTTTTCTATCTTTATTTATTCTGTTTTATGTTTTTGCAATTCATGAGTGAGTTTTTTCTGACATTTGAATATTTTGTGTTTAAAAAGGTTAAGTAACATATTTAGATTATTCTGTGAAATTGCTGTATTTGCCTAAAACAGTGTATTAAATTGTGTAATTAGTTTTGGTTTTGAATAGGGCTCTGGAGAGATTGCAAGATTATTCAAAAATGCAAAAACACTGTGAAGGATGAAAATTCGTGTAACATTTGTTCCTTCGTTTTTCAAAATAAAACCAGAAATAATAAGAAGAAAAAGACTTAAACTGCGATGCCGGAGTTTTGCGCCGCATACGGACTGATCCAGGACTAAACCAGGTCTAAACCAGAACTGAAACCAGGATTAAACCAGGACTAAACCAGGACTGATCCCAAGAATGAACCAGGACTAAACCAGGACTAAATCTGGACTAAACAGAACTAAACCAGGACTAAACCAGAATTAAACAAAAATTAAACCAGAATTAAATAAAAAGTAAACCAGGACTAAACTAGAACCAAACCAGGACTAAATCAGAACTAAACACAAACTAAACACGGACTAAACCAGGACTAAACAAGGACTAAACTAGAACTAAACCAGGACTAAACCAAGAATAAACCAGGACTAAATCAGAACTAAACCATGACTAAACTAGAACTAAACCAGGACTAAATCTGGACTAAACAGAATTAAACAAAAATTAAACCAGAATTAAATAAAAACTAAACCAGGACTAAACTAGAACCAAACCAGGACTAAATCAGAACTAAACACAAACTAAACACGGACTAAACCAGGACTAAACAAGGACTAAACTAGAACTAAACCAGGACTAAACCAAGAATAAACCAGGACTAAATCAGAACTAAACCATGACTAAACTAGAACTAAACCAGGACTAAGCCAGCACTAAATCAAGACTAAACCAGGACTAAGTCGGGACTAAGTCGGGACTAAACCAGAATTAAGCAAGACAGACTAAACTAAACCAAGACTAGACCAGGACTAAACTAAAACTAAAACTAAACCAGGACTAAACCAAAAATAAACCAGGACTAAATCAGAACTAAACACGGACTAAACACAAACTAAACCAGGACTAAACAAGGACTAAACTAGAACTAAACCAGGACTAAACCAAGAATAAACCAAGGACTAATCAGAACTAAACCAGGACTAACCTAGAACTAAACCAGGACTAAACTAGAACTAAACCAGGACTAAGCCAGCACTAAATCAAGACTAAACCAGGACTAAGTCGGGACTAAGTCGGGACTAAACCAGAATTAAGCAAGAACTAAATCAGGACTAAACCAGAACTAAACCAGGACTAGACCAGGACTAAACTAAAACTAAAACTAAACCAGGACTAAACCAAAAATAAACCAGGACTAAATCAGAACTAAACACGGACTAAACACAAACTAAACCAGGACTAAACAAGGACTAAACTAGAACTAAACCAGGACTAAACCAAGAATAAACCAGGACTAAATCAGAACTAAACCAGGACTAAACTAGAACTAAACCAGGACTAAGCCAGCACTAAATCAAGACTAAACCAGGACTAAGTCGGGACTAAGTCGGGACTAAACCAGAATTAAGCAAGAACTAAATCAGGACTAAACCAGAACTAAACCAGGACTAGACCAGGACTAAACTAAAACTAAAACTAAACCAGGACTAAACCAAAAATAAACCAGAACTAAATCAGAACTAAACACGGACTAAACACAAACTAAACCAGGACTAAACCAGGACTAAACAAGGACTAAACTAGAACTAAACCAGGACTAAACCAAGAATAAACCAGGACTAAATCAGAACTAAACCAGGACTAAACTAGAACTAAACCAGGACTAAGCCAGCACTAAATCAAGACTAAACCAGGACTAAGTCGGGACTAAGTCGGGACTAAACCAGAATTAAGCAAGAACTAAATCAGGACTAAACCAGAACTAAACTAAAACTAAAACTAAACCAGGACTAAACCAAAAATAAACCAGGACTAAATCAGAACTAAACACGGACTAAACACAAACTAAACCAGGACTAAACCCAAACTAAACACAAACTAAACATGTACCAAACCAGCTCTAAATCAGCACTAAATCAGGACTAAACCAGAACCAGAACCAGACCAATTTTTTAAACCTTCAATATAATACACAGTAAATTTAACAAATGAATCATGTGAGCTTTGAAACCACGACCCAAACTCTTTTTTTTTTTTTTTTTTTTTTGTAATATTTGTCACATCGCCCACTCCTGTTGGCTTGAAATTCCGAAGAAGGCAAAGAATAAAGGGGAAATGCGTTAGTTGGCAGCTCCGTGCTCTGTAAGTGAATCTTTTTGGACGGGTCTTTGTGCTGCGAGCGGTGCCCGGCTGCATTCCTCCGCTGTCTGTCCCAGGACACGTCGGATCACAGATGGGCTGATATCATCTTGTGGCTTAGCGCAAATGATCTCACCACACTGCAAAATAATAACAGCAGCTACGATTGATATCACATCAACTTGTATAAACGGTGTAATGTCAGATTTTATACATGGTTTTCACCTAAAAAAATCTGTTTGTTGTATGTTTTTTTTTTTGTATTTTTTTGTTTTAGGTGTTCTTAATTGGTTTGATTATACCGGGACTAAACGAGGACTAAACCAGAATTAAACAAGAACTAAACCAAGACTAAATCAGGGCTAAACAAGGACTAAACCAGGACTAAGACAAAATTAAACCAGGACTAAACCAGAATTAAACCAGAATTAAACCAGGACTAAACCAGAATTAAACCAGGACTAAACCAGAAGTAAATCAGGACTAAATCAGAATTAAACAAGAACCAAACTAGGACTAACCAGGACTAAAACAGAGCTAAACCGGAACTAAATCAGGACTAAACCAGAACTAAAACAGGACTAAACTAGACCTAAATCAGGACTAAACCAGAATTAAACCAGGACTAAATCAGGAGTAAACCAGAAGTAAATCAGGACTAAATCTGAATTAAGCAAGAATTAAATCAGGGCTAAACCAGTACTAAACCAGTACTAAACCAGGACTAAACCAGAATTAAACCAGGACTAAACCAGAATTAAACCCGGACTGAATCAAAACTAAACCAGGATTAAGCAGAACTAAATCAAGACTAAACCAGAATTAAACTAGAACTAAACCAGAATTAAACTAGAACTAAACCAGAACTAAATCAGGACTAAACCAGAACTAAAACAGGACTAAACTAGACCTAAATCAGGACTAAACCAGAATTGAACCAGGACTAAATCAGGACTAAATCTGAATTAAGCAAGAATTAAATCAGGGCTAAACCAGTACTAAACCAGGACTAAACCAGGACTGAATCAAAACTAAACCAGAATTAAACGAGAACTAAACCAGGACTAAACCAGTACTAAACCAGGACTAAACCAGGACTGAATCAAAACTAAACCAGAATTAAACTAGAACTAAACCAGAACTTAATCTGGACTAAACCAGAACTAAATCAGGACTAAAACTGGACTAAACCTGAGCTAAACACAAACTAAACACGGACTAAACCAGGACTAGACATGAACTTACTTATAAACTGTATAATATCAGACTTTTTTTCTTTTTTTTTTCCATTATTTTGACCTAAAAACATCACTTTGTTGCTTTTGCTTTTTGCTTTTTTCACATATATGTTGTTATTTACATTTTCAGTAATGTTTAGTATTTCTATCTTCATAATTAAACTTCACAATATATTAAAATACAAACAGAGATATTAAAAAGTAAATTATTTGAGTTCATTCCTGTGTTAGTGGTTCGACATTTCCAAATCCACGGTTCATTTGGTTCGTTTTAAATAGTTTTCGGCTCATATTTGGTTTCTAGAGTTGCCGTCTGCTTGCAACAGCTGATTTGTCGAAAAACATTTGATTTGATGCGTGTATCGATGAGTCTCGGTTTCCTGTTGGTTTGGGTTTTTGCAGTGCGTACGAGTGTGTCTGATTAAAGTAGCAGAGTTGCTGGTTGTGAGTTGATAGAGTGATTTGTTTTGGTGGTCGGAGCCGCAGCTTTAGAGAAGTCTCCGAGCGGTCAGAGCGCGGCTGTGTCTGGAATACAGACCGGGGGCACACTCGAGTCCCGCTAACAGTGAAATACAGCTCAGAATCCACACGGATACTGCCAGGACTAAACCAGGACTAAACCAGGACTAAACCAGGACTAAACCAGGACTAAACCAGGACTAAACAAGGACTAAACAAGGACTAAACAAGGACAAAACGAGAATTAAACTTGGACTAAACAAGGACTAAAGCAAGACGAAATCAAGACAAAAGCAAGACTAAACCAGGACTAGATCAGGACTAAACCAGGGCTATGCAAGAACTAAACCAGGACTAAACCAGGATTGGATCAGGACTAAACTATTACTATACCAGAGCTAAGTAAGGACTAAACCAGGACTATACCAAGACTAAACTTGGACTAAACCAAGACTAAACCCAGACTAAACCTAAACCCGGACTAAACCCAGACTAAACCCAGACCAAACCAGGACTAAACCGGGACTAAAGCAGGACTAAACCAGAATTAAGCCTAAACCAGAACTAAACCAGAACTAAACTTGGACTAAACTTGGTCTAAACTCAGACTAAACCAGGACTAAACCTGGGCTAAACCCAAACTAAACCAGAACTAAACTTGGACTAAACTTGGTCTAAACTCAGACTAAACCAGGACTAAACCAGAACTAAACCTAAACCAGAAGCAAATCAGGACTAAACCCAGGCCAAACCCAGACCAAACCAAGACTAAACCAAGACTAAACCAGGACTTAACCAGGACTAAAGCAGGACTAAAACAGGGCTAAACCTGGACTAAACCTGGACTAAACTTGGACTATACCTAAACCAGTGCTAAACCTGGATTGAACCTGAACTAAATCAGTACTAAACCTGGACTATACCAGGACCAAACTAGGACTAAAACCAGGTCTAAACCAAGACTAAACCAAAACTAAACTTGGACTAAACCGTGACTAAACTAGGGCTAAACCAGAACTAAACCAAGACTAAACCAGGACTTAATCAGGACTAGAACAGAACTAAACCTGGACTAAACCCAGACTAAACCAGGACTAAACCTAAACCAGTACTAAACCTGGATTGATCCTGAACTAAACCTGGATTGATCCTGAACTAAACCAGGACTAAACCAGGACTAAACCAGGACTAAACCCAGACCAATCAATCCAAACAAGGTTCCTCATTTACCAAGCATTTCCTCATGTCCAAAACAGCACTAAAAGTTAAAAATCTATCACCAAAAAAGATAAAAGCTCAGTTTTGCTCGTTTGACTGGAAGTAAACCGGGACATTTTTGCGAGGTGTGAACAAACGCAGTTGCTAAGCGGCTGCTCCCCGACACATCGCGTCTACGAGAGCTAAAACTGTATGACGATTCATCACGACGGAGAGACAGGTGTTATTTTAAACGCTTTCAAATGACCCACAAGGACGGATGGGATAATGACACGCTGTTACCGACGCAGCGGTGTTGAAATCTCACTCTTTACCTGAGGCACAAGACAGATCGTAACTGCAAAAGACCCCAAAGAATCACCATAAAGTTGTACCTTAATGTGACAGTAAATAAATGAGTGTGTCAGAAAGAGACCTGAGACTCCTGATGGTGCATTTAGATTGTAATTTTATGCCGCGTCTTAAAGGTTCTGATGTTTTTCTTTTATGTAACACCCCTTTTTTTATTCATAGGCCTTATATATTCTCTTATTTCTGCTCAATTGCAACTTCTCTGTGTTTTCTTTTTATATAAGCACATGTTTATTTATTGCTGATCCTGATTCTAACTGTTGGAAAATCCTAAACTATATTAGAGCTGAACGATCTATTGTTTTGGACCGAAAATCAAGATTTTGGGAGCGTCAAAGTCAAGTTTTGTTTTCTTTGCTCCTGACTGACCCAGGTTTTGTTTCGTGAACTATTTCACACATGTTTGCATCGTCAACAACCCTCTGTCGCAGAAAGAACACACATGTTCCCCTGAGTCGTGTCCTTTACGCCCCATCTACACTAGTACTTATTCGAGTCGTTTTCGTTGCGGATGCAGTGTTCCTCCACGCTAATGCGATTTAAAACTGCTTCCAGAACGCTGATACGCTGACATACATCTATGCATCTCGAAATAATTCACCGCCAAAATGCTAAGAGGCTAGAATATATGTCCATTCATATATACGATCTATGTGTACGACCTGCAGACAACATGAACCATCTCCAACGCGATAGAAACACAGAACAGACTCACCATCAGCAGAACACCCCTCTGTCACAGAAAGAACACTCATATTCCACTGAGTCGTGTCCTTTAGTCCGACAGAAGCTGAACTGCATCAGCGCACAATATCGAGCTGTTTTTTGAGCGCTCAGTTTATGGAAATTAGCCATGAGGTTTTAAGTTTTGTTTCCGTAAAACGTAAACAAATGTGCTCAAAGTTGTGTGGAGAGGGAAGGATTGTGGATACAGAAACGACGTGTCTGGATGCAAATCGTTTCCGATGCGGCACGGCTATACAGCGATACGGTGATACGTTTCAGTGTAAATGTAGTCTTAGTCCGGCGTCAGCGCTCTAGCTGTTTTTTTCAGTGAAAGTTTATGCAAAATAGCCATGCGGTTTTAAGTTTCTTTTCTGTAAAACGTAAATAAATGTGCAGAAAGCTGAATTAAACAACTCAAAAGGGCTGATGTGGCTCTACAGTGGTTATGGTTTATATGTTGTAAAGTTGATTTTATTTATGCAGATTACTAATAGTAATAATAATGATGAATATTTTAATATAAAATGTTAATGATTAATCAAAGACCTGGTTTAGACCTGGTTTAGTCCTGTTTTAGTCCAGGTTCAGTCCTGATTTAGTCTTCCTGGTTCTGTCCTGGGATCACTCCTGGTTTAGTCCTTGTTCAGTCCTGGTTTACAGCTCGTTTAGACCTGGTTTAGTCCTGTTCAGTAGTGGTTAGTCCTGATTTAGACCTTCTTTAGACCTGGTTTAGTCCTGGTTTAGACCTTCTTTAGACCTGGTTTGGTCCTGGTTTAGTCCTGGTTTAGACCTAGTTTAGACCTGGTTTAGTCCTGTTCAGTCCTGGTTTAGTTCTGATTTAGTCCCAATTTAGTCCTTCTGGTTTAGTCGTGGGATTATGCCTGGTTTAGTCTTGTTGAGTCCTGGTTTAGTCCTGTTCAGTCCTGGTTTAGTCCTCCTGGTTCAGTCCTGGGATCACTCCTGGTTTAGACCTGGTTCAGTCCTGATTTAGTCCTGATTCAGTCCTGGTTTAGTCCTGGTTCAGTTTCTGTGATGTTTGCAAATGTTCCTGCGCACTGAATCGTAATTTGAAAAAAAAATTGTGGATGAAATCAAAACCGCAATATCTGCCAGAAAAATCACAATAATTTTTTTTCTTAAAATCTTTAGCCCTAAACTATGTTAAGTCCGTTATACCTGAGTTTTCTTCTCCGATCGTCGTTTCCTGCTTCGTGCTTTCATATCTCTGGTTCAAATCTCTGGTTCAAATTTGGTTGTGTAACGTGAATATATGGAGCTTTACTGTCAGCTTATATAACAAACCCTTTTCCTTTCACTTTATCAACAAACTTTAAATCTCCCTTTGTCAGGCTGAGCACCGGAGAGGGCGACGGAGCCTGGTGTCCTGCTGGAGCTGTCTTCCCGTCCGGATCAGAATATCTTCAGGTGGGATTTACATTTTGGTCTTCCATTAAAGAGGTATTATGTAACTTTTCTGCTTGGGGGTCAGGAAGCTGCTCGTCTTCATGCAGATGTTTCAAAAGCTCCACAGTATGGCATTAAACGTATCTTGCGGTTATTCAGTGGTTCAAACTGTGAGCTCGCCTCTCCACAGATATGACCAGTACCTTAACTTGGTGCTGTCAGTGTCTCTATGGAGAAAGATAAGTGCCAAACTGTGGAAAATTACAGACTTATTTTGTTTATTTATTTATTTATTTTGCCCGTGTATAATATAATAATAAAAACACTAACATTAATTAAAAAATAATAATAATTACACACTTTTGATTAAGGCTACGTTTATATGATGACGGTCTGAACAGAAGACACAAAAAATGAAAACTTCGCACATCAATCACTAGAGATGGTTGCGTCAGAGGAGAGGGAGGAACATAAAGAAAAATCCCGCACACCGTCCCACAAAAAATCTTCCATACAAGCTTTAAAAGTGCTGTATGAGAATATTATCAAAACCAAAAATTCTATTCAAAATTTTTAATAGAGGTGTAAACTGTAAACTGCTTTCTTTTTACTTTTTTCACATATTGCCAAACAATATCCTCTATGACAACAAATACATTCACTCAACTAACACAAAAAGTATCGTACTGTGGCTTTATCTTCCTCTGTTTCTTGTCTCCAGGTGGACTTGCGTAAACTCCATTTCCTGGCCCTGGTGGGGACTCAGGGTCGTCACGCCGACGGACACGGACGAGAGTTTGCCCGGAGTTACAGACTCCGATATTCACGGGACGGAGTCAAATGGATCACGTGGAAAGATCGCTGGGGCCAAGACGTACGTGGATCAGCCTCACTCAGACCAGACTCACGCAGATACTCTGAGATCATGTTCAATAGATTTTTCAATAGATTTTTTCAGAAGTGTCGAGATGTCGGGTAAAAGTCACTTACGTTCATGCTTTTCTATGGCGAAATATCTGTGGAAATTTTCCTCCAGCTTTATAAATCTGCCCCATCACCAAATTTTCATCCAACAAAGTGAGGAAAGGACATATTCTGTCCATGAAGAATTTATTCACAACTGTCAAGGTAATTTAAGGGCGAACAACGACAGACATTAATGAACTACTCCTGAACAAAACTAACAGTATGATCATGAATAAAACATAAGTAACTTATTAACTCAGATTGTTTCTAGAATTAAAATGAAAAATCGATTTCATGATGTAGATACTTGCATAAACAGAGATTTGTGCAGTTTAAATGCGAGACATGTAATCTGTGAACATCTGTAGCATTCAAACTGCACACATTTCATTATTTATGCTAATATCTACATCATGAAATCGATTTTTAATTTTAATTTAGAATCAGTCTGAGTTAACAAGTTACTTATGTTTTATTCATGATCATACCGTTAGATTTGCTCAGGAGTAGTTCACTAATGTATCGTCGTTGTTCGTCTTTATGTTTTCGTCTTTCTTACCTTGATAGTTGTGAATCAATTCTTCTTGGGAGAATGTTTATCCTTTGTCGATCTTGATGGATGAAGATTTGGTGATGGGGCAGATTTATGAAGCCGGTGGAAAATACCCAAGACATTTCCACAGATATTTTGCCACAGAAAATCATTAACGTACCGTATTTTCCGGGCTATTAGACACACTCTTAAGCCTCTAACTGCGTCAAAAAATGACCGCACGCCCCGCAATCCAGAGCGCCCCATTCACGAATCCACTCGGGTGTCCCAGCACGACTTCAGTAAACTATAAAGCCGCACCACCCGCAAAACACACACGGAGCAGACAGCGACCGCGCAGCGAAAAACACCCGCAGCCACACTCATCACTCCACGCAGACAAGGCACGAAACGAAGGAACGAACCGAAAAAGCGAGTCCAATGTGCCACTTCTAGACACAACTGAACAACTGAGTCACTGCGAACACGCCGACAATCCAGCGGTCCCAGACAGCACCCTCCCTACACGCCACAACTGAACAAAGCCCAGAGTCACCGTGAACGCGCCAAACAAAGTCCGACCGATCCATCCAACTGTTGTGTTTCCTTTAAAGTCCAGTGCGGATTATTTGTGAAAAAAGTTCGAAAATAGACCATTTTATGACGTCTTATAATCCAGAGCGCCTAATAGCCCGGAAAATACAGTAAACGATATTTACCCTACATCACGGCACTTCGGGCTGTTGTGAAAAAGGTCTATAGGCTTATTTATTCATTCTGATTTCGTAGATAGACCAGATAGCCACCGATTTGACACTACTTTGGATTAGATTTTTCAGGGACCCTATTCATGGGTTTCAAGTTTAAGGATTCCTTTCTTGATGTGAAGTAGTTGGCCTGGCAATGGTCCTCTGCATTTCAAATCAAACTCTTCTCTCTTTTGAACAGGGGCGTGGGACTGGGAGGTAAAGAGTTTTGTTTCCCCAGGGTCCAGGACAGGGAAGGGAATTCAGAGGCTTTTAATGATTATTTCCTCAATTACGTTCCTCTACGTTTTAATCTATTTTAGTTGTAATCACATCCATTGTGTTTTAGTAAAGCGTTTGTGCAGTGGATTTATTTATTTCAACTGAATAGAATTATGCATGACGCCCGAGGGCCCGTTTACCCCTTTAGAAAATCAAGGGCTTTCCTCTAATTTAAACTGATTACAACATTATTTAAAGACTTGCCTACGGTATGTATGGATACAGTAAACGGTGTCTCTGTCTGTGATAAATAACATTAGACAGAGTCCGTCTCGATTTCTCTGCTTCAGGCGGCAGCAGGACGGGAGAGAAGTGGAGCCGTGCTGGGGGCTCACTCAGACTCATCCTGCATTAAACAGCTCAGAAGTGCAACAAATACTCCTATAGTTTAAGCTTCTCTATTTCCGATCCACACACGTAGTATCTGCCACTATGACAAAAGCCACAGGTTGTTTGCTCTATTTCCTCTGTATTATTATGCAAATGAAGCACTCACAATGCAATGGAGGCGCGTTCTTTATTCGCAGCCTTATAGAGCAAGGGTTTTTTTTTTTGTTTAATGTCTTTGATTTCACGTCTACGCAGGAGAAAATGTGAATTGTGGTATTAATACTGTGATTTGTAGGCTATAGTCTCATTAGAGCTATTTCACCACCTCATATTAGGAGCTCAGTCATCAGCCTATAACTATTTAACTCTATAACCTGTATACATTTCTCCCCGTATTATGAAGAGAGGATGAGAAACACGCTGATGTAAGATAGAAAGGGAAAGCTATGTATTTGTTGAGTGTAGAGAAAGAGGATAGTGACAGATCAAGGACTATGGCCAGAGAATCTCACTGATGAATAGGGAAATCATTGCTGACATTAACACATCGGAGCCAAGTGAAATAAATTTAAAAAGTGTATTTTCTTGTAAGGCCATTCCAAATTTTTTTGAGAAATTCTGGCACTGCATCATAATATATAAACTTGGATGGATATAAATATATAAACTGGTGAGATATTGTTATTTATTGCAGAAACCATATAGTCAATCAATAGTGTTCAAAAAATACATTTATTTAGTGGGAGAAATAAACAAAATTGTGTATTGGAGCCCAAGAAAGTTTGTACCAAGGTCCCAGAATGTGGTAGCCATTTCATTTCTCTCCAGCGACTAGGTCAGGAATCGGAATACACTAAACGGTTCTCAAAAACTTCTGAAGTACCAGCCAATCAGCAAAGAGCCATACATTCTGTGTTGGCAATGATTCCCGAGATCGAGGATTTAACGCCACAACAAAGAAAATGTTTGGTGACTTTATCAAGGGGAAAGACGTTATTGCCCCAGTTGGCCCCTTTAGCGGTGCATTGCATACATACTTTAGGACCAAATAGCAGCGATTGGTTAAATGAAAAAAGTACCTGTCTACTGTCAAGCAAACAAATTCTAATGCTGCGAGGTCAGACTGTTTCTACGAAGTGAAACCGGCTGATGAATCAGGCTCAGAATGTGGTGTTACACCTGTGCTTTTGAACGAGGAAAAAGCTTCTTAAAATCCCTCAAATCAGGAAGGAATCATGACAACTTTATCTCCACGGACCAATTAAGTGTACCTTTAACTTATCTTAAAAGCATCAAAGTTTAAAGCAGACCTATTCTGCAAAATCGACTTTTCAGAGCTTGTAGCCATGCAATAGTTGTTTCCCTTCTCGAAGTTGTATTTGACTGATTCATGTTTGAGTAATATTGTATATAATAATGTAATATAGGATTGTGCAGTGTCACATAACCATTTTGGCACAACTGAGAAAAAAAAACTTACTAGTGTGATGTGCAGCTATCCTTGAAAGATGCTGACAACTGCACAGTGCTTTGTTATGATGATATTTACAGTGGTAGTCAGCAAAGTTGTTTCTTTTATGAAGTTGTTTTAGATCAAAACTGTCATTTAAAATGTCTAAATTATAATGTAATGATCCACAAGTGTCATATATTATAACTATATAGTAGCCTCAAGCACAATTTGCCTTTTTTAACATAATATGTAGGGATGTAACAATAACCAAAATATCGTTGATATGGTATCGTCAAAGTTCTCTCAATAATATCATGGACCATCACAATATATCGAATTAAAAGTCTCTTTGCTTAAATTAAGAGTTATGGTGCAACAATAGCTGAAAAAAGACAGAGGGAACTACATAGACCATGATCCTTTGCTCCATTTCAGTGTAGACTACAAGAAGAAATAACAGTTCTAAGCAATTTTAAGTCTTAGTTCTTTGGATTAAGTCTTGTCAAGGCATTTTAAGAGGAAAAAGTTGCATATTAACAGTTTTGTTTGTAAGCCTCCACAAAATATTGCAATAAATATCGTACCGTGAGATTTGGATATTGTTACATCCCTAATAATATGAGATCTTACCGTTTGAGGACTTTTTTTGATATTGTATTCCCATTGTAATGCCGTATTCTTCTGTCTTTTCTTGTAGGTGGTGCAGGGGAATGAGAACACCTATGACGTTGTGTTGAAGGACCTGGGCCCTCCGATCGTGGCTCGTATGATCCGCTTCCACCCTCTGTCCGACCGCGTGATGAGTGTTTGTCTCAGAGTGGAGCTCTATGGCTGTGTTTGGAACGGTGAGAGGCATCAATTATCTCTGTAAATTATATGTGCAGCTAAACTTGTTCAGTCCAGTGAAACTTTATTTCAGTTATTATTACACATTTAAAACCAGCTGACCAAAGCCAATAGAGCTGCAGTGATTTATCAGAATAATTGTGACTAGTCAGTTGAAGTGTAACCTGGTGTTTGTTCAGACTCACCTGTGTTCTCTGGTGTTCTTCTGTCAGACAGCAGTAACATAGATATCATCTGGTGGTGATATGTGAGAATACAACGGGGCAGATTGGTCAATATAATTACAAAGTGTATCTTTAAAATGACCTAAATTGGTTTGCAGTGATGAATTTGAGTAATTGTGATTAGTCCACTATTAACAAAATCATAACTGTATTGTTAATTGCACTATACAGACTCTAAAACACCTGCCAAAAGACCTTTTATAATAGACAGGGGTTTTATTGAATCTATGAAATATTCTCTGTCTAGAAGCCTTCTGTCACCATATTTCAAGCTTATAATAGGTCACGATAATAACTTTTGAAGTGCAATATATTGCTTAGTGTTGTAGTCAAGACCGCTCTGATCCAGATCAAGACCTGTCCGAAACCACAAGGTCCCGTGACTAAGACAAGACCAAGACCTCTGAATGTCAAAACCGAGACAAGACCAAGACTTTTAAAGGTCCAGACCAAGACAAGAGTGAGACCACGGCCCATCGAGACCACATCGAGACCATCTTTGTCATTTTCTGCATTTATTTTTATATTACAGTTCTTTTGGCACATAAATAGCAGTGTTTTTATAAATCTATCCCTATTTTATCAGATAAATGTTAATTTAATCTTAAAATAAGCCAAGCAAACTGTACTGGGCTTAAACACTCTGTGCCCCTTTTTTGGAACCTCACCCACAGTTTGAGAACCCCTTCTTTAAGAAAACTTCCACTGGCACTTTACAGAAAACAGTGAAGAAAGTGAAGAAAATGGGTAGTATTTTTTTTTGTCCATGAGCTCCACACAAGCACACAGGCTGCAGTGAGGAGCTCCACGTGCTCACGCACACAAGTGCAAGTTTATTGCCAACAGTAGCGGCCGTAACAAAATATGATCACACTCAACAAGTGTCAGAACTCGAGTCTGAGACAAGACTGAGTCCAAGCACCTTCAAGACCGAGACAAGACCGAGTCCAAATGTGGTCGAGCCTAAAACGACACCAAGACCGTAAAAAAACGAGACTGGTCTTGGTCTTGAAACGGGCCTCAAGATAATTTTTTTACAGTCTTGGTGTCGTCTTGGACTTGACCACATTTGGACTCGGTCTTGTCTCGGTCTTGAAGGCGCTTGAACTCGGTCTTGTCTCGGACTTCTAACACTTGTCGAGTGCGATCACCTTCAAGACAGAGATGAGACCGAGTCCAAACATGGTCGAGTCCAAGACCACACCAAGCCAGTCTCAAGGCTGGTCTTGTGACCAAGACCGGTCTCAAATACTACAACACATATATTGCTTAAGAAAATATACACAATAAACAATATTAATGAAAACCATTTTGCTGCTGACACAATAACCCTAAAGCAGGATTATCCCCAAAAACTCTTCTATATGTTCAATGTTGTTAATGAACAGGAGCTGCAATAAATAAATAAAACACTTATCCAAACCACTTTATTATATAGCATATTTCATAAGCAAAACCGTTTCCAAAGTGCTGCATAACACAGATAAAACCTTAATGAGTCATAGAAGTCAACTCTCTACAGCTCAAATGTTACCACAGTACAGAAAAATAACAAAAAGTTCCCCAAAGAACCCACAGAAAAAGTACCTACCACAAATATTTACCCCCCAAACTCCATCTATCATGTTTTGAACAATAATACAGAGTAGTAATTATCGTGATGGGCCTACCTTATAATATTTTGAGTAGACGATTAATCAAAAAAAGAATTGCTTGTCAACAACTAAAATAATCGTTAGTTGCAGCCCTCGTGCTAAACAAGCCACAGCGAACCTCCATAAACATAGCAACACCATAAAAAGCAGCACATGCGGGCTGTGCAACAGTTAAATTCAGCTTATCTAAATTTGAATGGCTGCAATCAGCGAATCACAAAGATTGCAATAAGGTGACAACATGTCCTCTGCAGACAACAAAATATATCTTGGCCTATTAAGATACAGTAAATGTTAACCCTGTAGTTTAGATTTCTGCAAACTGTTCTGAAACGCATGTGACTCCTGATTCCTGTATTAGTTTAGCAGTTTATTTTTGAGTCTTGTCTCAGATAAACAATTTTATCTTATACATTAGGTTTGAAAAAATAGTATCCAAACTAGATACTAATTTTAGCAGGTATCGATACCAAAAATCACATTCACAGGACAGAGATGAAACTTTAGAAATAGCTTTAGAATAATCTTGAGCTGTATCAGAACAAGTATAAGAGCACATAGACTAGTACACGCCCATGGACCACTGTGAAACTGACCTGAATGACTCAGGGATTACACCGATATAAGACGTCAGATATAAAACCATCATAATATCAAAGAAAGTACTGTATTTTTGGGACTATAAGGCGCACTAAAATCCTTCAATCTTCTCAAAAATCGACTGCACCTTAAAATCTGGTGCGCTTATGTATTAATTCTGGTTGTGCTTACTGACCTCGAACCGATTTTATGTGGTACATGGTGCTCAAAGATCTGTCAAAATATTTTAGTGCAACTTTGGTAAACTAAAAAGCCGCACCGCTTGATGAATTGTTGGAGCATTACAGCTACTGTAGTCAGGAGCCTTGCGGAGTAAGTCCAACAGAAGCTGACCGCATCAGCACAGAAGGAGTGAGCTGTTTTTTTCAGCACTTATAGTTTATATAAATTATCCATATGGTTTTAAGTTTAATTTCTGTAAAACTTAAACAAATGTGTGCATTAAAGTGCATTAAACACATTATTACTCAATGTATATTTGAGTCCTCCTCGTAGGAAATAAAAATCCAGACTTAAATTATCCACCCACATTCGCATTCATAACACACATTGACCAAGACAGGAAGGAAACGCCGGGCGAATTACACCACGATCTGCTAATGGATCGTAAATGCCTGGGCTAATGTAGTTTTGCTTGGCCCAGATTTTGTCCCAGGTTTAGTTTCAGTTTGTTGTGTGTTGTTTTATTTGAAGTGTGTTGTATATCAATGACACGCAATACTTTTAACTTCTATTTGAGTAATTATCAGGGTTCTCATGGTCATGGAAATCCTGGAAAATTACAATTTTCTAGGCCTGGAGAAGTCAGAGAATTTTGTAAATTCTATGAAAATTTTGGAAAAGTTGTGGAATTTTAGTATCTCTTTCATGCAACTACAGTGTTCTGCTAAGTTATCATTAGGCTATTATGATTATTTCATTATTATATGCACATTTTGTTTAAAAGCGACGACAATAAATGCACTGACAGTATTTTGAATGTTATAAAACTATAATACCAAACCATAAGGTGAGTGGAAAGGGTTAACATTTCATATTTTGCCCTAAAAGTCTGCTCAATTCTACACATGTAGGTGCTGTAAAATCATGGAAAATTCACTTCAGCTCATGAAAAAGTCATGGAAAAGTTTAGAAATTTTGTGAGTGAAAAAGAGTGGGAGCCCTGAGTGTCAATCTCAAGCGCCGTCCGTTTGTTTCGCTTAATGCGCCTTATATTACGGTGCGCCTTATAGTCCAAAAAATATGGTACTATTATTTAATATTGAAAATCACATTCTCTATTGTCTAAAGAATCTGTAGAGTAAAGTATTAGAATCTGTTTGAAATTTTAGTATCGTGACAACACAGAATCATAATTTTACAACATAAATCTCGAATGTAACCATATATTACATCAGAATAATTGTAACCATACATTATTTCCCAAAATCGTTCAACCCTCCATACCATAGACCTCCTTTATGTTGCAACGCACACTTACCCCATTGTAATGATTATAATATGTGCATGTTTTCCCCATATAACCGATGCATCGACTCGTAGCATTCCATCACATTTACGGCCTCTTCGGGGTTTGCAACACTAAAAAGAAGCCACGCTGTGATATACGGTTTAAGCCCGGTGTTACCCGAAGCACAACACTTACTAACACAGTATTTATGGCTAGGTCACCCCCTCTCTTGCTCCATCTACCAACTTCACGCAGCAACGGGCCGGCTGTAAATCAGGCCTGTCGGGGAGGTTAGAAATCTGCCGTGAGATCGTCTTTTTTAAATATGCCCCGTTTGGGAATTCAGGAGCGGTGCTACACGGTTTATCTGGAGGCAACAAATGACACACTCAGGTTCGAATGTCAAGTGTTTCACCTCGCATCCAGTGTTAGATCACCTCCAGTGTTGTTTAAAGATGCACTGTGTAACTTTTCAGGCGGCGGTGGGGATGGCATCAGCTTGTCTCTTTGGAGAAGTTATTGTTTAGCTGGAAATGGCAAGGCAAGTTTATTTGTACGGCACAATTTGCACACAAATTAAAAGTGCTTTACAGAATAAGAAAACACATTAAAACTGCAATACAAACAAATCAAAACATAAATAATCATCACAAAATTAAAAAGAGAGAAAGAGAGACATTAAATGAGAGAGAGAAGAGTGCAGAATAAAGACCTTTCTGTTTAGCTGAGCAAATGCACAAGTAAACAGAATCATTTTGAGCCTGGATTTAAACAGAGTCAAAGTAATGTTACACAGTTTGGCGTTAAAGGTTCTATATTACACAAAATTGACTCTTGTGAGCTTTAAGCCATGTTACAATGTTGTTACCTCTTCAAAAACAGACCTGGAGTTGTGTTTTGTTTCATTCACACATGTTTGAGTAACGCTTTATTATTAGTCTGTCTACCTACTTTGTACCTTATGATGTTATGAAGCTGTAGTTTTTCAAGTTAACAGCTCCTTTTACCTTTTGTTCAGTAGTTTGGCAATTCCAGGGAAATTATCCAAATGATTCTAATGAGTATGGAGTTTAAAATCACAGTGGAACACAGGATGGAACAGTCTGAGAGAAGAACTCAGCCGGGTGATGTAGGGTTTGTGTGTTAAACATGTGTGAATGAAACAAAACACCTGTCCATGTTTGTGACGAGGAAACAACTTTATAACAGATCAGCAAATAGAGTAATATGGGCCCTTTAAATATTTATCTTGCATTCATTAAATTACATGTGTACCTTGAAAAAAATGCATTCTTATTGCCCTGGTTCTCTATATGCAGATAGATAAGTTGAATGCATTTCGTGGACCATTCCAGGGAAAGCAATAACATCTCCATGGAGACAAGCAGAAACGTTACATCTACACATTTACACCTTTAACTTAATTAATTAATTAAAATGAAAAACATGGGTTCATATTGTAGGCGCCTCTCCACAGATATGACCTGTAACTTGGTCTGGTGGTGTCTCTGGCTTCTATTCACGATAGATACAGGAAATTGACAGGCATGTGGCAGACTCTCCATTAGAAAAGTTACATAGTATGCCTTTAAATGAGCATCTGCTAGTATCAAATCTGTATAGCTGAGAATGAGAGATTAAGTAAAATGTGAATTGTAGTGTTGTGGTACTCAAGATTGGTCAGCCTCGAGACAATTTTTTTACGGTCTTGGTCTCGGACTCAAGCGCACTGGGACTCGGTCTTGTCTCGGACTCAAGGTCTGTGTAGTCATATTCCATTACAGCCCGTGAATGTGCAGAGGCTGTTAAATATCACTGCAAAACCAGTAAGACAATGTAACTGTAAATGTTAGGAACTTCAAAAAATTCACTTGATGAACTTTGAAGTCATTTTCTGCAAAGTGCCAGTGGAAGGGGGATTAAAGAAGAACTTCTCAAACTGTGGGTGAGGGTCCAAAAAAGGGCGCACAGTGTTTCAGTGCAGCACAGTTTGCTAATTTCAATCTTAAATGAATATTAATCAGATAAAATTTAGATAGATGGATAAAAACATTGATATATTTGTGCCAAAATAACCATAAAATACAAATAAATATAATAAATGACAAAGATGGTCTTGATTTGGACTCGATGGGCTGTGGTCTTGTCTCAATCTTGACCTTTAAAAGTCTTGGTCTTGTTTTGGTCTCGACTCTCAGAGATCTTGGTCTTGTCTGGGTCTTGGGATCCTGTGGTTTTGGACTGGTCTTGGTCTCAATTAGTGCGGCCTTGACTACAAGACTAGTGAATTGACTCCGGTTATTTAGGAAACATCTATGGGTCTATTATAATTGCTAATCCTGTAGTTTAGACTTCTGCGAACATGTTCTGAAAAACCTTGAGATTCTGTTATTAGTTTAGCTGTTGGTATTTCAGTCTTTTCTCCAACGCTAACACCCCTTGCTAAATTTAAAATATGCTCTGTGAACTCAGATTTGATTTCTAAAAACTCACATTTTCAACCCCAATCCCAATATTTATCAGGCAAAGTTCAGTCCGATACTTCACCAAGCTTTGTTTATCCCCAACAATCAGTCTTTTGTTTGTTTTACCCAGGTACAGTCTACACACACTGCTTCATGTAATGGTCTAGGTCGACTTGTTTATTATTGGAAAGTGAAAGTAAATCTCTATTCTGACGTAACAGTTGTTCTTAGAGAGAGGCCTGATTAGCTGGAGAGTGCAAAAGGCCGGATTGAGTTTCAGCGTTTAATGACTTTGGCCCATTTAGATCCTGTTGAATTGGACATGTTTGTTTTTTCCATTCTATGTCTCTTTCCAATCCCCACACCACTTTTCACAGCTTAATTTGAAATGCAAGAAATGTTCCAAAGCGGTGTTTTCATCAGTTGGCGGGTAATAGTTTACATTTAAAGGTGCACTACGTAATTTTTCTTGTCGACGTCTACCACCTGCATGATCCATACAGTTGAGGTGTTTTCGTTTTTGCGTGGTATGGCATTAATCTTACTATTTTGCAGGTGTTTTTCTTACGCAAAAATACCTTGAAAATCATTCTTACTGTGAGCAGGGTCGCCACACTAGAGATCCGACCTGTAACTTGCCTCAGCTGCTTGTCTCCATGGAGATAGATAAGATTAATGATATACAGACTCTCCACGAGAAAAATTACAAGCTACAAAAGGATTTGGATTTGAGGTCTGAGTCGAGTTTAGACCAAATGTAGACTTGCTTTGGGTCTAGGTTTTATCCCAGGTTTAGTTTCAGTTTGTCCCATTTTTATTTGATGTGTGTTGTGTATGAATGACACTCCATACTTTTATTTTAACTTCTGTTTGAGTAATTATCAGGGTTCCCACGGTCATGGAAATCCTGGAAAAGTCATGGAATTTGAGGGCCTGTTTACACTAGAACACTTGTGGGTAAAAACGACTAAATATTTTATTGGGAGTGCCTTTCGTTTAGACGGTGATGGCGTTTTTGGGGCTTAAAAACATAAAAATCTGAAACCGCCCTCCAGAATGGAAAAGTTGAATACGCGCCGCCGTAGCATTTCCGTCTACACTGCCCAAGACGCAAAACTCTGGTCAGATCTGCTCAGGTCGTGTACGCATTTACATCACAAACATACAGTACACAGAAACACGACGAATATCGAATTCCACACACTTTTGCGTCACAGTATGTAAGCGGATTTCCTCCCAAAAACGCTCGTCTAAATGCAGAATAAAAAGTGAAGACGCGAATGCCACTTTTGCATCTTCTGTTCAAACCGTCATCATATAAACGTAGCCTTAGTATCTCTTTCACGCAATTAGAGGATTCTGTGAAGTTATCATTAGGCTATTATGATCATTTCTGAACATCTGCGCGTTTTGTTTAAAAGAGATGACAATAAATGCACTGACAGTATTTTGAATGTTAAAAAATGACAATACCAAACCATAAGGTGAGGGGAAAGGGTTAACATTTCATATTTAGCCCTAAAAGTATGATCAATTCTACACATGGAGGGTGCCATAAAATCATGGAAAATTCACTTTAGGCCATGAAAAAGTCATGGAACCCTGAATTATTTTGAAGTAACTGAGCTCCTAAGTCTGCTCTTCCGACCACTAGTGAATGGGTGGAAGGCATTCAGAACTTTTATCTGTTCTCCCTGTGTTTTGGTGGGTCTCCAGTCCAGAGGGTGCTCATATTTCCTTCATAACACTGAAATATGCACAGTACGTTAGTCCTGCAGCTAAGGTGGTCCTGACCGAGCCTCGCCCAAGATCTGGAGATGGGTCTCACTGCTGATGTCCTGTCAGATTTAAATCAGTGGCATTGAAGGGTCAAATGCAGAGGTCTTATTTCCCTATGCTGACAGTAAAGCGAGTTAAGTTTATTCAAGTTTTTTATTTGTCTTCCAGATGGACTGAAGGCCTACACAGCTCCAGTGGGCCATGTTATGTACCTCTCTGGGATGCCCATTTACCTCAACGACTCGACCTACGATGGAAGCACAGAGCAAGGGTGAGTGGTGCTTTCTATAGCAGAACAGCTCCAGGCCCTTTGGTTGACTCTGACCTGCCCCTTTAAGATAATTTGAAATTACAAAATATTACTTGAATTACAACATATTTTATAGTTTTACCTCATGCATGGACTAAAGCTGCATTGCTTTTATTTTAGAGTTTTTTTTTTGTTTGTTTTTTTAATATATATAATTTTTGTAAGGCAGCCTTACTAAACCAGAAATAAACCAGAACTAAACCAGTTCTAAACCAGCACTAAACCAGGTCTAAACCAGGACTAAACCACGTCTAAACCAGGTCTAAACCAGAACTACACCAGAACTAAACCAGATCTAAATTAGGCCTAAACCAGATCTAAACCAGATCTAAACCAGGTCTAAACCAGATCTAAACCAGGTCTAAACCAGATCTAAACCAGATCTAAACCAGATCTAAACCAGATCTAAACTAGGCCTAAACCAGGTCTAAACCAGGTTTAAACCAGGTCTAAACCAGAACTACACCAGAACTAAACCAGATCTAAATTAGGCCTAAACCAGATCTAAAACAGGTCTAAACCAGCACTAAATCAGGTCTAAACCAGGTTTAAACCAGGTCTAAACCTGGTCTAAACCTGGTCTAAACCAGGTCTAAACCAGGTCTAAACCAGAACTACACCAGAACTACACCAGATCTAAATTAGGCCTAAACCAGGTCTAAACCAGATCTAAACCAGGTCTAAACTAGGTCTAATCCAGAACTAAACCAGGTCTAAACCAGATCTAAAACAGAACTAAACCAGCTTTAAATCAGGTCTAAACCAGGTCTAAACCAGATCTAAAGACTAAGACTAAAGGGGTTTAATAGTTTACTGCTTCTTATAAAGAAATACAATTAAATACAGTTCATGTTATGCAGAATTGAGTTAAGCATTTTGGCCCTTCACAATATTTTCTATTTCTGATGTGGCCCCATGGAAAAAATAATTGCCCATCGCTGTTCTAGAGGATTTAATGATATTATAATTTCATCTATCTATGACCTATGTTACTCTATGGGTGATCCCAAAGGTGCACTGTCTCTATGGTGATGTTACTCCTTTGCCAGAAATTTTCCACAGTATGGCATCAATCTTACATACATCTTACACCATTATAGTGTTTTTATCGTTACCAATAAATAAAAAAACTAATAAATACATAAAACATGCATTCTTTCTTTGAGTGGGTTTGCAGCCTCTGTAAGTTGCCCTGCTTGTTTCCATGGAGACAGATGCGAGTGACATACTGTGAAACATTCGAGGCACAGCAATAACATCAACACATCTACACATTGAACCTAACCATGATATGTTGGATTACCATATTAAGATTATGTCTTAAAATATAGAGAAAAAAATTCCCTTTGTTCATGTGCACAGATAGACAAGATGTTGAACTTTGTGCCAGTTGTCACGTGGATAGGTTTAATAATTACTGAATTAACCACTGCAATATGTGACATTTAAATGGCAAATTCTCCTGTAGATTTCTCTCCTCAGTTTGGGCTTTTTAGAATAATATGATGGAGCTTAAATGTAAATGAGCTTCAACAAAATCATTTACTGAAAAGGATTAATAACGTATATCTAATATCTAATAAATGTTCCAATGCAGTGTTTCCAGGTGAGTAGTAATAGGATACTTAAAGGTGCACTGCGTAACTTTTCTTGTTCTGTTCTTAATGGGAATGTTTTTGCTTTGCTTTGAATGTTGATTGTTTTTATTTCGAGTTTGTGCCAAGAGAGAAACCATAATCATTAGGGGTGTAAGAAAAAATCGATTCAGTGATATATCGCGATACTTCATTGTGCAATTCTCGTATCGTTTCAAAATGCTTTCGAAGTCCTTTTTTTTCTACTACTACTTCTTACTGTTCTCATGATTTAAAAGTTTAATAAATTGTATTGTTTTGTTGTTCTCGGGAATGTGTCCTCGACCAGAATATTATATGAAATTATTGATAAATCACAATATATCGTCCTTTGTTTTAGTATCAGGATATATCACGTTATATAGAATCGTGACATGGATATCGCATATCGCACCCCTAAAAATCATACACCTACTCGACAAGGAGTGAGAAGAAGAAAAACTTAAATTAACCCACCCTTATTCATTACATAGTTTCAAAAATGATGAGGTTGCTTATAGGAGTGTGTAAAAATATCGAAATATTGATATATCGATATATATTGTATCGCCTAATGTGATGATATAGTATTAAAACCGTGGGCTGCTGTATTGATGTATCGCTAGGAGTATTTTTTGGTATATTTTACTTAATAATTTTGTTACAGTGCTACAGTTTTTTTGTTTGTTTAGAGGACAGAAACTCATGTATGCAGCATATTTGACATTTTCACTGTTTTGATTATTAAAATGGGCATGTTTCATTAGCCTGGTTCATCAGCCGGTTTCACTTCGTAGAAACTGTCTGACTTGGCAGTGTTTTAGAATTCGTTTGCTTGACTGTAGGTGGGTACTTTTTATCATTTAACCAATCGCTGCTATTTGGTAGTCACGTATGTAATGCACCGCTAACGGGGCTAACTGGTATATTAAGCTTTTCCCAAATCCCGTAGGAAGAAGGGCAATAAAGTCTTTCCCCTTGATAAAATTCACCAAACATTCTCTTTGTTCCGGCTTTAAATCCTCGACCTCGGGAATTGTTGATAACACTGAATATATGACTCTTTGCTGATTGACTGGTGCCCGAACTCGCACTTCCGCGTTTTTTGCGAACCATGTAGTGTATTCCGATTCCTGACCTAGTCGCTGGAGAGATATTAAATTGAGTGGAGGGCACTGGCTAATGGTTCATATGATCTTTTGCACAAGAAGTGGTTTAACAAAGACTTTTAGTATCACAGCCAGGATTTAGCCTTTATTTTTATTGAACTGTATCAAATCGATTTGAAATATACCTTGTTGAATCGAAAGTGCGCTGTATCGAGGTATGTATCGTATCGGCACCTTCTTAATGATACCCAGCCCTAGTTGCGTATGTACATTGATCTCGAAATTTTACAAATATTTACATACAGCAAAATAAATTACATACTATATACAGTGTAATGTTCCACAGGATGACATCAAACTCACGAAATTGCATTTATTCAGCTAAAATTGCTCAAAAAATCCCTTGAAAAACATGTATTCTGACGGGGTCGCCTCTCCACAGACCTGACCTGAAACTTGATCCTTGTTCATTTTTAAGATTATAGGCTTTTTAAAGTAGTATGATCTCACATGAACACAACTGCTGAGGTTTTGGCGCTCGTGGTCAGACTTTCAACACTGTTTTTCCAAATTTAATCAAGATAAAGATTCCCCTGGGCTGCGGTCGATAGCTGTCGTCACATCTGTTAACAGTAACGCGGATGTCTTCCCTGAAACTTATTCTGGTGTCCGCCTAATCGAAAGGGAATTACAGTATTTTTTTAAGCGCTTGGGGATTTGAGGCGTGTTTCCTGACCATAATGTTTTGGCATGAAAAATTTGGCTGGATTCACGCTTACATAGTCTGGGTGGTTAATGGAGCTGAAATGTTTTGCTAGCCGCCGAGCTAGCAAGAACGCGCTCTGATGTAATCCAGACGCACTCATAACAGATGTCTGTCCATGTGCATGACCCTTCAGAGCACCCTTAAGAATGATATGAACCCAGCTCACTAAATGTTGTTTTAAAGCTGTAAAAACTTATTGTCCACACAGCAAAAAGTGATTTTCTACACTGAAAAAACAACCAATATCTAGGTAATTTAAAATGACTTAAATTGAGAACATTTTACTTTATTTGAGTACATTCAATTTGACAAGTAAAATGATCTACCAACAGAATAATCAATATTGGGAGCAACGTGTTATAAAAGTAACAAATTACTGTAATGCGTTGCTTTTTGCTGTAATGCAGTAATGTTCAGCATTACAGGGAAAAGAAAATATAATATTTTACTCACATCACAATGCATTTTTAACATGGGCTGAAGTGGTGGGTTTTGGTGGTTTTTCTTCACACAAATTTGCTAAAATCACGGCGACATCAGCCATCGTTACGGTTCCGAATCTCGCAACGGGCCCAGAGGTGTGCCCACGTAGACCATCGGGTAACCGTGGGCAAAAGGAGCAGCGCAGAGCTTCACACTCCATGGTACACCGTGCAGCCGTCACCCAGTCGTGCTTTGCGGACACCCTGCTGCACAGACTTGGGGTTCTCTCAGGGGTGGTCCTAGATGCCAAGTCCTAGTTCAAAATTAGTCCTGGTTTAGTCCTGGTTTAGCCCTGGTTTAGCCCTGGTTTAGTCCTGATTTAGACCTGGTTTTGTTGTGGTTCAGTCCATATATGGCGCAAAAGTTCGTAATCTTCGCTTGCTGATTGTTATTTGACAATCAGCAACAGTTGTTTTGGTGAGAGTAACTTTAGTAATGTAGTAGTGTAATGTTTTACATTTTAAATGCAGTAATAACTGTATTGTAACGAATTACTGTGAAATGACCGTAACAAGTCATAAATAATGCATTACAGATATAAAGTAACTTGCTCAACATGCGAATAGTAGTGGAGCTGTTAAGGCTCAAAATAGTTTGTTTTTATGGCATAAGCATGAAACTTTGCCAGATTACCAACACCCCAAGACTAATATTTCTGGATATGGAACCAAGTCTTATTTAACACTGGAGCTGAGAACTGCGTATGTCACAAAATGGATTACATGAGAACAAGGCTGTCATAAAAAATACTGCATAATCCCTTTCTTACAGTCTAATTTGCTTAGTTATCAGTTTTGTCACATTGAACAACAATTTTTTTCTAAACTCCAAAGCATTAAGGAGTTCACGTGACTGTTTTCCTCAAGAATGTAAAAGTTGTGTGGGATCCCTGTGGTTGAAATCCAAGTTAATAAAATATTTTATCTGTCAAAGCCATATTTATTGGGTTTTTGATAACAAAAAACACTCCATTAAACTATCTCTTGTCTGGAATGTTTCACAGTGTAGGATTAAACCTTTCTATCTTCATGGAGACCAAACCAGACCAGGTTCCAGGTCAAATCTCAGACCAGGTTCCAGGTCAAATCTCAGACCAGGTTCCAGGTCAGAACAGAATGTCTGTTTTTGTAGGTATTTTTGAGCTATAAAACCACCTGCACAGGCAAAGAAAACAATATCTATGTAAGTTAAAATGACTGAACATTTTACTTTATTTGAGTCAATTCAACTTGACAAGTAAAATTATTTACCAATGGAATAAGTTTGTTTTTCTTAATTCAAGCAACATTCAACTTTGTTTTGTATTTTAAGTACACAAAGTTGTTGTTTTTCTTATTTTAAGTGTAGCAAGATTTATTTTCATATTTTAAGTACAAAAAGTCTTATTCCACTTTATTTGTCAAGTGAAATTGACTCAAAACATGATAAAACTTTCTTAATTCAAGTCATCTTAACTTGACTAGATTTAGGTTTTTGCTGTGTAATCTAGTAATTATCTTGTCTCCGTGGAGATATTATTGTTCTGGCCAAAATGTTCCACAAAATGGCATTAAATGTATCTATATCCAAGGAGACAAACAGATGGGAGGTCAGATCTGTGGAGAGGCGACCATACTGAAAACTAGAATGCTTTTTTTAAAGGTATTAACGTGTGTAATGAAATAAATGTGAGCAAGATCAGTTTAATGCCATACTGGGGGACATTCCAGACAAAGCAATAATAAAACTCACTGGAATTTAACAAGAAAGTTCCATAGTGCAACTTTAAATCATTTTAAAACCAGTCGAAATGTCATGAAAGGTAAACTATTTAGGTAGGGGAAACTAAACAAAACTGCCTAAAATCTTTTTTCAAATACAACATGTAATTTTTGTAGTAATTTTCATGTTTTGCAGGGCACAGTCCACATTTAAATGCGCTGTACCTGATGTATTTGAGCAAAATTTGTCTTTCCTAATTATACTGGAAGTGAGTGTTAGCATGCCAGCTGTTACTAACTTTACCATGACAAAAAAAACATGACTCCGGCCTCTAAAAGTTGTGAAAAGCACTTATAAACTCATTGCGGTGGATAATTAGGATGCCCGGAATGCATAGGGTAAGTGAGGGAATAACTTTGGACCGCTGATGATTTTTTTAAATGAACTGGATCTGTTTTTCATGTGTTTAAGAAAAATAAAAAATAAAAAAATCAGCTACAGCGCATTTAACTGTGGTGGTTGTGTTTTGTCCAGGATGCAGTTCGGGGGCCTGGGGCAGCTGGTGGACGGGGTTTTAGGAGGAGATGACTTCATAGAGACCAAAGAGCTGCGGGTTTGGCCTGGATACGACTACCTGGGCTGGAGCAGAGAGGCACTCGGGCAGCCCAGCGTGGACATTGAGTTCCACTTTGAGAAACCGCGGGTCTTCAACAGCATGCAGGTATGGAGTTGAAAATGTACACTTTAAACATGATCATAGTATTAAAACATAAATAACAAATCCAGATATTTCCCCCAAATCGTTCAGTCCTAATTGCACAGAAATAGTGTGACCAGAGTTTCAAAATAAAAAACTAGACATGGTTTGGGTTGGTTGGTAATAATAAAATTGTGAAACGAGTGCGTAATTAAGGAAAATTATTACACACTTGGCACTAATGTGAGTCAGTGTAGTCATATTTTCTTTGTGTTTTGGTCATTTTTAAACAGCTTTTCTGTATTTTACCTAAACAAATGACAATTTATGGCTCTTTTTACAGTTGGCAGGTATTAGATTTGTCCAAAATAGGGACACCTGGGACATTTCTTGTATAAAACTGGGACAACTTGCCATAATTTTCAGACTATAAGGTGCACTTAAAATCCTTACATTTGCTCAAAAATGGACTTATAGTGCCTTATAATCCAGTATATTTTAGGTATTAATTCTGGTTGTGCTTACTGATCTCGAACCGATTTAAAGTGATACACGATGTTCAAAAATCTGTTAAAATTTGTTTTAATACGACTTTGGTAAACTATGTAGCCGCTCCGCTTCACGGATTGTCAGAGCATTACAGCTATCATAGTCACGAGCCTCGCGGAGTAAATGGACTATAAAAATTATCATTTGTATTCACAAAGCGGGATGATTGTTGGCAATATTTTACATGTTTTTGTTGAAAAAAACTCAAGCGGCTTATCGGTGTGATTGGGGTGTAATGTCTTTAAGTGACGCTTTCATTTATTTGGCTTCATGCTGTCCGCTGCCAACATTTTTAGGGCCTGTTTACACGAGAACGCTTGCGGGTTAAAACAACAAAATATCTTATCGGAAGTGCTTTCGTTTAGACGGCGATGGCATTTTTGGTGCTTAAAAACACAAAAATCTGAAATCGAAAGTTGAATACGCTCCGCCATAGCGTTTCCGTCTACATTGCCCAAGACGCAAAACTCTGGTCAAATCTGCTCACGTCGCGTACGCGTTTATGTCACATACATCACCACCTAGCCGCCTGGCACACACATTTTTGCGTCACCGTATGCACTCAGTTTTCCTCCCGAAAACGCTTGTCTAAATGCAGAATAAGAAGTGAAGATGTGACGCCACTTTTGCGCAACTTTTCCTTGTTTCCCACCGTAGTCACAGTGAACCCGAGTGCTACATACGCTTCTTCATATTCTTAGCTTTCGGGAGACTGTCGTTTGTTTCATTATCTCTGTCTTTCTCTGCCTTTCTTTTCAACCTTGTTAAGTATTTTTCCATAGTTTGACGGTCTGTCCACCGCGCTTCATATCTCCTGCGCTGTGCTATGTGTGCATCTGCTCGGTGCAAAAAAACACTATACTGCCAACTACTGTAGTGGATGTGCAACTACACTTTATTCTAGTATGGCAAAAAAAAAAAGCAATGTTCCCCAAGGTCACACACTATTTGAGAAGTACTGAGCTAAACTAACATGTTGGCTTACAGGTAAAGTCTTTTCTGTGAACCAAGATGACCTCTGCATGCGGCTAAAACTGAAGAATATTTACAGAGAGAGGTCCAAATACCAACAGTCGGAAATACCAAAAGTATAGTGATTATTTTCAATGGTTTGGAAGATTACATTGACGATAAGATGTTGATAATTTGCCGTAATGAAAAGGACAGTAATCGCATTATGTTTTTGCGTCTGATGGAGTTTCTTAATTACCGTTCATTGAGTCTGGCTGCGCAGCGTGACTCTATCTCGAACTTAGAGTTATGTTGTTTACCTCCGCAGCCCCGACTCTGGCAATGATCCATCTGCGCTGGAAGTTTAACTGGAGCAGCTCAGTTTAATTAGTTTAATGTCCCATTGTTTGTCATGGGGCCGAGTGTCTGTGATTGGGAATGCACTGGGTTGCATCAGCAGCTGTTTGTGTGGCTGTGGTTTCGGGGTTAGATCGTAACGCCGCAGAGGAAGAGGAAGATAATGTGAAACCGACCGGGATCAAATGTGACAGAACGACACACTTCATTCTCTGCACTGGAATGTGGGTTTGGGTGGAACAACGCAACACATGTTTGGTCCAGCCCATTGTCTGCATTTCTGAATGGGATGCCCGATCTCTGTCTCTCTCTCTCTCTCTCTGTCTGTCTCCCTCTTTTTCCTCTCTCTTTCTTAGTCTGTCTGTCTCTTTTTATCCCAATTTCCTTTTCTTTTTCCCGCTACCCTCTATTCTATCTATCGAGTCTTTCATTCAGTCTTTCTTCTCTCTCCATTTCTTTCTTTCTATCTCTTTCTATTTCTCTCTTTCTCTCGCTCTCCATTTCTTTTTTTCTCCATTTCTTTCTGTCTTTCTCTATTTCTCTCTTTCTGTATCTGTTTTTCTCTTTCTATCTCTATTTATCTCTTTCTATCTCTCTTTCTCTCTTCCTATTACTTTCTCCATTTCTCTTTCGATCTCTCTTCATCTCGCTATTTCTATCTCTCTCTCTATCTTTCTATTTCTCTTTCTGTCTCTTTTTCTCTTTCTATCTCTCTCCATTTCTCTCTTTCTATTCCTTCTATCTTTCTCCAGTTTCGCTGTTTCTCTCTCTCTTTTTCCTTTCCCCCTCTTTCTCCCTGCATCTATCTCCTTCCCCCTTCTCTCTCTTCCTCCCCCCTCTTCGTCTCTCTCAGTTCTTCGTCTCTCTCAGTTCTTTGTCTCTCTTCGTCTCTCAGTTCTTCGTCTCTTTTAGTCTCTCTCAGTTCTTCGTCTCTTTTCGTTTCTCTCAGTTCTTCATCTCTCTCAGTTCTTCATCTCTCTTCGTTTCTCTCAGTTCTTCGTCTCTCTCAGTTCTTCATCTCTTCTTCGTCTCTCTCAGTTCTTCTTCTCTCTCAGTTCTTCTTCTCTCTCAGTTCTTCGTCTCTCTCAGTTCTTCATCTCTCTCAGTTCTTCGTCTCTCTCAGTTCTTTGTCTCTCTTCGTCTCTCTCAGTTCTTCATCTCTCTTCGTCTCTCTCAGTTCTTTGTCTCTCTCAGTTCTTTGTCTCTCTCAGTTCTTCATCTCTCTCTCTTTCTCTCTCTCTCAGTTCTTCATCTCTCTCAGTTCTTCTTCTCTCTCAGTTCTTCGTCTCTCTCAGTTCTTCGTCTCTCTCAGTTCTTCGTCTCTCTTCGTCTCTCTCAGTTCTTCAACTCTCTTTGTCTCTCTCATTCTTGTCTCTCTCAGTTCTCTCTCTCTTCTTCTCTCTCAGTTCTTCGTCTCTCTCAGCTCTTTGTCTCTCTCAGTTCTTCGTCTCTCTCAGTTCTTCGTCTCTCTTCGTCTCTCTCAGTTCTTCAACTCTTCTTTCTCTCTCAGTTCTTTGTCTCTCTCAGTTCTTCATCTCTCTTCGTCTCTCTCAGTTCTTCATCTCTCTCAGTTCTTCATCTCTCTTCGTTTCTCTCAGTTCTTCGTCTCTCTTCGTCTCTCTCAGTTCTTCGTCTCTCTCAGTTCTCATCTCTCTCAGTTCTTCATCTCTCTTTGTCTCTCTCTTCTTCGTCTCTCTCAGTTCTTCATCTCTCTTCGTCTCTCAGTTCTTCATCTCTCTCAGTTCTTCGTCTCTCTCAGTTCTTCGTCTCTCTCAGTTCTTCATCTCTCTTCGTCTCTCTCAGTTCTTCGTCTCTCTCAGTTCTTCGTCTCTCTCAGTTCTTCGTCTCTCTCAGTTCTTCGTCTCTCTCAGTTCTTTGTCTCTCAGTTCTTCGTCTCTCTCTTCGTCTCTCTCAGCTCTTCGTCTCTCTCAGTTCTTCGTCTCTCTCAGTTCTTCGTCTCTCTCAGTTCTTCGTCTCTCTCAGTTCTTCGTCTCTCTCAGTTCTTCGTCTCTCTCAGTTCTTCTCAGTCTCTCTTCGTCTCTTCTCTCTCTCTCAGTTCTTTCTCTCTCAGTTCTTTCTCTCTCAGTCTTTGTCTCTCTCAGTTCTCTCTCTCTTCGTCTCTCTCAGTTCTTCGTCTCTCTTCAGTCTCTCTCAGTTCTTCGTCTCTCTTTGTCTCTCTCAGTTCTTTGTCTCTCAGTTCTTCGTCTCTCTCAGTTCTTCGTCTCTCTTTGTCTCTCTCAGTTCTTTGTCTCTCTCAGTTCTTTGTCTCTCAGTTCTTCGTCTCTTCCAGTTCTTGTCTCTCCCAGTTCTTGGTCTCTCTCTTTTCTTCGTCTCTTCGTGTGTGTGTCGGTGTGGTGCAGGTGTGAGTCTGTGCAGCTGCTGTTGCTCTGGGTGCAGGTGTGAGTCTGTCTCTGAGCGTTGGGAGTAAAAAAATCACCTCGTAGCTGCAGAAACGTGTGAGGCAAAGATCAAAGCTCTAATGTCCTTAAATAAATCTGTTTAAATTACAGTTTTACTCATTCAAATGTTTTTATTCCTCCAAACCTCTGCTGGGATGAGAATTATTTCACTTTCTTCTCTGTGTTCTTGATTCTCCGTCTCTCCATCTCTCTGCTTTCTCTATTCTCTCTTTCTAGTTTCTCTACTCTCATTGTTTCTCACTCTCAGTACTTTCTCTTTCTCTCTCTCCACTTTATTATTCTCTCTCTCTTCTTTCTCTCTTCACTTTATCTAATCTCTCTTCTCCTTTATTCTCTCTCTCTCGTGCACTCTCTGCCTTTTCTACTTTCTTTCTCCACCTTTTCTATTCTCTCTCTCTACTTTCTCTATTCTCTTAATTTCTCTCTCTCTCTCTCCACTTTGTCTATTCGCTCTCTACTTCCTCTAGTCCTTCTTTCTCTCTCTCTCTGCTTTCTGCTTTCTTCCTTCTCTCTCTCTATGTTCTCTTTCTCTCTCTCTGCTTTCTGTTCTTTCTCTTCTCTCCTCTCTTCTCTTTCTCTCTCTCTGCTTTCTCTATTCTCTCTCTCTCTGCTTTCTCTCTTCTCTCTCTCTCTCTCTGCTTTCTCTATTCTCTCTCTCACTGCTTTCTCTCTTCTCTCTCTCTCTCTCTGCTTTCTCTATTCTCTCTCTCTCTGCTTTCTCTCTCTCTCTCTCTCTCTCTCTCTCTCTCTCGCTTTCTCTGTTCTCTCTCTGTGTCTCTCTCTCTACTTTTTTAAATTCTCTATATTTCTCTCTCTCTCTCTATATATATATATATTCTCTGTCTCTTTCTTTCTCTCTCAGGTTTCTCTCTTCTCTGTCTCTCTCTCCCTCTTTCTCGTCTTTTACTTCATCTCTCCCTCCCTCCGTGTTAAAGCGTTATCTGTCTGCATGAGCAGCGTCTGCAGCTCTTGTCCAAACAGTTCAAAACAATTCAGAAAATTAATCTCGTTTGAGTAGCCGAGTTGTTGCTGTTGCAGACTTTTGGACTTGTTTCTGTACGTCTGTATATTTATTCAAATAATTTCACAATTTCGCTGTAATTTCACTCTCAATTTAGTTAACCAAACAAATCTTGCTTGATGGACTGATAATTTTTCCATGAAACAAGAGAAAAAAATTGAACAAAATCCAAATGTTCAGAGCTCAGGGTCGCTTCGTGATGGTGTTTTAATCAACTTATATTTTTATTAATTAACCAGAATGACAGAATTTATGAGGACAAGGAGAAAAAAAGTGTTCGTTTGAAGAGGAATGAACGGTTTAATTAAGTGATTTTAAAGATAATTTCGCTGTGTACTGCATAAATATTCGTCGTTGCGTGAACTTATGTGATCTTGTGCTTTTATAAGAACAATTTGGCGCAGATTATAGAAATATTGAATAGTTATAAAAGCTTTTACCTCGTCTAGTCGACTAATTGAGGCTCAGGACAAGAATTTCTCTCGTCAAATACAAACCTAAATGTGACGAGACAAAACTTCTCTGTTCCAATTCTGAATTCAAGTCATTTTAACCAATTTTTTTTGTTGTTGTTGTTTTTGCAGCGTACATTTTTAATCTCCCAAAGGTCCTCATGTCCTCAGAGTCTGTCCTTGTTTTCTCTTGTGGTTTCCTCCCTACACTCTCTTCCTCTCTCTCTCTGTTTCACTCTCTTTCTTACCCCGTCCCTTCTCTTTCAATCTGTTTTTCTCTCTCCCCTCTCTCTCTCTCCTTCTCCTTATTCATCTCTCGTTCTCTCTCTCTTCTGTCACTCTCTCTCTGCCCCCACCTCTCCATCCTTCTCTCTCTCTTTCTCCCTCTTCCCTATTCTCTCTCTCTCTTTCTCTCTGTGTCTTCTGTCTCTCTCTGCCCCCACCTCTCTAATCTTCGCCCTCTGTCTTTCTGTCTCTCTCTCTCTCCCTCTCGCTTTCTCCACATTCTCTCTCCCCATCCACCTCTCTTTCTCTCTTTACCTCTCTGACCCCCCTCTCCATCCTCCCTCTCTCTCTCTCACTGTCTCTCCCTCCTATCTCCCTCTCTCTTTCTCCCTCTCACCCATTCTCTCTCCCCATCCACCTCTCTTTCTCTCTCTCTCTTCTGTCTCTCTCTGCCCCCACCTCTCCACCCTTCTCCCACTGTCTTTCTCTCTCTCCTTCCCTCCCTCTCCCTTTCTCCTTCTCCCCCATTCTGTCTCCTTCTCCCTCTCTTTTTCTCTGTCTCCCTCCTATGTGTCTCTCTCCTTCTCTCTTCTATCTTTCCATCTCTGCCCCCTCTCTTTACCTCTCTCCCACTGTCTCTCCCTCTCTCTTTCTCCCTCTCCCCCATTCTCTCTCTCTCTGCCCCCACCTCTCCATTCTTCTCTCTGTTTTTCTCTCTCTCTCCTCTCCCTCCTATGTGTCTCTCTCCTTTCCTCCCTCCATCTCTTTCTCTCTCTCCTGCATTCTCTCTCCATCCACCTCTCTTTCTCTCTCCCTTTCTGTCTCCCTCGCCCCCATTCACTCTCTTTCTCCCTCTCTCACATTCTCTCTCATTCTGTCTCTTTCCTTCTCTCCCCCCCTCTCTTTGCCTCTCTCTCTCACTGTCTCTCCCTCCTATCTCCCTCTCTCCTTCTTTCCCTCCCTCTCTCTTTCTCCCCCTCCCGCATTCTCTCTCCATCCACCTCTTTTACTCTCTCCCTTTCTGCCGTCTCTCTCCATCCTCCTTCTCTCCCTCTCTCTCTCTTTGTTCCTCAGTATCCTCCTCTCTCCCTCTCCCCATTCTCGCTCTTTCTCTCTCTCTTCTGTCTCTCTCTGCCCCCGCCTGTCCATCCTTCTCTCTTTTTTTCTCTCTCTCTCCCTTTATGTGTCTCTTTCCTTCTCTCCCTCCCTCTCTCTCTCACTGTCTTTCCCTCCCTCTCCCCCATTCTGTCTTTTTTCTCTCTCTTTTCTGTCTCTCTCTCGCCTTTCCTCCCTCTCTCACTCCTTCTCCCTCTTCCCTATTCTCTCTCTCTGTCTTCTGTCTCTCTCTGCCCCCACCTCTCCATCCTTCTCTCTCTCTCTCTGTCTCTATTCTTCTCTCCCTCCCTCTCTTTGCCTCTCTCTCTCTCACTGTCTCTCCCTCCTATCTCCCTCTCTCTTTCTCCCCCTCCCGCATTCTCTCTCCATCCACCTCTTTTTCTCTCCCCCTTTCTGCCATCCCTCTCCACCCTCCTTCTCTATCTCTCTCTCTCTCCTTCTTTTCCTCCCTCTTTCTTTCTCCCTCTCCCCATTCTCGCTCTTTCTCTCTCTCTTTCTATCTCTCTCTGCCCCCGCCTCTCCATCCTTCTCTCTCTCTCTTTCTGTCTCTCTCCCTTTATGTGTCTCTTTCCTCCTCTCCCTCCCTCTCCCTTTCTCTCTTTCCCCAACCTCCTCTCTTTCTCTCTCTCCCTCTCTGACCCCCTTCTCCATCCTCCTTCTCTCCCTCTCTCTCCTTCTCTCTCTCTCTCACTGTCTCTCTCCTCTTATCTCCCTCTTTCCCTCCCTCCCTTCCCATTCTCTTTCCCCATCTACCTCTCTTTCTCTCCCTCTGCCCCCCTCTCCATCCTCCCTCTCTCCTGCTCTCTTCCTTTCCCCTTTCTTTCTTTCTCTCTCTCCCTCTCTCTCTGCCCAACTTCCATCCTCATTGTCTCTCTCTCGCTCTGCCTCTCTCTCCCTCCTATCTCCTTGTCTTCCCCCCCCCCTCCCCCCCTCTCTCTCTCTCTCTCTCTCTCTCCCTCTCTCTTTCTTTCCCTCCATCTCTCTCTCATCACCCGCTCTTCCTCTCCTCCCCCTCCCTTTGTTTTTCTGACCTGGCCGAGTCCATGTGTCAGACCCTCAGGTCACGTAAATAAAAGCGGGAACATGAACCTGACGTTGTTTTAATTTCCTCTTGGGTTTTTCTCTCTCCCAAAAGGAACTCTGCTCCTTAACCTTTTCACCAGCCGTAACCCGTGTTTGCTACAACTTCAACAAAAAACACGCCTTTTTCTGACACCGGGACCTCGCGTTTAACTCTGAACAGATCCTCTTCTGGGAATTACACGCTTGAGTTTGGGGTCGAAACATCAAACCGGATTGTGAGCGAGCCGCCTCTGCCTAATTCTGAACCGTGAGCGAAGAAGGTTAATGACAGTCTGCTGTGATCGGTCGTTCTGTGGTAAAGTTTATAGGATCAGGGTTATAATTTAGGTCAGAAAATGGGCTATGATTAAGGTTAGGTCAGGAACACCGTTAAGGATGTGATATTGTTCAGTTTAAGAACATTATTGTTAAGGTTTGGAGAATGGTTAGGTGGTTGGGAAAATGGCTTGACATAGTTAAAGTGTGAACAGTAACTTAAAAAACAACAAATTAGTCACCTACTTGTTTTAACTCCAGTTTTACGTCACAAAAGGTCCTATATTACACAAAATATATTCTTGTTTCTTGTGAGCCTGGACAATCCGTGTATCATTCCTTCATGCGTTTTTCAATATAAAACCAAAAATTATTTGTCTCCAAAACCAAAATGAAAAAAACAGATAATGATTCCTTTTTTCAGTTTTTGATTTTGTGTTTAAATGAAAAATGAATGAAAAAAACGGATAACAGCCGTTTCCCATTTATGTGACTTCCGTGACTGCGATGCCAGACGTTTACGCTGCATACGGACTGAACCAGGACTGATCCAGGTCCAGGACCATACCGGGACCAGACCGGGACCATACCGGGACCAGAGCGGGACCAGAGCGGGACCAGAGCGGGACCAGAGCGGGACCAGAGCGGGACCAGAGCGGGACCAGAGCGGACTCTGAGACTCCACAGGGTCCGAGCCTCAGCTTCGAGCTCCGGCCCTGCCGTGGGCTCTGAGCCTCTGGTCTGGTCCCGGTCTGGTCATGGCCTGGTCTCAGTCCCAGCCTGGTCCCAGCCTGGTCTCGGTCTCAGTCCCGCTCTGGTCCCGTTCCATTTTTCATTTAACCACAAAATCGAAAACTGAAAAAACGAATCGTTATCCGTTTTTTCATTTTGGTTTTGGAGACAAATAATGAAGAAAACAGTTGTTTTTTCATTTTCTTATTTTTGGTTTTATATTGAAAAACTAATGATACACGGGTTCTGGACTTGTGTTTTGTTTCTGTAGCTCCTCAATGACAAAACTGCACACGGTTCTCGAGTACTGGCGCATTTATGCTGTGAAAACTACAGGAAAAATAAACATACAATTAGACGCTCCGTCCTCGTTTTGCCGTCTGTCACATCAAAGACTTTTAGACAAAGGAAATCTGTGCCATCGGTGCGTTTTCTCTCTGCGTTCAGCATACACACACGGGAACATACATTTCACAATTACAGTCTTTACAAATATAAAAGTGTATAACCGTCGCTTGTCACTTGTTATTGTTTTTTCTGTTAAATTTGTGGTGTCACCTGCCGAGGAACTACATATGGAAATGAATCTGGCGTATTTACACTGCAATGTTGTAGATGTTCGTTAATAGGCACTGTCCCTTAAATAAATAAATAAATAAATAAATAATAAATAATAAATAAAAATAAAAAATAAATAAAAATAAAAGATACCTTGTACAGCTGGATAGTTGCCGTAGCTGCTGAAATCGTGGCAGCAAGGTCTTTGAGCGTGATTTACCTGTGACCCGAAATTCTCTCAAGTTCTCATATCAAGTCTTGTGACAATAATGGTACCAAATCAAATGAAATTGCTAATATATAACTGTATATATAAAAAAAACATATTTTCCCATATGAATTATGATCATTTTTAACAAAAAATTTAACTTTATAATTTTTCTAAACCAAAATGAACTTGTCTTCTGCATAAAGCATTTTAATGACACTTACAGTTTCAGTCATACATGTCTGAGTCATCCTCTATTATTAGTCTGTTTACATCTCCACAGATCAAAACGCTCTGTTCCACTTTGTGATGTTGCAGTTTTCAACTTAACAACTCCTTTCACCTTTAGTTCAATAGAGACTGGAAATTCCAGGAATTAAATTATCCAGATGATTATAGTAAGAGCATGTGGAGTTTTCATCTTAAATATGCAGGGTGTGTGTGTCAAACATGTGTGTAAATAGTGTGATATAGGTCCTTTAAATAAAACAGCCACAGATCTAATAGTTTACACATCGCTATGGCAACTAGAGCTGCATCAACATTACGTTTTTTGGACGACAAGTTGGAGCTGGCCTTCAGACTTCAGAGCGCGAGAAGGAGTGTCGGGAACAATGAGGTCTGAGATGTACACGGCGGCCAGTCCATGAGGTGCTTTAAACATAAACGTCAACTCTTAAATGGATGTGGAGCCAGTGAAACAATGATAAAATATAAAAATATGATAAAAAATGTGCGATGTGTTCTCTATGGTGTGTCCCGGTTAAAAGCAGCTGCAGAATTTTGCACCAACTATAAGAGCGACAGGTGAGCTTGGCTGATACCAGTGTACATTTGTAGTCAAGACATGTAGAGATAAAAGCGTGGATCATCCTCTACAAATCACTACAAGATAAAACCGATTTGAATCTAGATAAAAGCTGAAGGTGATAAAAAACAACTACCGTATTTTTCGGACTATAAGGCGCACTTAAAATCTTTTAATTTTCTCGAAAATCGACAGTGCGCCTTATGTATTAATTCTGGTTGTGGTTACTGTCCTCAAACCGATTTTATGTGGTGCACGGAGCTCAAAAATCTGTCAAAATGTTTTAGTACGACTTTGGTAAACTACGAAGCCGCACCGCTTGATGGATTGTCGGAGCATTACGGCTGCTGTAGTCAGGAGCCTTGCAGAGTAAAGGGCAAAGTATAGTTCTGTGTCAACTCAGTGCACACTGCCGCCGTCGCCTTGTTGCTGAAAGAACACACATATTCTACTGAGTTGTCTCCTTTAGTCCGATAGAAGCCGACCACATCAGGGCACAAGAAGCAAGCTGTTTTTTTCAGTGTTTATAGTTCATGCCGGGGGTCTCCAACCTGTAACTCGGGAGCTCATGGTAGCTCTTCACCTCCTTCCAAGTAGCTCACTAAGGGATTTCTGAATTACACATATTGTGCTGAATAAGTAAAATCTGATTAATTAAGTACCTTTTACAACTGTACATGGAGACCCCTGGTTTATGCAAATTAGCCATGTGGTTTTAAGTTTTGTTTCTGTAAAAGGCAAACACATTCACCAAGACAGGGAGACAACGCCGGGCAAATTAAGCCATGATCTGCCGATGGATCGTGGATGTCTGGGCTAAAGGATCAAGGACCGTCCGTTTGTTTCGCTTAATGCACCTTATAATCCGGTGCATCTTATGTATGAAAATAGACAAGAGAATTTAACATTATTGATATTGCGCCTTATAATCCGGTGATCCATATAGTCTGAAAAATATGGTACTACTACTGCAAGATTTGTTACCCAGAATTGCGCTTAAATATAAAGCAGAAAACAGACTCAAGTTTATTTATTTATTTTTTATGTTGTATGACTTGTTCCATTGTTCATATTCATATTTTAAGACAAGTCCAAATTTGGTCTATGTAAACACTAAACTGTTCAAGAACCTGCAAAGTATTTAAGATTGTGTTTTTGCTGAGCTCATTTTGGGAAAGAGAGATTTCATGTCAAACTCTCTCGTAAGTTTATGCAGCATTTTGAGCCCTAAAATAAAATCAAACTCAAGTCCAGACAGTTCCTGATGAACATTAGACATATGACAACACAAATGTACTGCATGTAACATAAGTCCGTCTGTATGATTGGCCTTTAGCAGCTGTATTCCCTCAGGGAGCTGTAAATTACCACAAGTCCATTCAAAAAAAAAAGCCTGCTCCACCAGAACACTGTACAAACACACAGTTACACATGAAGAGCAGTCCACGTGATCGCACTACTAAAAAGACGAGTTACACATATGTTTTCAGGATATTGAACTTAATGTGAGTTGAATTGATTTAGTTTAAAATAATTTTACTTGTCGTTCTTCTCCATTGATGTAGATATATAGATACATTTAATGCCGTACTGTGGAACATTCCTGTCAATGCTATAAAACACATTTCTTTTATTCAATTACAGATGCGTTTTTAATTAAAAAAAAATGTAAAAACATGCATTCTTACTCTGAGTGGACTGGGTTCTCCACATACAGGCGCCTTATCGTTCAATATATGATAACTGGAACAATGTTTTTGGAGGGTCAGTATTTCTCGTGTGTACTTTGGGCCCGGTCAAGCAGAAGTAAACAGCAAGGCCAAAAATTCAAGTTAATGCATCTGATATAAAAATGTATTGAACAGATACATATGTACTCTAGTTTATGAAACTGTTGACCTTTTTTCTGTACCATTTTTGGTTCTAAAGTTCCATATGTTTTAAACAGACCATGTATGAAACATGGAACAAAAATTATTTCCCAAATTTCAAAGACCTGAAAATCATGTAAATAAATGGATGTATTTCATCATATCTTGTGTTATTCCATCTTTGAACTGTTGATGAAGGTACATGATTTTTCAAAAAAAAAAAAAAAAAAAAGTATTTAAAATGATAAAAATTTGCTTGGAAGGACTGACATATTTTATAGAAATAGTTTCCTTTCATTTTGAAGTAATATTAAAGTATTCGGAAGAAAAAAGCTGAATTATGCAAAATCATGCACCTTCTACTTGTTTGCACAATTTTCTCTCTGTTACTTTTCCCTCCGTTACCATGACCTTTCTTAATAAAAAATCTCATTACTCAAAAAGTAAGAGGTTTTTCAACCTAATCTTGTACCATATGGTAGAAAACTATATGAAGCAAATATTCAAACCAGTTTGTTAAGGATATGTAAGTGAGAACCAAGAGTTATCACTGTTTGTATTTATTGCCCAAAAAGTGCTGCATATTTCATTCCCTCCGTTACAGACATGAGTTTTTAAATTTTTTGTCAACAACTTGAAAGAATATCACAGGTTTAACTTTACCCTGTTGGAGTGTAACTCTTTCCTACATTCTGATACTTTACTTATTTCAATAGTCCCTCTAGTTTCTGAATAAGAGACATTTGAATGTAAATCTGCCCCATTTCTCTCCGTTATCACTTGACCAGACCCCTTTGTCTTTGCAGTAGTGGATTTTTTTTTGTTATTTTTTGCAATATGATAGATCTGAGATGTACAAGGTTGAATAAATAACTTCTGTGACTCATTATGGATACAAACTAATTACTAAAAGTGTTGCATTCTGCTATTTAGTTATTGCAGCTCATGTTTTTTAATATTGTTCATTTAGAATACTTTTGGGGATAATTCTACTTTAGGACTTTTTTCAATAGTATCGTTATATTTACTTCAACAATTTATCAAACTTCAAAAATAGTTATCGTGACAGTCCTACATGTTTCACCTGCTTCTCTCCATGGAGATAGACAATGAAACATTCCAGGCAAAGCAATGAAAAAGTTACATATTTAGCCTTTAGAGTTGCGTTATGTAACTCTTTGGGTGGGGGCCTGTCGCTTTTTTCTGTGGATATGTCCCCGCTCTGGCTGGAATGCTTCACAGTATGACATTAAACAGCTCTTCCTTACATTTATTCAATTACAGATGGATTTATAGCTCAGAAATACCTAGAAAAGCAGACGTTCTGACTGTGCTCGGGGTCCCCTTCCCACAGAGGTCAGACTCTTGACTTGGAACTTCAAATGAACTGTCTGAAATGAATTGTGTGTATAGTGAGTGTCCTGGTGTGATTGGTGCTGTACTTTCCCCCGTCTGGTAGATGATTTCACATCAACCTGCCGAGGGAATGAAGATGGAAATTAGCCACGCTGGCTATAATCTTTACATATATTACATTTTAAATGTTCTTTAAATAAATATCGTATTTTTCGGACTATAAGCATCACTGGATTTTAAGGTGCAATATCAATAATGTTGAATTCTCTCGTCTATTTTTTACATAAGCACCAGGTCATAAGGCACATTAAGTGAAACAAACGGACTGATCCCTTAGCCCAGGCGTCCACGATCTATTGGCAGATCGTGGCGTAAGTTGTCCGGCGTTGCCTCCCTGTCTTGGTGAATGTGTATTATGAATGCGAATGTGAGTGGATAATTTCACTTTTTTTATTTCCTACGAGGATGACTCAAATATACATTGAATAATAATGTGTTTAATGCAGCTTTGAGCACATTTGTTTACGTTTGGTTTACATTTCTTGGCTAATTTACGTAAACTAAAAGCGCTGAAAAAAAAAAAACAGCTCACTCCTTGTGCGGCTTCGTAGTTTACCAAAGTCATACTTAAACATTTTGACAGATTTTTGAGCGCTGTGTACCACATAAAATCAGTTTAAGGTCAGTAAGCACAACCAGAATTAATACATAAGGGGCACCGGATTATAAGGCGCACAGTCGATTTTTGAGAAAATTAGGATAATTTTAAGTGCGCTTTATAGTCTGAAAAATACGGTAATTTGTCCAGTTTTATACAAGAAATGTTCCAGGTGTCCCTATTTTGGACCAATCTAATACAACAATAAAGAGAGGCATAAATTGTCATTTGCGCACGTCTTATAGTCCCAAAAATAAGGTAAGTAATAATAAGATCTTACCTCTGATTTGGTTTGGTCTCCATGATGATAGAAAGATTTAATGCCGCTCTGTGAAACATTCCAGACAAAGCGATAACATCTCCATGGAGTCAAGGATGTGACGAACCCTCCACCAGAAAAATTCCACATTGCTCCTTCTTTTTGAGCCATTTTGATCAGTTGGATATGATTTATTTTTTTGCAGTGAGGTTATTTCGGTGTTAAAATGGAAGTCCAGTCCATGTGACCTCCACATCTGCTGCAGCTGTTGCACTGGACTGAGGCATTAACATGTGGATTAGGTTAGAAGCACTGGGCCCATATTAGGTGTGAGCTTAATGGTTAAACTGGCAGCGCAGCCTGAACACCGCCCATCGTTCACACAAGGGGAAAACTTCAGATAGGGTTCAATTCGCAACATATGTCACAGATAGTTTCAGATGGTGGGCAGGTCTCTATAGAAATACGGATGATTGACTGCTTTTGAAAGAAATAACTAAATAGAAAATCCACAAACGCTGAAACTTAGAATTTATTCTTGCCAGCGATCGGGTCTGCCAATTCTGTGGCGTGAAGTCCTTCCAGCTGACAGAAATCGTGCCTGAATGTTGAATTAATGGCACCACTTTTTAATGTTATTCACCTTATTCAGGAAGTTGCCGTTTTGCATAGAGCTGCCAATCTCAACCAAGCCCTTTTCAAACCTCCCGGAGAAAGGGCGTAGCGTTGACTTGTTGGTGCACGTGAACATTTTACTCAACTCGACCATAAAATCATTTCTAACGTGGAGATTTTTTGCATTGAACTTAAAGGAATTCAACTGAAGTAGTAGTTCTGTAGTTTTTAGTTTTAGCAGTTTTTGTGTAATATAGTGACCAAGGCTGTGAGAAAGTTGTGATTGATGTTTAAATTGCCCACTTTTTATTCCATTCATCCTGTTATAGGCAAAATTATTGGTTTAAAATTGTGCTATGCTACGGCAACGGTACCAATTTTTTCTACACTCAGAAAGCCATGGATTGCAACAAAAGATTTCAAAGAGTTATTGTTAAGACTTACTATAGATTTGCTGATTTGTTCAGGTTTTCATTGTTGTTTTGGTCTGGGGAAACTCTTAAAGTTCCTCTACCTCTCTTAAAAACATGAACAGAACACTTCACAGAACAGAAAAACTTCATTTTAAACAGTTTTTGCAGTGGACCAAAGTTTTTCCTCATTTACCTTATGCATTCTGAGCATCCAGATTAATCACCATGATGAGTTTAGAAGCACTTTTCACAACTTCCAGAGACTAGTAGGTTTGACTACTGTAACAGCCGCTCTCTGGCCTCTCCAAATGAGCTGTGAGCCGCTGCAGTACATCCCTGCGTCCTGTGCTCAGCTCTCTGCACTGGCTTCCTGTGGCTTAGAGACTTTAAAGCAGCTCTGTCTCTTCATGGCCGAGCTCCAAAGTACATCTCTGGCATGTTAGTGCCATATGAAACATCTGCACTCTGAGGAGCTCAGGGACCGACCCCCTGCTGGTGCCCAGAGTCCAGGACTAAACATGGAGAGTCAGCGTTTCAGATTGCAGAAGTGCTTTTCGTTTAGATGGTGACGGCCATTCTTACTATGAGCAGGGCCACAGATCCGATCTGTAACTTCCCTCACCTGCTTGTCTCCATGCAGATAGATAAGATTAATGATATACAAACTCTCCACCAGAAAAATTACTAGTTACAAAAGGATTTGGATTTGAGGTCCGAGTCCAGTTTAGGCCGAATGTAGACTTGCTTTGGTCTAGGTTTTGTCCCAGGTTTAGTTTTATTATTTGATGTGTGTTGTGTATAAATGACACTCCATAATTTTAACTTCTATTTGAGTAATTATCAGGGTTCCCACAGTCATGGAAATCCTGGAAAAGTTATGGAATTTTTTGTAACATCAATGAAAGTTTTGGAAAAGTCATGGAATTTGAGGGCCTGTTTACACTAGAACGCTTGCGGGTAAAAATGACAAAATCTTTTATCAGAAGTGCTTTTCGTTTAGACGGTGACGGCGTTTTTGGGGTCTTAAAAACACAAAAATCTGAAACCGCCCTCCAGAGTGGAAAAGTTGAATACGCTGCGCCGTAGCATTTCAGTCTACACTGCCCAAGACGCAAAACTCTGATCATATCTGCTCACATCGCATACGTGTTTACATCACATACAAACAGTACACCGAAACCAAACATGTCGGGTGTTCAAGTTGCTCTGGCAGATCTACTAAACTTACAGGAGGCTCCCAACAAATGTACAGAATGTGCAGAGATACTATTAGTGAACAGAGAAGGATCTGAAATCATCTCTGTCAAATTCTGGACGCACTAGTTCATCGCAGGCGAGCCAGACGGGTATGAACAAGACCTGGGAGGACCAGTCGATGGTGGGACAACTTCGTGGAAGGAGTAGCTGATGAAAATGCGCGACGTGAAAACTTCCGTATGTCCAAAGACGCCCTTGCTGCTTTAAGTACAAACATACCCAATCGAATTCCAGATTTCCTCCCAAAAACGCTCATCTTAACACGGAATAAAAAGAGAAGACGCTGCGCCACTTTTGCATCTTCTGTTCAGACCGTCATCATATAAACATAGCCTCATGCAGTAAAACCTGGAACAGTCTGAACATGTGAGACAGGCCTCTACTTTACTCTACACTGTTTAAATCCAGGCTCAAAACAGTTTTATGTAGCTGCGTTTGACTGAAAGTTTTTCATTCCACACTCGTCTCTCTCATTTAATGTCTCTCTTTTTAATTTTATGATGATTATTCATGTTTTGATTTGTTTGTATTGCAAGTTTTTAATGTATTTCTTATTCGGTAGAGCATTTTGAATTACTTTGTGTACGAATTGTGCTATATAAATAAACTTGCCTTGCCTTGCCTGGTGCATAGTTTTGCCCTGAGAGAGGAAATCAGCGAAAATATGCAGGATTTGTGTGTGAATGTGTGAATGAAACAAAACACAACTCCGGGTATGTTTGTGATGAAGAAACAACTTTATAACATTCATCAGAAAATAGCGTGATACGTGCTCTTCAAACTTTTCAGATCCAGGGGAAAGTTGTAGTCTAGAGTTTGCTTAATTACTATTTTGATCTGTCTGTGTGTGTTTTTAGGTGCACAGTAACAACCGTCACACCCAGGGAGTTCGAGTGTTCAGTAAAGTGGAGTGTCTGTTCAAACCGGGCCTGCTGAAGCCCTGGTCCGCCCCCGGCCTCACCCTCTCCGTGCCCCTCGATGACCTGAAGGACCCCTCCTCACGACCCATCACGCTGCCCCTCGGAGCCCAGGTCGCTCAAATCCTCCGCTGCAAGTTCTTCTTTGCGGATCGCTGGCTGCTAATTAGCGAGATATCGTTTCTCTCTGGTAAGCACAAAAGAAAATGAAGGTGCTCCACTGTGTAATTTAGGCAGTTGGCGTTTTTTTTTTTTTTTTTTTTTTTTTGTCTCGTGGAAGAAACGTAGGCCTGGATCATGATGAATCACTTAGCAACAGTCTCCTGAACAATGGGTAATTATAAACATGATATATAAATAACTCGTAGGGAGTAACATCGAGACTACAGAAGTTGCAGTGATTTGAGTTCAAAATATTATTCGTATTTCTGAATCACTTACCTCTCACTTTATTTTCTGAACTTAACTTTTCTGCTTGCTTGTTTCCATAGAGATACTGTTGTTTTTTTCTAGAATGTTCCACGTTATGGCATTAAACATAGGGTGACCATATTTCCGTTTGTGAAAACCCAGACACCTGTGCATATGGCCTCCCACTTGTTCTGACCGGGCCGAAAACTGGGGAATTTCTTGTACAAGTCATCGTTTAAATGCACATTTGCACTTCGGCATGTTGGAGACTGACCGACTGTTTGTGTCTGCTCGCTCCTTCTGATGCACAGAGAGCTGCGAGAGACTTTAATGGAGGCAATGAACTTTAATGAAAACCCGCACATTTCCATCACTTAAAAAAAAAAAACCCGGACGCCCAGGACAGGACGCAAAAAACGGGCATGTCTGGGGAAAAGGGACGTTTGGTCACCCTAATTAAACATATCTGTATTACATTTATTTCATTAGATGGGTTTACAGTGCTTAAATACAGCTTCGAAAACAGGCGTTCCTCTCCACAGATGTGACCTGTAACTTGGCATGAAGGTGGCACCTGCTTCTCTCTATAGACATACAGTAGATATGTTTAAAGCCACACTGGGGAACATTTCAGGTGGAGCAATAACAAACCCCTGTAGTGCACCTTTAATTAGTTTGACTTATTTAAGAGTGTTTCTGACCATGTTTACAAGTGGGAAAAAGTTGTATGGGTGGAACAAAACATTTAAATGGCTACAAATGGCATCCATAACACACAGCAGAAAGTGGAGTGTTAAAACTGACTCTAATATTTTATATATTTTTTATATTTTTCGAAAAGTGTATGGGAAAAATTTACAGAAGCAGCTGGTCTCTATCGAGCTCCATTACCTGGAGGAACTTGGGATTATTTCGTTTGCGGTGCATTTTCAATTTGTTTTTACAATAATGTTTGACAATAAGCAAACAATAAGCACTTTGTTTTGAGTATTAGTGCATCCACGCAACAAAATATGCAACATACAAATCTGAAAAGGCCATGTGCCAAAGCTGCCTCATACATTTTGTAGAGATAAAAGCTAGACAAACAGTTTTATTACTATATGTGTACGAAGTATACACATTATACTACACATCAAAAAGTGGAGTGTTAAAATTGACTCTTACAGAATAAATTTTAACATTTTCTCAGGGTATATATGAGTCCAATCTGTTCTAGAGTTAATTTAACATTTTTGGAAATGTTAATTAAGCAACACTGGACCAAAGTTCCTGTTTAACGCCAAAATCAAGAGTTATATTAATGTTTTGAGAGTAAACGGATAACACTTTGAAGGGTTATTCTAATTTAGCTGAACAACACACAGAGATCTTTTATTCTTACCCTTTATTTGACTTGATTTAAGATTAAATTATATATAAAAGTGGTTCAAACTGGTCTTCTCTCGTGGGAGTTTGAAGTGGTGTGTGGGAAGTGCCAAATTAACACTAAGGAAAGTTGAATTAACACTAGGAGAAGTTGAATTACCTTCCAATTTGAACCCGCATGTAACTTTTAAGTGGTTAAAATAACAGTTTTTATGTTAAAAATAACTCACCCTGAAATTTTAACCCTCAAGTTTTTGCTGTGTGGGAAAATGTCATGTAAGTAAAACCCATCAAATAATTCCTTCTTATTTCAAACAGAACTTTTATTTCCGGGTAAATTGTTCAACTCGTTAACTTCATTCTAAATTCCAGTCATGTTTTGCTTTTGATATGAAATGATTCAGTGTACGAATAAATTAACTTTTAGCGCTCGCTGGAAAGTAGTTTGGAATCTAAAGTGAAGACAGGTGGCCGTGTTCTCATTGGAAGTACTGTATATAGAGCTCTACAGTTCCAAGATGGCGCCTAATTAAAGTGTCCTTTGTGCTGAACCCGGCTGTCACTCGGTTGGTGATAAGAATCAGCTTGTGTGCGCGTGTGTGTGTGTGTGTGCTTTTGTGTGTGTGTGTGTGTACCTGGGGTTGTTGAAATGATTTTGGACCGGCTCCATTTCTCTGATGAATGATCCGCTGGAGCTGCCTGGAGCACTGAGAGCTTGGGCCCTCTTCACCAAAATACTGCCAAATCCAATGTCTTTAGTGCTCGGACGAAATCTGTCTGATATAAGGTCGTGCAATTCATTTAATTTTAAACAAGATTGAGGTTCCTTCATTTCTCATCTGCGTTGATATAGTTGGGTCGTTTTGATCGAAAGTCAAAACATAATTTCACAGTTTTCTTGGTCAAAATGCAAGTCTGATCAAGAAAGCCATTTGTATTTGTTTTTAAAAGTATAAAATAAAAATTTAAACTCGGAATTGATCAATAAATGAGCAGAAAAACTTTTGTATATTGTGTAAATTTGTGTTTAAAATGGCTTGATATAAGATTTTGACCATATTTGAGTCGATTTTGGAATAAGTAGGTCCTGTTGTACTGGTATGTTTTCCTCTCGTAGTCAACTGTACTTGAAAGGATTAGTTTATTTTGAATGGCTGGGCAGGGGTTGGCCTCACTTCCTGTTTTTTTTCCTGGGATGTAAAAGTGTCATAGCGGGAGTGGGAAGGCAGAGGAACCAGAATGCTCACGGAATAGTTCTTTTTTCAAACCAAGAGCTTGTTTTCATGACAGTTTCAGCTGATTTAAACAGGTTTTGGCGCTGCCTTCCTACCAGTGGACGCAGGACGACAGCGCCATCTGCAGTCCGACTTCCTCAGGACAGTATCCCAGGTGTGTGAGAGTAAAAAAGCCCCCTCGTCCCGATTTATAGCCCTGCCAAGACAGCGCCAAATCCTGTATAAATCAGCAGACCGGACACGTCACAGCAACATCACGTGACCACTCCCAGGAAGACCGCAGGGAGCAGTCGAGGAGGATTTGTTGATAGCGCATGGACACATAGCTGAGAATCTGCTACACGACTGATTTAAAAGCATCCCCCTAACACTCGAAATTACCACAAGAAGGTCTAGAAAAAGCGATGATTGGGGGCTGATCAAAAAAAGGACAGAAACATACGAAGAAAGCGGACGTGGATGAAGATATACCGAAAAAAGACGCGGAGCAACCCCAAATAGAAGATGGCTATGAGCTATCTGCTGGACTCCCTAACGCTAAGTAAAATTCACAAAGCTCTACAAAGTTTCAAGAGCGAATTCATAAGAGCAGTCGAAACTGTCAGGTATGAAAACAAACTCTTGGTCTTAAAAAGAACCTTATAACGTAGAAAAAGGTATTATTTTTTGTACGTTGTATATGATTTATATGAATTGTATTGTCTTGGTTATAAATTAATCACAGGATATGTTTTCAGCTCTTACGGTAGCTATGTGCATGGCAAATAAATACATGGGAAAGACACATTCATCTGTACGAGCCATTATTCAGCGAAGACTGCTAAAGTACTTAAGATTGGATAAATGACTTATTTCATTAAAGCAACACTGTAACTATCAGGAGGGAGCAGATCGCCTCCGTTTAAACCTTACTTTGGAAAATTGCCCATGAAACATTTCACGTCATATATGTAAAGATTATTAGCCAGGCTTGCGCCGCCACCTAGTGCCTCCGCTCAGTTTCACTTCTCTCCAGCGACTAGGTCAGGAATCGGAATACACTAGACGGTTTGCAAGGAAGCCCAGAAGTGCGAGTTCGGGCATCAGCCAATCAGCGAAGAGCCAGATATTCAGTGTTGGCAACGAGTCCCGAGATTGAGAATTTAACGCCGGAACAAAGAGAATGTTTGGTGAATTTTATCAAGGGGAAAGACATTATTGCTCTTCTTCCTACTGGATTTGGTGCATTACATACATCAAGACCAAATAGCAGCGATTGGTTAAATAAAAAAAGTACCCGCTTACCGTTGACCAAATGAATCCTAATGCTGTGAGGTCAGATGGTTTCCACAAAGTGAAACCGGCTGATGAATCAGGCTAGAAGATCATAGCCAAAAGAACAGCAATTTCTATGGAAACAATCAGGAACAGGTCCTCGTCCAGGTCAAATGAGGGTCAAGTTTGTGGAGATGCAAGCCCACTCAGAGAAGGACGCGAGTTTTTCCATACAATAAAAGATAATTTGCATTTATTTTAGTATTTTATTGGCACAAAAGTTATGTATTGGGCTTTTGTTGTTTGTTTATACATTGAAACTCAAGATGACAAAGATTGGTCAGACAGCTATGTGAGAACTCGCAAATCCAGATTAATTTATTTCCTATTTTGAAACCTTTTATGAATGGAATGACCACAACAGCTGGAGACCCTCTGTGCACAATGAAAACATCATAAATAAAGACAAGAGTGATTTTAAAAACTGTCCTCCCCTCTTTGCTTGTTTCAGAGCCCGCAGATCCATCGGAGACGGATTCAGTTCTTCCTAATCTCCCCGAAATCCCGTATTTCAACAGTTCCGCTCTTCCGCCCATTAACCCCAGCACTCCCACTCCAACCATCACCTCCTTCAACACCACCCGGCCCAATGGTAAGTCCACTCCCCCCTTTCTTAAATCTACACCATTCTTTCATCCTGTCTCCAAGTCCCTGTCTCTCCCATGGCCCTTCTTATCCAAACAGAGTTGTACTTCATCTGCACTGCAAAAAAGAAAGATATATCCTGGGTTAAAATGACAAGAATACAGAGGAGTCATTTAGCTGCGGCATCAAAACTGACTTTACTAAACCCAGAAATAAACCAGGCCTAAACTAGAACTAAACCAGAACTACTCTTGAACTAAACCAGGAATAGACAAGGACTAAACCAGGATTACATCGCAATTAACCCTGGACCAAAACAGAGTGTGAACACATCCTGGGTTAGAGTGAATAGTTTATAGAAGATCCGAGCTTGTTTCATTTCACAAAGGGGTGTATCGTATTTTTGGACTATAAGTCGCTCTGGAGTATAAGTCACACCAGCCAAAAAATGTGTAATGAAGAAGAAAAAAAAACATATAAGTCACACTTTCTGGGGGAAATTTTTTATAAAATCAGAGACCAAGAACCAACATTTCATCTTGAAAGGCAAGTTACAGTAATAACAATAGAACAGAGAACAACAGACTGTTAACGTCACATATGAACAGTTCTTCAGATAATTATAACATAAACAACAGAACAGAACAAGTTTAACAAACTCTCCATCTCACTCCAAATCACTAAATCCACTGAATTTTTCATCCTTGGTGTCACTTCTGAGCAACTCCGTGACCTCCGGTGTAGCTGTCGTCAGACTCAGCATCAGTTCCAGTTAGAATTATTCCGGCCTTTCTGAATCCCGACAGGATGGTTTCTGTGTCACTGAAGTAACTTACATTTTACATTTTCAGTGGTACAGAAGTAATGGTGCGATCGACTGACATGATACAGACAGGACAGTGGCTCTATATGTAGAGCGCCCACTCGCCCTGTCGTTGTGAAAATTTTAATATATAAGTCACACCGGAGTATAAGTCGCAGGAAACACCTAAACCGTGAAAAAAGTGCAACTTATAGTCCGAAAAATACAATACTAATATAAACATTGGTATTGGTATTGAGTATCGGATCTATTCCAAGATACTGGTTCAGGGTTTAGCAAATAAATTAATATAATTTATTGCAAAAATATTTACTGGAACATTGTTGCCCCAGAACATGCCTTTTCTTAACTGTTTCGTTGAAGGATTAATCATTCGTAATATTTGTGTTTAAGTGAAAGAAGTATACACTTTCAGTCTGTGCACTAGAGTCTGTTGAGATATGGAAAGGTTGAATTGAGTCATTGTTACTGATTTGTAGAAAATGAAGCCTGAAATATGACTTGCATTTATCTTACTCTTTTGACTAATACATTGTCAGTAGGTTTAACATCTCAAAACAACAGGGATGAGACGAGACACAATTTCTACAAGACGAGATTCAGTCCACGAGATCGAGACATTTGAGATTTTGATGTCACTTTTGATAAACTGTTCACAACTTTTGCTTCATTTAATTCTACAGTTCTGCTGTCACTGGAGCACTGTTTTTGGTATTACAGCTTCTCAAGAGGAGTTACTCGACAAAATTAATCCCTTTTTTTTATTCAAAGCAAATATGAGGAAAAAATCTCACCAGATCATTTTCCTCATGTGTGCACAGTCTTGTGGCAATTTGTCTCTTCCTCTCTACAAAACAAGTAAAAAAATAATAATAAATTAGGTCGTTAAAGTAAATTCATCTTCCTTTCCAAGCCTCTTCTGTATTCAAATCATTTTAACACTTGTACATGTCTTGTTTTTGCAGTGTACTCCCTTTGTCTTTATTTTTCCCATGACCCTGTTGCGCAAACCAAAGATTCGTGCTTTATCTACCTCCCGTCTCCTGTTTGATTCTTGTCTGCGTCTTTGTCAGTGTTGTAGAGATGAGTTTGAGCATGTCTACAGAGACTACAGTGTTTTTTGGGGTTTTTTTTAAGTCAAACCAGGCACTGCCAAAAGAGGCCTGGGCCCGAATCGCCTCCTGCTTGTATCACAGGCTTTAAAATCCTCTGGACCACAGCCAGGGATCTCGGAGCATAACTTAGCATACGATTGCAATCTTCAGCTCTTTATTGCACAAAATGAAACAGATTTATCTCCATCTGTATCGCTTCAAGATCTGAGAGGTTCTAGTCTATACATTGTTTAGTCTTTAAAATCCTTATGGACAAAAGCAGATGGATCAGAGCATTTTCAACTGAATGTGCAGGAAGATGATAGTTTTTTTGTTAAGGAGACATTTTTCACATTATGCAAAATCATCTTTTAACTTTTAAACACATTATACTGATTTCCCGTGTCGTTTATCCACTCAAAGTTGGATTTAGAGTGATTCATGCGTGTTTATTCTTCTGAATTGAAACAAAAATTCCCATTTTCCCCTACACCTCAAAGACGGCCACTACATTAGATTTATTAAAGTTTGATTTAGATGAATACTGTCCTGAATAGTGTCAATCATAACATTAGAAAAACATAAAACATTCTCATAAAAGTGAGCATTGTAAACAGGCTCCTGCAGTTTAGTTTACTTAATTCTGCTTTTTTTGTTCTTAAACTGTGACACTGTTAACTTTGTAATGATAAAGTTTACAGCGACTTACCGTAAAAGGGCAGGCGGGCGTCAGCAGACTTTTTTTTTATTATGTAATTTTAGATCAATATTGCAATCAAAAGTCTGAGTGTCAAAGCACAATATGTCTTCTTTTAAAACTCCAAAAAGTAGAGATGAGCAGACTATAAAGCCTTGATATTTTTAGTTTAGACTTAGACAAACTTTTTTGATCCACAAGGGAAATTATTTGCACACAGTAGCTCACACATCACAATATAATTTAATAACAAAGGGTAAAAATGTGAATGCTAATAATAAGCTTCAAATAAGTAGCAAAAAAGAGCAAGTGACAGGTGTCAAATAAGGCATAATTATATAAATGTTAAATGTAGAAGTCAAAATAAAACTGAAAAATAAGTAATAAAAGGTTTATACAAGAGGTAATGGGAAGACAGTGCAACAATGATATGATGATTGACAGGACATAAGGTTATCTGTTACATAAAGGTGAAGTGTGCAATTGTAGGGAGTATTATCTGTTACATACACTGCAAAAAGCAATACCAAGGTGAGTTAAAATGACTTAAATTAAGAACATTTTACTTTATTTGAGTCGATTCAACTTGACAAGTAAAATTATCTACCAATGGAACAAATGTGTTTTTCTTAATTCAAGCAATAATTGATTTTGTTTCTTATTTTAAGAGCAAAAAGTTGTTGTTTTTTTCTTATCTTAAGTGTAGCAAGATGTACTTTCATATTTTAAGTACGAAAATTCTTGTTCCATTGGCAGATAATTTTGCTTGTTAAGTGAAATTTACTCAGATTTTAATAAAACTTTCTTAATTCAGGTCATCTTAACATGGCTAGATTTTAGTTTTTGCATTGTAAAGGTGAGTTGTTGTACAGTTGTATGGAGTATGGTATGAATGTACCGTATTTTCCGCACTATAGGGCGCTCTGGATTATAAGGCACGCTGTCATTGAATGGTCTATTTTTGAACCTTTTTCATATAAACCGCACCGGACTATAAGGCACATTAAACGAAACACAACAGTTAGATAAGTCAGTCAAACTTTATTTAACGTGTTCACAATAACTCTCAACTTTGTTCAAATGTAACTCGTAAAAATAATACTGTCTGAGACACTAAATTATCGTATTCACAGTAACTCATAATTGTTCAAACAGTTGGGCGATTACGGCGTCCAGCACACCACATCCCTCTCGTCATTATCCGAGTCAGTGTGGTTACTGTTCCCTGGCAGTTCAGTGATGATTCTGGTCTTGGTAAAAGCTCGGACCACAGTTGATACTGATCCTTAGTCCAGGCGTCCACAATCCGTTGGCAGATCGTGGTGTAAGTCGCTCGGCGCTGTCTCCCTGTCTTGGTGAATGTGTGTTCACCTTCTCTCATCCACTGCTCCCACACAGCTCACATTTTAACTTTATAACAGCCTTGAGTTTCAAGTCGGCGTTGTGAGCGTGTCTCTTGACAGGTGCATTTTGATATTAAAAGGAATCACAGTATGTATTACTCTGCGATGCTTCTGACTAGGTGAGCCGTAATGCTGCAAGTGGTGCGGCTTTGCAGTTTACTAAAGTCGTACTAAGACAGCCCAATAAATTCATATATAAGGCGCTCTGGATTATAAGGCACGCAGTCGTTTTTTGATTAAATTAAAGGCTTTTAAGTGTGTCCTACAGTGCGGAAAATACGGTAGTCCTTTATCTCTCACTGTTTGAGCAGAGTTGTAGTTTACATTTTTCTTTTAGTAGTTTTCGAGAGTAAATTTGAATCACCTTGAAAATGTGAGTAAAGGTTTTGTCTTATCCTATTGCTGTCTAGGGGTCTATTTAAACATTTTATTTATTCTTTATTTCAGATTGGTTCATGTTGTTAAAAGAAACGAACAGGATACAAAAGTCGATAAAGTTCATCGTGATACACTTCATTTTATTTTGCTGGTTTGGTTCAAAAGTTGTAGGAGAGATTTCTGTTCAAACTCCTCTTCCATTTCATTTCTTTCACTTTATTTGTCATTGCTTCATGTTCATGTTTCTCTGCTCCTTTGTCCATCCTCCGCCCCATAGACCCCCAAAACACCACCTCCTCCTCCTCCACCTTCACCACGGAGCCCCCCGGTAACTGGACCCTGTCAGGTGAGACCCAGGTCGGACCGCGGGAGGAGAGCTGGCTTCATCCGGCTCTGGCTCTTCTCCAAAACCCTAAACTCGTCTCCCGGGTCGACACAAAGCATGAGGAGCAGGAGGGAGGGAGGCTAAAGACTTTGGCACTGGCTTTATCCCCTGGGCACAAAGATGTAGAGGTTTAGGAAAAGAACTAACAGAGCTGTAGTAAGATATACACTGTACAAAAGAATATCTATACGAGCTCAGATGTCATGTTTTCAGGACATTTTTCATATTTTGAGTAGTTTGACTTGTTTTCTTTTTATTTAATCAGTAAATCTAATAGTGGACTAAAAATATTCTTCACTTTTTACATTATAACACAATAACAGCATGGTAAAAAGATGGAAAAATAGTATGGTAACTAAGGTATTTCCCAGCCCCATTTCCCCAAACCGTGTTTCCTGGTATTGCAATGTTAATACAGGGATAGAATATCTTAAGATAAGGGGCAATGACAGATGCAGGTCTGTTTTCGTGAGTTATTACCATGTAATTGTAAACCGAAAACATGCACAGTAAGTCAAATTCTCCAGCTAAGACAGTCCTGACTAAAAATCTGGAGACAAAGATGTTCATTTTGTCTTCTTATGTACAGAACTTTAACTTCTTGGGTTCTTTAGGGATGTAAAAATAACCGAAATATCGTGATATCGTATTGTCAAAGTTCTCACAGTAATATCGTGGACCATCACAATATATCGACAAGTCTCTTTGCTTAAATTAAGAGTTATGGTGCAACAATAGTTTAAAAAAAAAGACAGATTGAACTACATAGACCATGATCCTTTGCTCCATTTCAGTGCAGACTACAAGAAGAAATAATAGTTCTAAGCAGTTTTAAGTCTTTGGATTAAGTCTTGTCAAGGCATTTTAAGAGGAAAAAGTAGCATATTAACAATTTTAGCCTCCATAAAATATCGCAATAAATATGGTACTGTGAGATGTATATCGTGAAAATATCGTACTGAGAGATTTGGATATTGTTACGTCCTGAATCGTGAGCCTCCCCACCATATCGCCTGCCCCCGCACGCCACTCTCTTCCCGACAGCTGCCCAGGCCGACAGCTCGTCCACCAGAAAAATTACACAGTGTACCTCTAAATGTTTTTGAGGAGTCTTTGCGCCCCTGCTGGCCAACAGTGGAAAATGCACCATGTCCAGCTTTCCCACGATATCGCAATAAATATCGTACCGTGATGATATCATATCGTGAGATTTGAATATCGTTACACCCCTAATAAAGTGTATTTACCTAGTTCACATATTTCTGCTACTGCTGCAAGCCATTGCAAAAACAAAAAAGAACCCAAGAAGTGAAAAATCTGGAGATTAGACATTGAAGAATGGGTCAAATCCAGAGAACAAATTTCTTTACGAGGACAATAAAGTGGACCTTAACCTTAATTGTAATAAGTACGTTTTTATAGTTAATGATTTATGGCCATGCTGTTATTATTCTGTAATGTTCAACCAAACTCATGACTAAAAAGAAAAAAGAAAACTTACTTACTTCACTGATAAATCTGAAAGGAAAACAAATGAAGCTTATAATGTCATTTAACAAGCCAAAAGATTAAATCCTACTGTAAGAACTACTGTATCTAAGTCCAAACTACTCAAAACATAAAACACTTTCTGAATCCAAGCCATTTACTCATGGATACTCTCATTTTTACAGTGTACTTGTTGCAATAACGACTTGGCATCCCGTAGTCTTACACGCTGCATGTTGTGAGGGCTCCAGCCTCCACTCACTCCACTAAACAAAAACAGGTTTCTGACACAGACTGTAAAAGCTTTTGTGTGGCATGTACTTTGTCCTTTATTGGCTGCGGTTGGACACTTTTGCACCGGTTTAGTGTCAACTGTGTGAGCCGACGCAGACAAAGAATGCAGCGCATGATCACTCTTTGTCTCATTGTACAGTAACACATGCATTGGATCTGAATGCATGGAGATTGGAGCGTTTTCTGAGTGCGGATTTAATGTAACTCGACCAGTTTTATGGCCTTTATCATCACACAAAAGGGAAGAAAAAGCACTCACTGCACACATCTTTGCCAGTTATTGTAAATCATATTCACTGTACCCGATTTTTACTGTCTTAAAAACATGGAAAAGCAAAAGTAGTTCATTTTACACAGTTTGCAGTGATCCAGAGTTATTCCTCATGTAATTAAGTTAAATTTCAGAGGCCAGAAAAGAGGTTTATCATCATTGTAATGCTAAAACAACTAGCATGCTAACAGCGCACCGGCCTTACTTGCTGGTTCTTTGACGATAAAAGCCCTTTATAGTTAGATGCTGAGACATTTTGACCCTAAGACGCTTACGTCGCAAACCAGGACGACATTTGGAAACATGCGATGACGACTTCCAGCGGGCTCTGTTCGCAGTCGAAACAAAGTCTATGAAAAATTAGAAAATGCCCCAGTTTTTTTTTTCATCTAGTCTGATTCATCAGCCGGTTTGATTTGATTAGATTTATGTATTTATTTTGGGTAAGAAGTAAGTAAGAAGTAAGAAGAAATGTACATTCTTTTACAATGGAACACATAACATTAAAGAAATTATAGCAGAAATAGCAACAACAACAAATATATTTATTTTTTTTTAAATGTCTGACCTCGCAGCATTAGGATTCATTCGCTCGACGGTAGGCAGGTACTTTTTTATTTAACCAATCGCTGCTATTTGGTCATGACATAATACGAAGAAGGGCAATAACGTCTTTCCTCTTGATAAAATTCACCAAACATTCTTTTTGTTCCAGCTTTAAATCCCCGATCCCGGGAATCGTTGCCAACCCAGAATGCCCGGCTGCGTCTACATCCATCTCGACCGCTTTGTTTACTGTTGTGCTGTTCCACAAAAGGGACCCAGACAGATGCTTGAGTTTGACGTCATGGCTTCACAGCTACTACAAATTTCTGGGGTTCTTGCAAATCGTCTAGTGTATTCCGATTCCTGACCTAGTCGCTGGAGAGAAATGAAACTGAATGAAGGCACTAGGTGGCACCAGCCTGGCTAGTTTGCTGTAGTAAGTTTGACAAAAACTTGGAAAAATGAGAAAACGTCCCAGTTTTCTTCATCTCCATGTCATTTTAGCGTTCCGTTATGTTCGGCTAATGAACAATTGAAACCATACCTCAGTTTTCATCATTTCTCCATTGACACACAACTCCGAGCGCACTGGGTACATGCGATTAGAAGAGACAAGGAGCCAAATACAAGATGATTCCAAACAGCACATACGTATGCAGTCTTCATTTTACCGCTGATCACATTTATTTCAGTGGGTTTTGTAATAGTCGGTCGGCGAGCCCAGTGTCGGGAACTACACCGGAAGTTGTCATCGCATGTTTCCAAACGTCTTCCTGGTTTGTGACGTAAGCGTGAGTAGAGCCTAACAGGTTTTACTTTACTATTACTTCAAGTCATTTTAAAGTAGAACTGGGCAAAGTGTGTACTCTTAGCTTCATACTGACTTTAAGGGCCAAGGGTTAAATCCACATGTCACTCACATTTTCATTTTTTTATTATGGGACATTTTGAAGACTTTTTACCATTCAAAACAAGTTATATTTTGTTTTGAATACTTTCTTGGTCCTTTGAAATACTTGGTGCTATACATAAACACTTGCCTTTTCTTTTTTGGATGGTCACATTGATTGTCAGGACTTACATCGTGCGCACTTACATTAATAATTTTATCTTTTAGGACCAGAATTGGCTGCCGTGTCACCGAAGGCGGGGCTTCCGGTTGCCAAAGACGACAGCAGTAACACGGCGATTCTGATTGGCTGCCTGGTGGGGATCATCCTGCTGCTATTGGCTGTTATCGCCGTCATTCTCTGGAGGCAGTACTGGAAAAAGATCCTTGGCAAGGTGAGCTCTAGTGTTATACAACCATTCCTGTTCTGCCGTGTCTGCTGATTTACAATACATGTGGACCCTATGTGAATTTATTTAAGAAATGTGTTCAATCATTTATTCCTTTATTATTTTAACACTGTTTACAAAAAACACACAAGCCCATCACTTATAATGATTTTTATGTATAATAAAAACACACTGAATTTAAACCTATAAGTAATGTTAGCTGGGGGCACAGTAAATCTTCCACTGTAACTTGCTTTAGAATGACTTACCCATAGTCTGAATAATACTAATATTTATATTTTTTAAATTTTAATATTGTCAAAACTTATTAAGTAATTGTAAAGTGAAGAGAACCATTTATGCAAAATACTTATACTTATTATAACGGGCTGTACTTCATTGATTTATTCGTGTAATTAAATCATGTAACTTTTCTTGTAGAGGGTTCGTCAAATGCTTGTTTCCATGGTGATGTTATTAGCTTGCTTGCTTTGCCTAAAATGTTACACAGTATAGCCTTAAACTTTTTTTTTATCTGGGATTTATTCAGTCACAGGCGTTTCTTTGCTCAAAAACAGGTATTCTTATTGTGAGGAAGGTCGCCTCTTAACAGATCTGACCCGTGACTTGGCCTGGTGGCATCGCTCGCTTGTCTCCATGGGTATCATTAAGAAGTTGCCAATACGATTAAATCTCCAACAGATGCAGATTTTTATTTTGGGCCAACAAACAGCCTCAAAAATACGCATAAAGCTTAATTTGAACACTTAAGTACAAAAAGGGTACAATACAAAATGTGACTAAACAAGTATCAGCAGAAATTAATCATCGGACATGAAAAAACATATTGGTCGATCTCTAACTGTAGACCTGTCATGATAATTACGATTTCAGTTTATCATTCAATATATGAAAGTTGGAACAATATCATGTGTACATTTTCTTTGCAACAGTGGGACATTTTTTGTTATTATATTGTAATACTATGGGTAGGGTTAGGGTTTTTTGTTGGTTTTTTTGCCATTTTGTTTATTGCAGCTCATGTTATTTTGATTAAAAGTTTACAAAAACTCTTGATTGGGATTATATGGCTTTAGGGTTTTTCTGTCACTGGTATAAGGTAGTTTCAATATTATCGTTTATATCAGGGCTGTCAAACTCAATTCACAGAGGCCAAAACTAAAAACTGGGACTAAATCGAGGGCCAAAGTAAATATTTACTGAAAAATTTCAACAACATCTGCATGTTTTTGCTTCTTTCGAGATATGTAATGTTAAACCTTTTCTTATTAAAATAAATGTTTAATAATAGTTTTGCTTAAACATTGAATCCAGAACAAGCAAAATATAAAATAATAACATTTTAAATAAATAATGTCTCTATAGTCTATCTGTAGCCAGTGGGCCTGCTCTAATACATATTTGAAATGATCTCACAGGCCAAATATAATTATATCGCAGGCAAAATTTGGCTCCTTATCTGGTTTATAGGGATGTAATGATATCCAAATCCCATGGCAAGGCAAGTTTATTTGTATAGCACAATTCGTACACAAAGTAATTCAAAGTGCTTTACAGAATAAGAAATACATTAAAATCATAATAAAAACAAATCAAAACATAAATAATCATGAAGATAAAAATTAAAACGGTACGATATTTTCACAATATACATCTCACGGAACGGCATTTATTGCAATATTTTGTGGACAAAATGCTACTTTTTCCTCTTAAAATGCCTTGACAAGACTTCAAAAGTGCTTAGAACTGTTATTTCTTCTTGTAGTCTGCACTGAAACGGAGCAAAGGATCATGGTCTATGTAGTTCTCTCTGTTTTTAAGCTTTTGCTGCACCATAACAATGAATTTAAGCAAAGAAACTTGTGATTCGATATATTCTGATGGCCCACGATATTATTGAGAGACTTTTGACGAAACGATATCACAATATTTTAGTTATTGTTACTCTCCTAATCATTTATCGTAATATATTTATGCAGCATTATATCCTGACAGGCCTATCTAACACAAACACATTGTCTTATCCCAGGCACAGAACAGCCTCTCTGGCGACGAGCTCCGCGTGCACCTCTCCGTTCCCTCCGATCACGTCGTCATCAACAACACTCACAGTTACTCGAGCCGGTACCAGCGCATCCACACCTTCCCCGACGACCGCGACCACGAGCGAGAGGGCGAGGGCGAGTACCAGGAGCCCAGTGCCCTGCTGCGAACACGGGACCAGAGCAGAGACAGCACCGGTGAGTCCAACGCATCAGAAGAATAAGATAATGAAATAAAAACAATGAAATGCAGACTTAATCGAGGATAAATATACAGTATGTCTCATCCTGTGTCACTCCACCACTCAGGGATAAAGAAATGTTTATACGGGGAAAGTTAATTAAAGTAAGAATAATATACCTAGAGCTCTTCAACTGTTTTATTCTCAAATTATTAGCAGATTTTGTATATTTATAATGCAAACCTTTATGGGAATGTCTTATGATTGGCAGTATTAGCGTGTAATGTTGTCTCCTGCAAAGTCAGTCTTCAAATAATCTAATATAACATAATAAACTAAATAATATACAGTTAAAAGTTGTATAAACACATACAGGAAATAGTTTACTGAATGTGTACAGTTGCAAGCGAAGTATAAGTATCAGAGTAGTATTCAGTTTTACTTCTGTAGAGTAAAAGTGAAGTAAAAAAAATATTGATTTCAGAATAATCTTGTTTTGAGTCATTTAAAGTAGTTAATAATTTAGTTAGATAACAAGTGTTTGATTGTGTGGCTTGTTTTGCTGCTTTCTATTTTGATATACATTTTATTTTCTTATTTTATGCAACAAATATTTAGCCCAGTTTAGCCCTGGAGTAGACCTGGTTTGGTCCTGTTCCAGTCCTGGTTTAATTCTGGTCTAAGTCCCAAGTTTAGTTCTGGGCAAATATCAGTGTACATCCTTATTTAATGCATTTTTTTTTTAGCTTGCTTTCTCCTTGGAAGCTCATTTTAAGCAATAAAAATGTGCTAGATACAGCCAATGTTGTTGCTTTAAATAAGAATATTAACATTTAAATCAGTCAGATCCCAGTGGAGACAAAAACTTTAATCAAAATCACTCAAAACAAGATTAATACTCTGAATTCCAATCATTTTTGTGTGGGTAGTTATATTTTTGTAGTGTAATGTCACAGGAACTTTAACCTACAGCCAGATCAATAATGATTAAACCAAACGTCCTTCAATAGAAAGTGAATTACACAGATGTACAGCAGATTATGAAACAAGGGACCCATTGTTCCAGACAGTAAAGACCAGGAGAGGGAAAAAGGAGGAGGAAAGAGGAAGAGAAAATGCTTTCCTCACCTACATTACACCACAGGGGGGCGGCATGCCATGTTTACTAGCCCTGAGTGAGTTCGTAACACCAGTAACAGAACCGTGACTTCATCAGCCCTTTTGCAGTCACTTTGAGTTGTATTAATTTTGCCTGCTGTTTTTGTGCCTGTTCCCTCCGTCCTTATCCCGGTTTAAAGGCCTGTCGCGATAACACAACTCGATGTTACAGAGAAATACTGCGATAAATGATGAAACTACTTTATGTCTCTGCCACAAATTTAGAGGCACTGCTCTGTCTGAAGCTCTGTCACTCAAGAGAGGCTTTAGTCTGAGCTTTATTTTAACACAGTCCAGCCATGTGGTAACTAATATCTGTTCTGTTTTTAAACTCTTTTTACCAAAGCCTTTTGTTAATTGTGTTTTATTGGTTTTATGTTGTGCACTGTAATAGTTTTAGCTTGATGCACTTTTATTCACTGTAGCACTTTGAGATTATTTTATGTAAAGTGCAATATAAATAAAACATATTATTATGAGTATTATTATTATTAGTAGTAGTAACAGTAGTAGCAGTAGTAGCAGTAGTAGCAGCAGCAGTAGTAGTAGTAGTAGTAGTAGTAGCAGTAGCAGTAGAAGCTGTAGTAACAGTAGTAGTAGTAGTAGAAGCAGTAGCAGTACCAGCAGTAGTAGAAGTAGTAGTAGCAGTAGTAGTAGCAGCAGTAGTAGCAGCACTAGTAGTAGCAGTAGTAGCAGTAGTAGAAGCAGTAGCAGTACCAGCAGTAGTAGAAGTAGTAGTAGCAGTAGTAGTAGCAGCAGTAGTAGCAGCACTAGTAGTAGCAGTAGTAGCAGTAGTAGAAGCAGTAGCAGTACCAGCAGTAGTAGAAGTAGTAGTAGCAGTAGTAGTAGCAGTAGTAGTAGCAGCAGTAGTAGCAGCACTAGTAGCAGCAGTAGTAGCAGTAGTAGAAGCAGTAGCAGTACCAGCAGTAGTAGAAGTAGTAGTAGCAGTAGTAGCAGTAGTAGTAGCAGCAGTAGTAGCAGCACTAGTAGCAGTAGTAGCAGTAGTAGTAGCAGTAGCAGTAGCAGTAGTAGTAGTAGGAGTAGTAGTAGTAGTAGCAGTAGTAGTAGCAGCACTAGTAGTAGCAGTAGTAGCAGTAGTAGAGCAGTAGCAGTACAGCAGTAGCAGTAGTAGTAGCAGTAGTAGTAGCAGTAGTAGTAGCAGCAGTAGTAGCAGCACTAGTAGCAGCAGTAGTAGTAGTAGCAGTAGCAGCAGCAGTAGTAGTAGTAGCAGTAGCAGCAGCAGTAGTAGCAGTAGCAGTAGTAGCAGTAGCAGTAGTAGCAGTAGTAGTAGCAGTAGCAGTAGTAGTAGCAGTAGTAGTAGCAGCAGTAGCAGTAGTAGCAGTAGTAGTATAACACAATAGTTTGAAGTCCAAAAAGCACATTTAAAATGCAAGATTCTTGTAGTTTATAAAACTTCATAAAAATATTTTGCATAAAAATATAGGTTTTGTGGTTATTAATTACCACTAGGAGTGTGCAAAAATATCAAAATATCAATATATTGTATCGTTTTATGTGATGATACAATATCAATATCATGGACTGCTGTGTCGATATATCGCCAAGAGTATTTTTTGATATATTTTACTAAATTATTTTGTTTAGAGGAAGGAAACTCATTTATTTGACATTTTCACTGTTTTGATGATTAAACTGTTTGTGTTTCATTTGAACTTCGCACAAGAAGTGGTTTAACAAAAACTTTTAGTTTGACAGCCATGATTTAGGGTTTATTTTTTATTGCCCCGTACTGAATCGATTTGAAATATATTGTATCAAATTGAAAGTTCACTTTATCGAGATATGTATCGTATCGGCGACTTCTTAATGATACACAGCCTTAGTTACCACGTAGCTGATAAGACCAGAGCGAGATTCAAAATTTAAATTTTTTTTTTAAGTTTATTGGAAAATTTAATGGAAAATTCACTTCAAAAATGAAGGGGTGGGTGCTCATTGTTTATCGTGACAGGCCTCGATATGCTAACCAATCCTGCTGATGTTATATTTTTTGTTTTGACTGTTTTTGTGTCATGCTTTTTGGTATCATTTGTGTTTGTGCTTGCTCCCGTCCCCTTGTGTGCTTATGTGCTTGTGTTTGTGTGTGCGACCCCCTCTTAGCCTTGCTGCTAAACAACCCCGCGTATCACCTGCTCCTGTCAGATCACAGGAAGGCAGCGGCTCCCAGCACCTCTCGGGCCCCAGAAAAGTGCCTGAATGTGTCCCCGGCCCAGGGTAAGACATAAGGCACAAACGAGAGAGGGACAACGGAGCTCTCTCACACAACAAAATGTCTCGTTTTATGCTTTATTCAGGTGTCAAAGTGAAAGAAACCACTACCATTACTAGATACTCATTTAAACAAGTATCAATACTGAAAAACATTACATAAAAGGACAAAATTACACCTTTTTCTTCGAATTTATCTTGAAGTAGTAGGCTACAACATAATAGTAAAGAAACTACAATTATTTAGAGCTGGAAATGACATTCTGTAGTTATTATCATTCTGGTATTGAAATCTGTATTGAATATAGAGCAACTTACCTCAAAATTAACATTTTTGTATCATGACAGCTCTATTTAGGCTTTTAAAACACTTTGAGATACATGGTGTTAGGGCTGCACGATACATGTATATCGCAATCGAATGGAAATCAAATTGCAAAAGCTGCAGTCATTTAGACAGCAGAATCTGTATAAAGAGCAAAATATCCTCTTGTACCTGTGGTTTACACCTATAACAAGTTCTCAAATTCATTCTTGTATGAGTTTATAGTTCATATTTCCAGGGGTGTAGTGGCCGTGGAACGTGTGGGGGTTCACCGTCTACCCACTTCTCCCAATGTGAGATATTAAAAAAATAACAAATATAAAATAGCTACAACTTAAATGTCAAACTGGAGCTACTGGCAGTGGTGTAAACAACCTGCATAGGCTCATGATATCTGCAGGACTGTCCTATAGTGACCTGAGACATGAGGGGACCAGGACTGAACCAGGACTGGACCAGGACTGGACCAGGACTGGACCAGGACTGGACCAGGACTGAATCAGGACTGAATCAGGACTGAATCAGGACTGAACCAGGACTGAACCAGGACTGACCAGGACTGAATCAGAACTGAACCAGACTGAACCAGGACTAAATGAGGTCCAAACCAGGTCTAAACCAGAAATGTACCAGGACTAAGTGTCAGGACGGCCGTGGAGGTGCGCCCGCGTTGACCGTCAAGTGACCGCAGGAGAAAGAACCAGCGCAGAGGTCCACGGGGCTAAGCACAACCGTCCACTGATCATGCTTCTATGGACACCATGCTCCATGGGCTTGAGGTTCTCTCTCTCGCTCTCAAGTCCAAGATTAGTCCAAGATTAGTCCAAGATTAGTCCAAGATTAGTCCAAGATTAGTCCAAGATTAGTCCAAGATTAGTCCAAGTCCAAGATTAGTCCAAGATTAGTCCAACATTAGTCCAACATTAGTCCAACATTAGTCCAACATTAGTCCAACATTAGTCCAACATTAGTCCAAGATTAGTCCAAGGTCCAAGATTAGTTCAAGATTAGTTCCAAGATTAGTCCAACATTAGTCCAACATTAGTCCAACATTAGTCCAAGATTAGTCCAAGATTAGTCCAAGATTAGTTCAAGATTAGTCCAAGATTAGTCCAACATTAGTCCAACATTAGTCCAACATTAGTCCAACATTAGTCCAACATTAGTCCAACATTAGTCCAACATTAGTCCAACATTAGTCCTGGTTTAGTCATAGGTGGAGTTTGACTTTTGCACTGGGGGGCAAACATTTTAACCTCAGGGCACTAGATACTGTAGTTCAAGGAGGACATATTCAAAATCGAGAGCTATGTTATGAAAGTATGAATGACTGGATGCTGAAATGAGAAGAAAACAGGAAACCGTCAATGACTCAACGTCACAAAATCTTATGACTAGTCAAAAACTAATTCATTACAAAACGCAAACTCCGCCTATGGTTTTAGTCCTGGTTCAGTCATGGTTCATGTGTTTTAGCCTATGATTTATGTTCTGTCGGTGATTATAAATGGCGTTAATGTTAATAACATGTTTCTGAATCATCTTGAGGGGGTGCGGGTCACATCAATGACGTCACGAATCGCGTACCCACACTTAAAAAATCCTCACTCCACCACTGCATATTTCTCTCAAATGTTCTGCAGTTGTTTAAAATGTGCAGTCTCCAAAAATCCTACTTTTTAAACACATATTGCATATCTAATCGCCAAACTTTGCAATTCAATTTTTTTCCCGAAATCGTGCAGCCCTTCATGGTGTACACCCAGAGTCACTTTGTTATAAAACTTCCACTTGCAGTAAGTTTGGAAAAAGTTATGCAGCTCGGATAGCAGTCCATTGGTCCTTGTAAATCTCTTGTAATAGGTCCTGAGGAAACACAACATGATTAAAAGGTCAAAATAGACAGTTAAGCATAACCTGTTTACCACATTATTTCTTGTTTTGCATGTTTTTGACCTTAATCACCCTTTGCCTGCTCATATTAAAAATTTGTCCTCATCATTTGTTCATTAAAAAGCTACTAAATCATATTGTAATCGGTGACGCGAGAATGTTTTAATGTCTTACACCTATGAGGAGTTCTTTTGTTGGGCAAAGTTACATAATGTTTTAAGTAGGACTAGGAATTTTGTCAGTGAATAAAGTATTAATAAATGAAGAGCTGTTTATTTTTTTAGAATGTGACCCAAATTCAGCCGTTTGCCTCGTTTTAAAAAATATGGTAAAAAGAAGTCCTCATGCCGTTATCTGTTATGTAAGTCAGATCACAGCTGGTGCCTTGGGGGAAACAATAGGGGGGTTGTCTAATGAAGAGAACACTTAAGAATACTGGACAGCTTCTTTCGCTTTGAGACTTGGAAGGATTTAACAAGATCTTGAAACTCAAATGTCAGAACAGTAACACTAGTCTTATTTTGTAGGTAGGAATAGACGTTAAAGTATTAAATTGTAGACCCTGTGGCAATCGGCTACTTTGAAAAGGTGCACTATGTAACTTTTCTGCTTGTTTCCATGGAGATGTTATATCCAAGCGTATCTATCTTGCAATTGTTCATCTGTAGGTGTTTCAAATATCTTCAAAAATGTGCATTCTACAAAAATCACGGTTTGGTACGTACCTCGGTTTAAAGGTCACGGTTTGGTTCATTTTCAGTACAGTACGGGAACAAAATGCAAAACCAGTTGTTTATTTGGGTATTTATTAAATTAACAATTTGTTTTAACATTATACAGATGGGAAAATAAAATAAATCCAAAGTTCTGCTTGGTATAATAAATAAAATATTGTCAAATAAGCAACAAATGTTAGCCAGGCTGGTGCCACCTAGTGCCTCCGCTCAATTTCATTTCTCTCCAGCAACTATGTCAGGAATCAAAATACACTAGACGGTTCGTAAAAACCCCGGAAGTGTGAGTTTGAGCATCAGCCAATCAGTGAAGAGTGATATATTCTGTGTTGTCAACGATTCTCAAGATCAAGGATTTAAAGCCGGAACAAAGACAATGTTTGGTGAATTTTATCAAGGGGAAAGGCATTATTGTCCTTCTTCCTATGGGATTTGAGAAAAACTTCATATACCAGTTAGCCTCATTAGCGGTGCAACCAAATAGCAGTGATTGATTAAATGATAAAAAGTACCCATCTACCATCGAGCGAATGAAATCTAAGGCTGCAAGGTCAGATGGTTTCTACGAAGTGAAACGAAGTAAAACTGGCTGATGAATCAGGCTAAAGAAATGTATGATTTTTTTTTTTTTTAATTCCATGTAAACAGTAAACAAAACTTTTCCAAAAGTAAAAATAGCATAAATAGTGCAAATTCACTCGTGCACAGCCCACAACTGAACATCCCGTACCGAAACAGTTCAGCACGAATACATGTACCATTACTATGGGTGTGCAAAAAAATCAAAATATCTACATATCATATCATTAAATGTGATGATACAGTATTGATATCGTGGGCTGCTTCATCAAAACATCACCAAGACAGATTTTTGGTATACTTTACTAAATTATTTTGTTACAGTGCTACAGTTGTGTTGCTTGTTTAGAGGAAGGAAACTTGTTTATGCAACACATTTTCACTGTTTTGATGATTAAAATTGGCTTTTTTTTCCATTTCATATGAACTTTGAATAAGAAGTGGTTTAATTAAGATTTTTAGTATCACAGCCATGATTTAGCCTTTATTTTTTATTGAACCGTATCGAATCATTTTGATATATATCGTATCGAACCGAAAGTGCACTGTATCGAGGTATGTATCGTATCGTCAAATTCTTAATGATACTCAGCCCTAACCGTTACACCCCTAATTCTTACATGAACGGGCTTGCCTCTTCACAGATCGGATCTTGTAACTTGACATGTCTTAATTGTCCTAATATAGATAGATCATTTTAATGCCACTGTGGAACATTCCAAGCAAGGCAATAACATCTCTATAGAGACAAGTAAATGGTTCATCAGAAAAGTTACATTTATCCATATTGAACTCACAAAAGGCAGATGGACTAAAGACTGAAACTTGATGCCAGAATTATTACTTATTAGACTCTAAGAAAATAGAGATATATTACATTTTTGCTCTATATTCTACCCTTAACATATGAAATAACTTTATATTTATTCGAGGTTTTTTTTTTGCCAAAGAGCAGATATTAAACCTCTGTCTCCCCTCACAGCCTGTGCCCTGGACCTGGAGCTGGAGAAGGGTTTTTCTCTGAGCCGCGAAGAGCCCCCTCCGTACCCAGGTGCCCCCCCGTACCCCACCCTGTCCCCGCCCGTGTCCCCTCCGCTGCCCCCTAGTGTCCCTCACTACGCGGAGGCCGACATCGTGAGTCTACAGGGGGTCAGCGGGAACAACACTTACGCCGTACCTGCCCTGAGCTCGTCCAGCCCCGGGGCAGACGCGACTCCTCTGCCAGAACTGCCCCGACACTGCCTCATCTTCAAGGAGAAACTGGGAGAGGGGCAGTTTGGAGAGGTGAGGAGCTTTACATCATGGATCTACTACTTTTGATACTTTAAAAGAGACATATTATCCTTTTTTTGCCTTTCTTAGTAACATATATAGATCATTATTTTACATTTTCTTCATTGTAAATCACAACATTGATTTTAAAATATATAAATAATATAAACAGGTCCATTGATTTCTTGTACAAAACTACGCACCTGCACTTCTACATTGAGGCATTTCACTGCAGCAGGCTACACATACTGGTTAAATGGCTTCAGGGGCTTTTAGAGGAGTGAGCAGGGGTGGGGATATGTTTAAACAGACATTTTCTAAGCACTCAAATGCAGGACATTGTAGGATCTAAATACATCTGTGAGTGCACACTGTATATACACTGATCAGAGTGAGGATTGAACCACCAACCATCAGATTAGAGGGTGAATAAACTACCACTTCCAGTCCATTTGACAAAAAGGTTTTATTTACCTCTGTCTAAAAGGTGATTGTCCACCACAACTCACAATTTACATCAAAACAACTGAATTAAAGCAGTTTGTATGAAAAGTAACTTAAAATTAAAGCACAGATTGAGAAGGTGTTTATTAGTTTAGTGAATAGCTTTACAAAGTGTTAAATGAAATCAAGCCTGTGTAGTAGTAATCATATACTTGTGAGCAGTGGAAGCTATTTGCCAAGTGGTGGAGGTCTGTTTATATTGGAGTCATTAATTTAATTAATTTATTTATTTGTGAAGGGACAACACATATTAGTCAATCTATGAATCAGTCAAACTTTATTAGTATAGCACTTTTCATACATTTGAAATGTAGCACAAAGTGTTTCACATGCAACAGAAAAATGACAATAATTAAAAACAACATCCATATATACAACCACTTAAACAGAAACATAAAACAGAAACATAAAGCTCCTAAAGGTTATAGTAAAAATAAAAATGGAGAACTAAAATCAGATGGAGACTAAGTAAAATGGTAATGATAATTTAATTTAAAAGAAATATAATAAGAATTTAATTTAATAAAAAAAACAAGTAAAAGTTTCAATTAAAAGCTAAATTGAAAAGATACGTTTTGAGTTTACACTCACAGTGGACCTCAGATTCTCAGGTCGACTGTTCCACAAACGGGGGCTGTAAAAGTTGAATTATTAATGTATTTTAAGTGCATATTAATACACATTTAAAATGTAAATATGTAAGATTATAGCCAGTGTGGCTAATTTCCATCTTCAGTCCCTTGGCAGGTTGATGTGAAGGACAGAGAAAAGTACAGCAACAATCACACAAAAATACACAACATCAGCACACTCACTGTACACACAACACACTCACTGTACATATAATTAATTTCAGACAGTTCCTCTGGAGTTCAAAGTCAGGAGTTAAAGAGTTAAACCAATAATCACTTAATATAAAAAAAATAATAATTTGATTAAACATTGTGACATATTTGATCACTGAACATCACTGTTTTAAAAACTTCAGAAAATGCTGCAGTGTTGAAAGTTCTCGTGTATGAGCTGCTCTGTGTTTCATGTTTGACCTGCTCCAGAAGCAAAAGAGCTGCCAAAAAGCACTTTACCTAAACGGCACTTTGTAACCAAAATGAAATCTGCATATCTGATTGTGTTGTCCCAATTAAGACATTTGTATTTGTTAAGTTTGGCTTGGAATACTGTTGTGGGGCAAACTCTAAACTAACTCTGTGTTATGTGCTGAAAGGTACACCTGTGTGAAATCGAGAACCCTCAGGACCTTCCCATCCTGGAGTTCCCCTTCAACGTAAGAAAAGGGCGCCCTCTTCTGGTCGCTGTGAAAATACTACGCCCGGACGCCTCCAAAAATGCCAGGTAAACATTAGAGACTGCAACAGCACAGTTATCAACACATGCAAGTATTAATCTAAGCACGAGCCAGTTTAAGGCAAATTGTGCTTTCATATTAAAGTCTGTCTGAATATTTTACAGATTTTTTTGATTAATATATTGTATTTGTGGTAGATAAATGTTTGATTGACAGAGCATTTTACATTCAGGAGCATAAACATTTGAAGCCTCAACCACATTTTTAATCATAATTGTAGAGCTCTAAACAACATGATTTGCAGGTTTTTCTACAGATTAAGAAACTGTTATATCTAGTTTTCTCCACAAGATATTAATAAATAGATACACATGTTTGAGTAACCTTTTATAATTATTCAGTCTGCATCTCCTAAGCTCAAAACGCTCTGCTCCACGTAGTATTCAAGTTAACAGCTACCTTTTACCTTTTATTATCCAAATTAAATCAAACAAAGGATTCTAGTGAAGGTGCATGGAGTTTAAAAACACAGTGGAGCACTTCCTGTATCAGCATATGACGTCACCAGGTGGAACGCAGAAGAATTCATAGAAGAACTCAGCCTAAATATGCAGGATTTGTGAGTTAAACATGTGCGAATGAAACAAAACAGCAACTCTGGGTCTGTCAGAAAATAGCATAATATTGCCCCTTTAATCATTTGTGAATAGCTAATTATGAACATTCAAATTACAGTCACTATTTGTTTTAATTTTATGTATCAGCACAGTGTAGATGACAGAGTCAATATTCAACTACATTTGAACAGGGAATAAAATAAGGAAGTAAAAAGGATACATTTGGCTGTCTGCACTTACTAAATATATAATACGGACAAAATATATTTCTTGTTTTCCGTCTTAGAAACGATTTTCTGAAGGAGGTGAAGATCCTGTCCCGGTTGAAGGACCCAAACATCATCCGTCTGCTGGGAGTGTGCGTCAGCAGCGACCCCTTGTGTATGGTGACAGAATACATGGAGAGTGGGGACTTTAAACCAGTATCTGTCCCAACGAGTGCTGCTGGACAAATCTGAACCTTCACATAACTCCCCCACTATCAGGTACCACTGCAAAGGGAGTATATACATTAAATATGTATAGTAATAGTCTCTTTTTTCTTTTTTGTTCTGATGTACTTTTTTGTTAATAGGTGTAGACCAGTGGTTCTCAGATTGTAACCTGCAGTTTTAGTCTTTATTTCTGTTTATCCTGTATAGACCTGGTTTAGTCTGGTCATATCCCTGTTTCAGATCTGAAAGTACTCAGGAATCCATTTTCTTTATTTTTTTTTCACTGAACTGAAGTACAGAAAGTACAGTACAAAAGTACAGTCTACAAATTATTTTAGAATTACAGAATGAACGAATAAAGTCCAACTAGTGATTTTTAAATGAGTATAAAAATACAATAAATACTGTGGATATAAACTGGTAGCCTGATTCATCAGCCGATTTCACTTCGCAGCTGGGGGATTCGTTCGCTCGACGGTCGGCGGGTACTTTTTTTATTTAACCAATCGCTGCTGTTTGGTCGTGACTTATGTAATGCACCAAATCCCGTAGGAAGAAGGGCAATAATGTCTCTCCCCTTGATAAAATTCACCGAACATTCTGTTTGTTCCTTCTTTAAATCCTCGATCTCGGGAATCGTTGCCAACACAGAATGTCTGTCTTCATCTACATCCATCTCGACCGCTTTGTTTACTGTTGTGCTGTTCCACTCAAGGGACCCAGACAGGCGCTTGAGTTTGACATCATGACTTCACAGCTCTTGGCCGGTGCGCGGTCTACAACTTCGCGGTCTTTGCAAACTGTTTAGTGAATTCCGATTCCAGACCTGGTCACTAGAGAGAAATGAGACTGAGGTTGCGCCAGCCTGGTTAATAAACTGGGGCACTGTGTAACTTTTCTGGTGGAGTGTCTGCCACCTGCTTATCCCTATCGGGTGTTATTGCTTTGCTTGGAATGTTCCACATTATGGCATTATACCCATCTATTTTTATGGAGACAAACAGCTTGCCTCACCACGTCAGGTTACAAACCAGATCTGTGGAGAAGTGACCCCCACTAAAGCATGTTTTAAAGACATTTTTCAGCGGTAAAACACTTGTAATTGAATAAATGCATGATAGATAAGTTTAATCAGTTATATTTCCATGGAGTCAAGCAGGTGGCAGGCTCTTCACCAGAAAAGTTACATAATGCACGTTGAAGTGAATTTAATTTTGTTCTGATTTATGTTTTTTTTGTTTGTTCTATAGTTACCCTGCTCTGATCTCCATGGCCAGTCAGATCGCGTCAGGGATGAAGTTTCTGTCTTCGCTGAACTTTGTGCATCGAGACTTGGCCACGAGAAACTGCCTGGTGGGCGGAGACAGGGGGGAGGACGGGGCAGACTGCGGGGGCGAGAGGCAGATCAAAATCGCAGACTTTGGGATGAGCAGAAACCTGTACGCCGGAGACTACTACAGGATCCAGGGCAGAGCGGTGCTGCCCATTCGCTGGATGGCCTGGGAGTGCATCCTCATGGTAAGTGGGCAAAGAGGATCCTAAAGTGAGGCTCTGCTGTTTTTTATTGACTGTCTATTGGCTGTAAGATGGTGAAATTTGCCCCTGCAGTTATTCTCATTTTTATACTTTTAACCCTGCATGAGTTGTGTGTCCTTGTGTTGTGTGTATTTATTGCATTTTAATTTCTTTAAAACTAGTGAGATTAAACTTTCATGGTTTCTATGTATTCTTATTTGTATTTATGTTATGTTTCCCCCTGCAGCATTTTGTCTGTGTGTATTAGGGGTGTAACAGTGCACAAAAATCACATTTGCTTGTTGTTTATTAGTGTGTTTATTAAACCAACAATTTGTTTTAACCCTCTCAGGCTCAAATTAATTTTTAGTATCAGGAAAAATCTGATATTTGGGGAAAATTTAAATATGGGGTAGTAATATACAGTCCTGACTTTTTTATCCTTTGTGAACAAAAAAAGTATTTTGCACTTCTGGCAGGCCGTTTGCATGTAGTCATTCTTGCACAGTCTGCATCGTCCACGTTTATCAGCACGGATGGGAGAAAAGGCTCCTGAGTAAAAAAAGCTCATAAAATATGGATGTGGAGTAAGTAGGTAATTGGATTTTAGCTGTTGCAAATCTGCAACGCCTGCCTGGAGAGGGTTAACATTATAGCATTAACAATATGTAAATGGGAAAATAATATAAATGCAAAGTGCTGCTTGGTAATACTAATAAGTTAAATAAAATATTCTCAAATAAGCAACAAAAGTATGAAATATGTAAACAGTAAACAAAACTTTTCAAAAAAGTAAAGTGCAGGACTAACAGTTCCGGTGAAGTTTTACTCAGTCTTCAGAAAAAACAACTTGTCCACATCATCTTCAGTAAGTGCAGGGGGAGCGGAGATTCAGGTGAAAGTGAGGACTGTAGTTTTGTGAGGATTCATGTGGTTTGGAGGGACGTAGTCAAGGCTGAGGGCAGTGTTGTCAGGGCAGCGGCCGCTCTAGCTATAAAGCGCTGCGGGAAACACTGCCACCCCGATCATGGGTGATTCACGAGTTACCTCGTGAATATTAAAGAGCCGAGCCTTCTATGTAGCTGCACATGTAGTGGCCGAATGTAAACACACACAAATTGCGCTAATTCATTCATGCACAGCCCTGCACCGAACGTCCTGTACCGAAACAGTTCGGCACAAATAGATGTACCATTACACCCCTAGTGTTTATGAAATGTACTATACAAATAAAGTGAATTAGATTGGATTATATCAAAGAAATACTTACATAGATGACATTTATGTTGCTTTCTGGGATAAATTGTTAAATGTTTTTGGAGGATTTGTCAAATATCTGGGAGATGAGGCTATGAACAAAAATAAGAAGTTCATAAATAACATAATAACTTGTGTATGTTGCTGTATTCAGGGTAAGTTCACGACGGCCAGTGACGTGTGGGCGTTCGGCGTGACTCTGTGGGAGATGCTGAGTGTGTGTCAGGAGCAGCCGTACTCAAACCTGACGGACGAACAGGTCATCGACAACGCAGGAGAGTTCTTCAGAGACCAGGGCAGACAGGTACAGCACACAAACACAAACACACAAACACACACAGTGCAGTACTGAAGAAATGTATTCATTATTCTGCTACAAAATCTGACATAGCAGAACAACTGTGTGTCAGCAGCAATGACAGAGGGACTAGATATGATTAATATAAACATAGGTACTGAGATTTGTATAAAAAGTAGAGCTGCACAAGAACAGTAAATAAACATTCTAACCTATTGCCATTATTCTAAAACATAAAAACATATCCAAACTGTTTTTGCATACTTTGATTCACATTTACACTAATTTTGGGATTTATTTAGATCTTTTTTATTTACATATTGAGCTATTCTTGATTACATTTTTGTTTAAATGAGCCCAGTGAGGTGATACAGTTAAGTTTCTCATCTATAAATGAAAAATCAGCCCCATCCTGCATAATAAACATACTTTTTAATAGTTTTTCAAGTGTATTTATTGACGTTGTTAACTGATGTTATATTTGATTGACCTCCATTGGCTATCAGCTATTCTTTCTGGAGACCATGTTTATTTTTTTGGGTTGGGTGTGATTATGTTGTTGTTTTTTTTAAAGGTGTATTATGTAACTTTTTGGTTTGGGGATCCATCATCTTCTTGTTTCTATGGATGTGTCACTGCCTGGACATTAAACAGCTCTAACTTATATTATTAAATTACAAGTGGTTTTATAGATCAATCTTAATCCATGTATCATTCGTTTATTCGTTTTTCAAAATAAAACCAAAAATAAGAAAATGAAAAAACAACTATTTTCTTCATTATTTGTCTCCAAAACCAAAATGAAAAAACGGATAACGATTTTTATTTTTTCACTTTTATATTTTGTGTTTAAATGAATAATAGAAAAACAGATCACGACCGTTTCCTGTTTCCGTGATGACGATGCCAGACTGAACCAGGACTGAAACAGATCCAGGACCAGACCGGGACTGAGACCGGGACTGAGACCGGGACTGAGACCGGGACTGAGACCGGGACTGAGACCGGGACTGAGAACAGTTTAGTCCTGGTTCAGTCCGGCATCGCAGTTTAAGTCATGTAAATAGGAAATGGACGTTATCCATTTTCTCCATTATTCATTTAAACACAAAATTGAAGAAACAAAACTGAAAAAAATAAAATAAAATAAAATCATTATCCATTTTTCATTTTGGTTTTGGAGACAAATAATGAAGGAAATTGTTTTTTTTTGTTTTCTTATTTTTGGTTTTATTTTGAAAAACGAATAAAAGAATGATACACGGTTTAACTTCCATCGAAAAAATTACAAAGTGTACCTTTAAATTTATATTTCCAGTTTCAATTGTTCAATCTTTTGGATATTAATTGGGAGCTGGTTACGTCTGGTTTAATATTTGCAGAGCTTTGACTTGTATTAAATCCATTAAGTTGAGGGCATGACATGAGTCTTTGTTAATCGTGTTATGTTTGCCTGCTTAATTAAACCTTTTGAACATCATGCTGTAATCTGACCCCCAGTCTTTTGCTCTGGTGCAGGTGTATCTGACCCGGCCGGCGGTCTGTCCCCAGGGCCTGTACGAACTCATGCTCAGCTGCTGGAACAGAGACTGCAAACTGAGGCCCTCCTTCGCCGATATCCACTCCTTTCTCACAGAAGACGCGATGAACATGGTGTAGAGCGAGAGAAAGTCTCAACGAGTACCGGCCTCTGGTGGTGGTGTTTGGGTACTGCACTTGTGAGGGGAACGGGGTGCTTGACGTTGGGTTCGTGGGCAGTGAGTGAGACCGCTGGCTCGGTCTGTTTTGACAAATCCAGTACAACATAATGATAGATTTAATTTGTGGTGGTGGGTGCCTTCTGCGTAGTAACTTTCATTTCACTGGTAAAGGGTTCATGATAAACATTACATTATATTAGTTATCTTTTGATTTAGATTTTTTTTATTAATGAAAGGCAATTCTAGTATTTTTAGTTTTGATACAGTACCAAATAGGCTCAATTCTAGGACTAGCATCGTTATATAAATCTGTTGTTATTATGTTTATGTAAAAGTGCATTGAAGCGCACTGCTAGTCATGGTTTTACAAGCTTTCTGTTATAGGCAACATTTTGAAGACTTTTTTTCCCCGTTCAAAAGATATAATATTTAGTTTTTAATTGTTAAAGGGACAGTCTGGAATTTTGGACATAGGACTTCATTTCCTAAAGTGTTGGAGACGTGTGGAGACACTTTTTAAAATATTTTATCCAGTCCTTGTATTTGCAGAGGTCGCTGGTGCTAGGCTAGTGCATGTCAATGGTCATAGTTATCCTGCCACTAAAAACAGTCTTACCCACTCCACAAAACACCCGAGGCAAAAATATTATTACACCAAACTGTTGATGTGAATGTCTGTGTTGATAGAATAATTTCAGAAGTAAAACTAACCTTGCATTAGAAGGATTTATGTCTGAGCAGCAGCAGGGAGTCGTACTTCTTGATAGAAAGTTTGGCAGCGGTGGACTGATATCGCCTAACACCAAGCCCTGGGGTTTCAAAATGGTCGCTCATTCAAGTCAACGGGCCAAGCTCAATGGCACATGACTCATTAGATTAGACAGATCCGCCTTTAGCCCGGCGAGGTACTTTGGTAGCTTTTGGCCGATGGAGCATGTGCAGTAGTGCTCTTTTTTCCCACGGGCACATGTCAATGCATGCGAGTTCATGCACAGAGCGCAGTCTCGTGTATCATCATGTATCATGATCGCTTTGACCAATTAGAGCGAGAGGAGCTAGAGCCGGTGCTATCGATTATAAAACGTTTTGGTTGAAGGATTTTGAGCTGAGAAAAAGTTTATGATCTAAAAATAGGCAAACATCGCCACAAAATCTGACATTTTTGAAAGATGTACGTCTCTGTAGCAGGCAAACACGAGCAGTTTGTGATTACATTACGATCTCTGAGAAAAATCCTGTCTCAGCCCAGGGGATTTTTTCCGCTGAAGTTCCAGTGAGTGTCCACTGCGTCAACTGGTGACAGTAACAAGAAGCAACAACTTATCCAGTTATTTAATAGATCCATGCCTAGCACCTATCTTACCAGCAAAGTAACATTCCGCTGCTGCTGAGAAAATAGTCCCTCAACATGCGACGATTCATGCAATGCAAGGTTACTTTTATTTCAAACATTATTCTATCGACACAGACATTTACATCGACAGTCTGGTGTAATAATAGATTTGCTTCGGGTGTTTGTGGAGTGGGTAAGACTGTTTTTAGTGGCAGGATAACTATGACCATTGACTAGTCTAGCACCAGCGACCTCTGCAAATACAAGGACTGGATGGAATATTTAGAAAAGTGTCTCCACACGTCTCCAACACTCTAACCCAGAAATGAGGTCCTATGTCCAAAATTCTGGACTGTCCCTTTAATTGCTAAAATATTATTTCAAAACCTTTGGATCAGAAAATCTAGTATTATCTTTTACCCGCTTGAGTTGAATTGAAAAGGAGTCAAAAAGTAGATTAGTAAATACTTTTTACACGAGAAATGCTACTTTTTGATATGAATATTTTGCTATTGATCTATTAACCCATCACTAATTTGTCAACTTAAGGCACATTATAATTGTGATAACTCAAACTACACTAATTCTCAGTTCAGACCACTCACTGGCCCTGCCTTTATGATACCGGACGGCCCAAATTTGGTTAAAGCTGATCTGTACTAGACACCTGCAGCCCGACCTCCTGTCTCCTGCCTCCTGGAAAACTGAAAAAGAAAAAAACAACACCAAAATGTTCCCGCTTTTGACTCGAAATAAATGAAACGATTCCTTGTGCCGAGTGGATTTTTCACCAGATGGACTTGGGACGCTGCAGTTGCAAAAAGACTATGAATTGAAAAGACTATTGGAAGCAAAGAGAACGAACTGGAGATCTACAAGCCTGCCAGTGTGTTACGGCAGTTTTCTATCTGGATGAAACCCAGATTTAAACTATAATTCCTTGACCAGCTGCACTTTAAAAACAAAACAGGTGCCCTTGACTTGTCCCTGATACAGATTTTGGGCTCATATGATTCCTGTCAACGTGGATTTTTGATGTTGCAGTAAGAGAAAAAGACTTTGCCAAACCTTAAGATGTAAAATATTGTTTAAAAAAAAAAAGGAAATGGCTTCACGATTTCAACTTGATTTGTTATTTGCTATTTTGTTGTCAAACTATTACCCATAAAATATGTCTTCATAGCCAAAAGGGTTACTGTGTGTGTGCAAGCAGTCAAAACTGTCAAAACTGTGAATGACTGGGGTCTGATTATGATGTCTGTAAAAAAAAAAAGTTTATCTGGTGATAGACACTGCAAAAACAAATAGTTACTACATTGGCTTTAATTACTTGATTTAAGGATTTTATTTTAATTGTTCATTTGTATGTCTAAGTTCAATATTTTTGTTCCATCTCAGTAATAACATGGTAATAAATAAAAAAAATGATTACCAACACATGATTAACATATATATAAACATACTAATTAGGGATGTAACAATAACCGAAATATCGTGATATCGTATCGTCAGAAGTCTCACAATAATATCGTTGGCTGTCACAATATATCGAATCACAAGTTCCTTTGCTTAAATGCATGGTTTTATAATAGCAACAGTTAATAAACTTTGGGAACTACATATCCCATGATTCATTTCAGCGCAGACAACATGAACAAATGTTTTTTACTTGAATTCTTGGGATTATAATGGAAATAATTCACACCAGAATCTTGTCAATGTGTTTTAAAAGCAAAAAAGTGTTGCATCTACAATTATATTAGCCTCTAAAAAATAAATATTCTATCAGAAACTACATAGACCATGATCCTTTGCTCCATTTCAGTGCAGACTATATGAAGAAATAACAGTTCTAAGCACTTTTAAGTCTTAGTTCTTTGGATTAAGTTTTGTCAGGGCATTTTAAGAGGAAAAAGTAACATATAAACAGTTTTAGCTGTTTAGTCTCCACAAAATATCGCAAGAAATATTGTACCATGAGATGTGTATCGTGATAATATCGTACCGAGACATTTGGATATTGTTACAGCCCTAATCATGAGTTAACTTTGCCACGATATCGCAATAAATATTGTACCGAGAGGTTCATACTGTGACGATATCATGCGTATCGTGAGTCTTGGATATCGTTAAACCTGTATCGAATACAACTAAAATATTCTAGTTTTATTAACGCACCTGGATATTACGTTTTGCAGTAAATGGTCACATTTTTCTATCGCGCTTCAAGGCACTCAAAGCTCTTTACAACAAGGAACCACTTACCCATTCACACACCAGTGTACACAGACACTGAGGGCAAGGTGGGTTAAGTGTCTTGCCCAAGGACACAACAGCATTACATATATTGCCTTGAATGAAAGTAGAACATGACACGTGTCCTGTCTCTATCAGTAATTATCATGTAATAACCATATTTCTTTCTATTACCATGCTATTACTGTGTTGTGTAGTACCAACATTTGTTTCTCAATTTAAGGCAACATTTTATACCTTGGTAACTTCAGAAAAACAAATGTCAGTTTTTATATTGGTACATAATTTTGTCTCGATACAAGACTGCAATGTACCAAAAAAAAACAGCTTGTAAATCCTAAAAAAGTCAAATGAACTAGATCCAGTAACAAATAATGACCATTTGGTATCTGAGATTTTTTATCGGATTAATTCAAGTGATTTTAACGCGGCGTAAGTATTTGTTTTTGCGGTGTTTCAGTCCTGGCTCATCACGTGACATGTTTACTCTCGGTGAATGGATGTTCCCTCTGTCTGTTTTGATACACTGTAAAGAAGAAAACAAAAACAACTCAACCCGTATTTTTATAAACTGTATGTAATGTACTTAGACACTCCTCGTTGTCCCTTGTTTTTGAAGCTAATCGTTTGTAAATATTTTAAGGACAACTTTAATTTCTTTTACTAATAATATATGAAATGTCTCGGTTACATGTGGGGTCTTCTGTAACTCTGTAGAACGCTTGCTACCTTGATGCTATGGAAAAAAACGTTGTGTTGTCAATTTTTTGTAGATGTTTTAATAAAGTTACTCTTTTCGAAACTCAGATTTAGTTTGTCAGTGAAAAGTACATTTATTGTCTACAGTATTTTAATCATTTCATATAGACTGGTACACAACACTTTATCTACATACATTATGACTACTACATGCAGATAAGTTTCATAGATAAACTTACAAGCAATTAACAAAGTTGGCTCCAAACTTGAGATAGGAACAGCAGCGGTCAATGGCTTTTAATGATTTGGATAAGAACAAAGCTTCCCAGAGAGCTGTAAAAAACATTCTGCAAAAATTTGAGGTCTACATGAGGGAAAGAGGCTTGAAATCAGAGAATTGGTCATGGACAGTTTGTAATATTTTGGACATTGGCTCACCAGGAAATAAGGTCCTGAGTGTTAGAGACGTGTAGAGACTTTTAAAAATATTCCAGCCCGTTCTTGTATTTGTAAAGGTCGCTGGTGCTAGGCTAGTGCATGTCAATGGCCATAGTTATCCTGCCACTAAAAACAGTCTTACCAACTCCACAAAACATTTGAAACAAATCTATTATTACACCAGACTGTCGATGTAAATGTCTGTTGATAGAATAATGTTTGAAATAAAACTAACCTTGTATCGCATGAATCGTTGCATGTTGAGGGACTATTTTCTCATATATCACTCCGCCACTGCCAAACTTTCTATCAGTTAGTATAACTCGCCGCTGCTGCTCAGACATAAATCCTTCTAATGCAAGGTTGGTTTTACTTCTGAAATTATTCTATCGAAACAGACATTTACATGGACAGTCTGGTGTAATAATAGATTTTCTTCGGGCGTTTTGTGGAGTGGATAAGACTGTTTTTTGTGGCAGGCTAACTATGGCCATTGACATACACTAGCCTCGCACCAGCGACCTCTGCAAATACAAGGACTGGATGGAATATTTAAAAAAGTGTATCCACACATCTCCAACACCAGATCTGGCTCACTAGGAAAATGATGTCCTATGTCCAAAATTCTGTCCCTTTAAATAGTTTGGGCTATTTTAGATGTATATACACGTTAAACCTAGATTCTTCGACTTGGCTCAGCAGTTTGCATCTTTACAAGCTAAATTATCAGCCGTTGGGTTTTTTTCTTCACAAATACTAAAACATTTTCTTCTTTTAGGTTAAACTGGATTTAAACCAATAGAAAACACCATGGAAAAGTTAAAAAAAAAAAAAAAATCCTAGTTTAAAATACCTTAAAGACATACTATTTACTTTTCTGGTACAGGGTCCGCCACAGTCTACATAGAGGTGTTATTGCGTTGTCTTGAATTATCCACAGTATAGCAATAAACTTATCCGTCTCCATGGAAACAAAGGGGTGACACCGTCAGACTAAACGACATCTGTAGGGAGGCGACCCCGCTCACAGTAAGAATGCATGTTCCTGCCTATAAGCACCAGTAGTTCAATAAACGCAAGATAGATAAATTTAATGTCACACTATGGAACATTTTAAGACGCTGGCAGTCCAACCGCACCAGAAAAGTCATAGTTTACCTTCAGGTTAAATCATTTATTGTAACATAATACAGTAAATGCCCACTTAAAATAGAATAAAATGGCTTGTTACACCTAAATCTGTGTATCATTCGTTCATTAGTTTTTCAAAGTAAAACCAAAAATCAGAAAATGAAAAAAAAAAAAAATAAAATTTTCTTCATTATTTGTCTTTTCAGTTTTTGTGTCCACAGAGAAGCTATGCTGCTGTTATTGAAAACAGATCACGGCCGTTGACTTAAACCGCGATGCCGCACTTTTGCGCTGCATACGGACTGAACCAGGGCCGGGACCAGACCGGAACCAGACCGGGACTGAGACTAGAACTTTGACCAGGACCAGGACCAAGACTGAGATCGGGACTGAGACCGGGACCAAGACCTGAACTGAGACTAGGACTGGGACCGAGATTGGGACAGCGACCAGAACTGAGACCAGAACTGAGACTCGGACTGAGACCAGGACTGAGACCGAGACCGGGTCCAGACCAGGAATGAGTCCAGGAATGAGACTGGGACCAGACCAGGACAGAAAGTCGTTCAGTCCTGGTTCAGTCCTGGTTCAGTCCTGGTTCAGTCCTGGTTCAGTCCTGGTTCAGTCCTGGTTCAGTCTGCATGCAGCGTAAAAGTCCGGCATCGCAGTTTAAGTCACGGAAACGGTCTTTATCCGTTTTTTTTCCATTCTTCATTTAAACACAAAATCGAAAACTGAAAAAACAAATCGTTATCCATTTTTTCATTCTGGTTTTGGAGACAAATAATGAAGTTGTTATAGTTGTTTTTTCGTTTTCTTATTTTTGATTTTATTTTGAAAAACGAATTAACAAACAATACACGGAATCACTTAGTTAATTCGAATTACAATGTTTCTTTCCATTTTACTTTAACCTTAACTTAAACATAAACTATTACAAAAAGATAAATACTCTGAATGCAAGTCACTTAAACTCATGCAGATATTTGTTTTTGCAGTGTAGACACGTCCGACAGGCGTTTTAAAACCAGGCACTTGGAGGTCGAGCGATGCATAAGGCTTGGCAGCAGAAAACCTTTGGATAAGAACAGTAACAGAGAGAAGCAACTTACACAGGAACAGTACATGTCCATAAACAGAGAATAAAAGTCATCCAAAATGTTCAATAAACCAACATCTCTCTACAATATGCATTATGTATCTACTCTTAGCTGTAACACATTCGATAGTAGTATAGAAACAGTAGTAGGTTAGTAGGCATAGACTTCAACTAAAGGCTGCATCCCATTTCTGTTCACCTGTCTCTTTGAGTCCTCAGCCGTCAATCATAACCACAAGGAGGAGAAAAGAAAGTCGTTTCACATTTAGAGCTTGTTAAACTCAAGATTTTGTAACATAATTTTAAGTTTATGATAAGCGGGCACAATTTTGAAGACATTTAGATACAATATTTTGTTTGTAACCATAAAAAAAAACAGAAAATACAGACTTCCCTTCATGTGTTTTATCATTTTTATGTTTAACTTGTCAATTTAACTAACAACTGTGCCTGTGTCATCAAATTATTATTGAAGTATTAACTGAAGTATCTACTCCATAGAGACGCTAGGAGGAGAAAGGAAAGTTGTTTCACATTTAGAGCTTGTTTAACTCAAGATTTTGTAACACAATTTTAAGTTTATGGTAAGTCAACACCATTTTAAAAGACATTTAGATAAAATATTTAGTTTGTAACAATAAAAAAAGATAGAAAATACAGACTTCCTTCATGTATTTTATCATTTTTATGTTTAACTTGTAAATTTAAGTTCTTTCAACCAACAACTCTGTCTGTACAATTGAATTACAATTGAAGTATAACATTAAAATCATACATCTAGAAATAGAATTAAAAACGACTAATCATTAGTGTTTAATGTCATACTGCGGAACATTCCAAGAAAAGCAATCACTACTCCATAGAGACACTAGGAGGAGAGAGGAAAGTTGTTTCACACTTCCCTTCATGTGTTTTATCATTATTAATTTAACATTTTTATGTTTAACTTGTCAATTTAAGTTCTTTGAACTAACAACTCTGTCTGTATGACTGAGTTACAATGGAAGTATCAAATTAAAATCATACATCTCGACGAAGACAAGAAGGTGACGCAGGGGCACGCAATTTTAGAAATAAAAACAACATTTCATTCCAAGAAAAGCAATCGCTACTCCATAGAGACACTAGGAGGAGAGAGGAAAGTTGTTTCACATTTACAACTTGTTAACCTCAAGATTTTGTAACATAACTTTAAGTTTATGGTAAGTAGGCGCCATTTTAAAGATATTTAGATACAATATTTTGTTTGTAACCATGAAAACGAGTAAAATAATGATAAAATACATGGAGGGAAGAAGTATGTTTAAATTTTTTTTACGTTTAACTTGTCAATTAAAGTTCTTTCAACTAACAACTGTGCCCGTTTCATTAAATTATGACTGAAGTATAACATTAAAATCATACATCTCAACGAAGACAAGAAGGTGACGCAGGAGCACGCAATTTTAGAAATAAAAACAACTAATTATTAGTGTTTAAAGCCATACTCCATAGAGACAAGCAGAAGAGAAATAATGTCAGTTTTTGTTTCACGTGGCTAGGCCCAGTAATTGCAAAGATATTAGTCATAATACCATAACTCCAACTACTCTTTAGCAGGTGATTGACAGCTGAGAAATCAAGAAGTCAAAGCGCTGAGGAACAAAGAGACAACTGAACACAAAATGCGACGAGCCCCAAATAAAAAGCATCATTTCCAACCACGAAACACTTTCATTTTTTCAAACAGGAAATCCCAAGTTTGCTCCCTCTACCACTTCCTCTTCCTTCAGTCTGAATTGCAATCACATAAATTCACATGCTGCCCACTTACAACAGGGCAAGTTAACAAATTAAAAAACAACTAGATAGATAGAAAAGAGGTAATACCAGGTGAAATTATGTAAAAAAGTTGATTGTATTATTATATATATAAAAATTGTTAAAACAAATTCTACGGCTATTTTTTTTAAAAGTAGATTTGAAATTAAAAAAGCAAAATTGTACGTTTTTCGCTTTACTCTGAACAAATGTTTTAACAGTACTGATCCGGTGCTGGTCCTGTGACAGGGCACCTGATATAAATGAGACATGCAAACACACAGAGCAGACTGGAGAGTGGAGATCCAGACTCATATTGTAATAATAGGCACATGGAGGAAATGCAATTCGTCAGACTCCTCTTCTTAATGGGTCTTTCCAGTTGCCTGTAAAAACAAAAAAGAAAAGAAAAAAAACATTAAATATTAGTACAAAGAGGCAAAAAGTATCTGTGTATCATTTGTTCATTAATTTTTCAATATAAAACCAAAAATAAGAAAACAAAAATAAACGACTGTTTTCTTCATTATTTGTGCCCAAAACCGAAATGAAAAAAAGGATAAAGATTTTTTTTTTTTTCAGTTTTCTATTTTGTGTTTAAATGAATAATGGAAAAAAACGATAACGGACGTTTCCTGTTTCCGTGACTTAAACTGTGATGCCGGATTTTTGTGCCACATACAGACTGAACCAGGACTAAAACAGTCCTGGTCTTGGTCCTGGTCTTGGTCCTGGTCTTGGTCCTGGTCTTGGTCCTGGTCTTGGTCCTGGTCTTGGTCCTGGTCTTGGTCCTGGTCTTGGTCCTGGTCTTGGTCCTGTTCCCGATCTCAGTTCTGGTCTGGTCCTGGTCCTGGTCCTGTTCCCGGTTCTGATCCCGGTCCTGGTCCCAGTTCTGGTCCCGGTCCTGGTCCCGGTCCTGGTCCCAGTCCCAGTTCTGGTCCCAGTCCCGGTCCTTTTTCCGGTCTCAGTTCTGCTCTGGTCCCAGCTTCAGTCCTGTTCTCAATCACGGTCTGGTCCTGGTCCTGTTCCCGATCTCAGTTCTGGTCTGGTCCTGGTCCCAGTTCTGGTCCCAGTTCTGATCCCGGTCCTGGTCCCAGTTCCAGTTCTGGTCCCGGTCCTGGTCCCAGTCCCGGTCCTTTTTCCAGTCTCAGTTCTGCTCTGGTCCCAGCTTCAGTCCTGTTCTCAATCACGGTTTGGTCCTGGTCTAGTCCCAGCCTTAGTCCTGGTCATGTCCCTGGTCTCAGTTCTGGTCTGATTCCCGTCTCGGTCCCGGTCCCAGTCTAAGTTCTGGTCCCAGTCCCGGTCTGGTTCCGGTCTGGTCCTGGACCTGGTTTAGTCCTGGTTCAGTCCTGCATCACAGTTGAAGCCACGGAAACAGGAAACGGCCATTATCAGATTTTTCCATTATTGATTTAAACACAAAATCAAAAACTGGAAAAACAAATCGTTAACCATTTTATCATTTTGGTTTTGGAGACAAATAATGAAGAGAATAGTTTTAATTTTTTTCATTTTCTTATTTTAGGTTTTATATTGAAACACGAATGAACGAAAAAAATAAAAAGGTTAATTTGGTCCTTAAAATTTTAAAGTCCCAATTTGCAACCGTTGTATTTTCCCAAAGAAAACATCACTAAATGCTATTGTGGTCTGCAGTTTTATAGTATACCAGCTTAAAGGTCCTATATTACGGTGCTCAAAATTGACTCTTGTGACCTTTAAATCTGTTTGCTTTATGGGTCCAGTTTATTTGAGGGAATTACTGCAGCCATTTACTCCACCAGATCCCTGAGATCAGCCGACCAGCTCCTGTTGGTCGGACCCAAAACTAGACTCAAGACGAGAGGTGACAGAACAACCTTCCTCTTCCTGTCAGAATCTCTCAGTTTCAGACTAGACTGGAACCTCACCTATTCTCCCTGACATTTAGGACGAGCTCATCAGGTCGTCTTGTTGTTTTTATTGTAGTTTTCACATGTTATCTGTATTTATATCTGCATATGTAACTGTTTCTTCCATTTCATTGACTTGTATGTGAAGCACTTTGTTCAGCTGAAGTTATTTTAAATGTGCTATATAAATAAACTTGAACTGAACTGAATTTAACCACATTACAATTCTGTTACCTGCTCAAAAACAAACCCAGAGTTGTGTTTTATTTCATTCACACGTTTGAGTAATCCTGTATCCCCTGAAGCGCTAGTTTTCAAGTTAACAGCTCCTTTTACCTTTTGTTCAGCGGAGATAAGGCTGAAATGAACCAAATTATTCTAGTGAAAGTGTATGAACTTCCTGTATTACATCAAAAGGTGGAACAGAGTGTTTTATGTTTACTGAGGGAAGAACTCAGCCTAAACATGCAGGTTTGTGTGTTAAACATGTGTGAATAAAATAAAAAATAAGACGACTCCAGGTCTGTTTGTGACGAGGAAATGACATTGCAACATAGACCAGAAAAAGGCCTAATATGAGTTCTTTAAGACTGACAGAAAACCAGAGACCACAGGTGAGGCTCATGCTTTTAGTTTTATTGGTAACACTTTAGTTTAGGGACCACATATTAATAGCTAACTAACAGTAAAACGCATAATAAGTTGCCTAATTACATATTTGTTAGTGTTTATAAAATACTTTCAATGTATTTTTGTATCAATGTTTTAAGCCATGAACTGTTTTCTTCCCATTACAGTTGTGGGGATGACAATAGATGCTTCTGTACATACACTGAAATCTTAAAAAGCACTAATATGTTTGATAAATACCAACTAATAGCTAAGGAACAGCTTATAAACATACAAATTACCACTTAATTAGCAATTAATATGTGGTACCTTAACTAAAGTGTCATTGTTTTGTTTTGTTTTTTACTAAAGATGCAATGAAACCATAAAATACAACATTTTCCATTCACTTTTCACATGACTTTTTTGAAAAACTAAGCACGACAGATGAAAAATAGACCAGTCAGCATAAAACGACTTACAGATGGATATCACATGTTAAAAAAAATTAATAATGGAACCACTTCTCTTACTCTACCACATCCACTTTTGTGTTTTTTGTTAATGCCATTTCTGTTTTAAGTTTGCCTTAAACTTGAGTCTTTTGTCAACAATTGTTCATCTGTTATGCAAAACCAACAGCCAATTAAATTAGGTATTTTTAATTATACTATATGTAGAGAGCAATAGACAATTCTGCAAAGCCGGTTCTCATGAAATGTGTATATAAAAAACACCAGCAGAGGGCGCAAACTAAACTGATTTACAGGCAAACAGAGGACTAATGTGATTAGAACAAGGCCGGGAAACTAAGGACTTGAGATTAAAAATTAGAGCAGTGAGGGGCAGGCATTTTGAGCTCTGGAGAGGGAGACAGACAAAAGATATTCAAACTAAATAGACCAGATGTTTTGTTTTTCAGGAGGATAGAATATTATAACATGGTTTAAAGATCAAAAAAGTTGATTTTCTATAACATAGGCCCATTTTAACCATTTCTACATGCAATTAAACACAGGCTACATTCACCTAACACTAAACTGGAACGTAACACAGAAATAAACAGAACTACATCAGGATTTGGAACTGGGCCAAACATGACCAAACCTACTGGTATAAAGTAAACACAGCCCTAGCTAGTTCACATCTGAAAGTATTGTAAACTAGTCTGTCACAATACTAACATTTCAAAATCAGTGCTAAAATTTCAACTCTATTTCAATACTAAGGAACAGGCTTGATACAATGTAATATTGAGCAAAATGACAATTTAAAAAACACAATTTTAAACAAATTTAACTTTCAACACAAAACAATACTTTGTCATCATGTCCTGCACTGGGTCGGGTACCAGTGGGTAAATCAGGGCTAAACCAGGACTAATCTTGGATTTAAGAGAGAGAACCCCCCGAGGCTGTGGAGCAGGGTGTCAGCAAAGGTCAGATCAAGCGACAGCTGCTCTTGCCTCCGGTCCTTTCGCCTGCTGCTACCAGACGGTCAACACGGGCGCAACTCTGAGCCTGCCCCGACAGTCTTGGTTCAGTCCGGGTTTAGTCCTCCTGGTTCAGTTCGGGTTTAGTCCTCCTGGTTCAGTTCGGGTTTAGTCCTCCTGGTTCAGTTCGGGTTTAGTCCTCCTGGTTCAGTTCGGGTTTAGTCCTCCTGGTTCAGTTCGGGTTTAGTCCTCCTGGTTCAGTTCGGGTTTAGTCTTCTTGGTTCAGTTCGGGTTCAGCCTTGGTTCAGCCTTGGTTCAGTCCTGGTTCAGTCCTGGTTCAGTCCTGGTTCAGTCCGTGGCGTGTTTCTTCTGCTCAGAGAATTTGTGTTTGTACTAAAGAAAGCGAAACAGTTTCATTTCATTTCATTTTGTGATTGTAATTCTTGAAGTCGGAACTTTTCAATTCGTATTGTGATGGGTGCATCATCAGAATGCTTTTAATTTGTGTGTGATTTATCTCGGGCACAGGGTGAGTAATGGGTGAAATGTTAACGGGTCTGGGCGGGTGCGGGTTTAACTTTAATAGAATCACGGTTTAACGGGCGGGTGTGGTGCTGTACGGCCGAGCGGGTCTCCAAAAATGGACCCGTGCAGGACTCCCATGTGGTCATATACTAGTTCTGATAAAGATAAAGAAATATCACTCTAAAACTCTTCAGGAAAGGTCAAATTATGGTCTCTTTTATGTGATGTTTTTTAAATAAACATTTGCTAAAACCAGTATTTAGTTTTGGTATCAGATTTTCTTTTCACCACAGTGACAGTGTTGTGATCTGACCTGAGAGATGTCGATTCCGGTGAGTTTCTCCACAGCATTGGGCAGCCTGGTCATGATCTCCAGCACCTCTCCTGCCAGTTTGGACGCGCCGACCTCTGACCCTCCGCTGGAAATCATGGTAACCTTCTGAGCAGCGCACAGGGGCTTGCTGATCTCCTCCGCCATCTGAGAAGAACAAGAACAAGTTTAAGTTTTACCACAGCGTAGGGTGGTGCTGGGTACAGGCCACTAAAACTATTTAATTAGTTCAAGTTTTCTTACACAAATACGGACAATGTTAGATCATAAACTGAAGTTCCTCTGAAATAAAAGGTTTGTTTAATGGTTATATGACTTGCCAAAGGACACGACAACTGTAAGAGAGCTGGGGTTGGATTGTCAACTTTTGGGTCAATGATTAAATTTTCTACCAAGCCACAACCTGTTCTTTACATAGATTTAAGATGCAGTGTTTTTTTTTATTTCACATGTATTAAGGAACTGAATGTATTGTACTGTATTTTATAAACTTGCCTAATCTATGAGCTAGTGCAGCCTCTGCAGCTCAGTGAGTGAATTCTGGAGCTTCTGAGCTTTAGTATGAGGTTTGTCCAGATACTGAAAATGAGAAACTTGTGTGTCCTCCATCTGCAGGTTAAGGCACCAGCAACCCAAGTACAGTTATGACTGTAGCCTTTTAAAAAACATTAAATCGCTTCTTTTTTTAACACTTTGTCATAACTACACTAAAATGATTTCTGCATAATGAATTAAGTCTTGCTTAATGCTTTCTTAAGGCTATTAAGTCTGTGATTATTATAAAGTTTTATCAAGTTTCCATATTTTTCAGACTATAAGTTGCACTTTTTTTCATGGTTTGGGTGGTCTTGCGACTTATATATTGAAATTTTCACACTGACAGCTGAGAGAGGCTCTAGTCTTGCATGTCAGTATCTGCTGCTCCTGTTACTCCTGTACCACTGTCACTTCGTACCCTACTGAGCATGTCTCCTGCAGAAAGAGTGTGTCCTGTCTAGATCGCACCATTACTTCTGTACCACTGAAATTTTAAATATAAGTGACTTCAGTGAAAACCGAAACCATCCTGTCGAGATTCAGAAAGGTCGGAATAATTCTAACTGGAACTGATGCTGAGTCTGATGACAGCTACACAGAAGAGGAAGCGGCGCTCTGTTTACCTCCAGAGGTCGCGGAGTTGCTCAGAAGTGACACCGAGGATGAAGAATTCAATGGATTTAATGATTTGGAGTGAGATGGAGAGTTTGGTAAACTTGTTCTGTTCTGTTGTTTATGTTATATTTATCTGAAGAACTGTTCATATGTGACGTTAACAGTCTGTTGTTCTCTGTTCTATTGTTATTACTATAACTTGTCTTTCAAGATGAATTGTCAGTTCCTGGCCTCTGATTTTATAAAATAAATTTCCCCAAAAAAGTGCGACTTATAGTTCTGTGCCATTTATATACGTTTTTTTCTTCATTACACATTTTGTAACTGGTGTGACTTATACTCCGGAGCAACTTAAAAAATACGTTAATAACATTTTAACTGTACCATCTGTTATGACATATATGAATAAATATATTTGAGTCTAACCAGTGGCAGTTTCTCGAGCAGCAGGTCCACCATGGCTCCATCCTGGTACTGTTTGAAGGCTTCAGCTTTCTTTGACATCTGCTCTGCCTCAGCCCGGCCTTTAGCCTCCAGGGCAAACGCCTCAGCCTCTCCCTTCATCTGCATTCACAAACACACAACTTCATATGAGCTTAATACAGAACGGATGCACTGAGCAGAGCGTTCGGGGTCATACAAGGAATACATTTACAAAAGATATTTAAAAAGGAAATAACCCAAAGAACTCACCCGGATGGACTCAGCCTCTGCCTCAGCCTCCATGATGAGCTGCAGGCTGAGAAAGAAAAGTCTGTCATTAAGCACTGTCAGGTTAAAATACAAAAACATTTAATATGATTATAATGTCGATGTAAAACATTAGGACAGTGATTAATGCGCATTTAAAAATATCAAACTTATATAGTAAATCAAAGCACAGTTTAAGCAGCTTTGAGTTTTCTCTTGCGCCTCATAACAAAACATTAGCTTGATTCATCAGCCGGTTTCCATGAAGTGACCTCGCAGCATTAGGATTCGTTCGCTCGACGGTAGGAGAGTACTTTTTTTTATTTAATCAGTCGCTGCTATTTGGTCGTGACGTATGTAATGCGCCACATCCCATAGGAAGAAGGGCAATAACGTCTTTCCCCTTGATAAAATTCACCAAACATTCTCTTTGTTCCGGCTTTAAATCCTCGATCTCAGAAATCTTTGCCAACACAGAATGTACGGCTTCATCTACATCCATCTCGACCGCTTTGTGAACTGTGTGTCACAATGGTGTATAAAACACTCTAAAGGCTCTATACAGTCAGTTTCACATGATTTTAACCAGTATGTTGTGGTACATTAATGTGCTTAACGGATGTCCGGGTGTTTGACAAAAAAAAAAATCCCATTTGAGTTAACTGATTCAGTACTTTAACGTAATAATTAGACATTTTTGGAATGGCCTGAGCAGACAAGACACTAAAATGACCAATACGGCAAAAACTAAAGAACTACACACAGTGACAGAGACATTAAAGGGCCTATATTACACCGCTTTCTGATCTATGTTGTAATGTTGTTTCCTCATCAAAAAAATACCTAGAGTTATGTTTTGTTTCATTCACACGTTTAACACATAAATCATACTTGTTAAACTTGTATATTTAAACTGTGTTCTTCTCTCAAACTAAAAATACCTTGTGATGGCATGACGCAGTACAAGATCTCATGCACCGTGTTTTTGAACTCCATATACTGATTTGGATGATTTCAGTTTTGGAATTGCCAATCTCTTCTGAACAAAAGGTAAAAGGTAGCTATTAACTTGAAAACTACCACTACACGACAACACAAGAGCAAGAGCATTAGACTAATGATAAAGTATTAGTCAAATATGGGTAAATGAACCAAGTCCAGGTTTGTTTTGAGTACGTAACAACTTTCTGACGTGGCTTAAAGGTTGTATAGAGGATTTTCCAAGGAACGAGAAATCCAGCGACTGTTTGTCCTTTTTCAAATGTTGCACATGCGTGAAACCCCCCCCCTCCCCTACAGCTCCTACGTAGAAACGCCTCCTCCTTACGCCAGAAACAGGTTTGTTTACAGCCGGTGCACTGCACATTACTTGTAAACAACTAACTACAGTGTTGGTTAGGCAAGACGGAGAAGTGAGGAGCGGGGGGAGGGGGTGTGCGGACATTTCGTGCGCGGACGAGAAGTGAGGAGCAGGGAGAGGAGAGTGGAGCAGGGAGAGAGGAGAGGAGAGAGGAGAGAGAGAGGAGAGAGGAGAGGAGAGAGGAGAGGAGAGAGGAGGAGGAGAGAGAGAGGAGAGAGGAGAGGGCGGAGAGGGAGAGGGGAGCGGTGCGCGGAGATTCCGTGCCCGGAGAAGTGAGGAGCAGGGGGAAGAGCGGATCGGGCAGCGGGGAGAGGAGCAGGAAAGGGGTGCAGAGAAGGTTGCGCGGAGATTCAGTGCGAATGAACTAGCTACAACACGCAGCAGCAAGCGGACTCTTTCTTTGCCTTGAAAATGACGTTTTCAGACATAGGATATCGCTTTCGTGTCCTGAAAAACGTTTGACTAGCTCTTGGAAATAAAGTAAGTTTTCATAATAAGCAGAAGTGACCTGTCCAGGAGTAATTTGGCGACCAGTGCCTCAGTCTTTAGACCCTGCGTCTGCTTCAGTCGCGCCATCGCTGGAATGAATCTCCAAGAATCACCTTAGTTTGGCTTCGCTGCTTTTCCCCTTGTCTTCTTCTTTCAGCGACCTCAAAAACAGACTTTTTTTTGCGGCGAACTGCTCCTGGATTCTTGTCGCCATTGCAACAAACTTTGTGCAAACTGCGAGGAAGATATAGGTCAAAAAAAGCCGCTAAGAACTGTTGCGTTGGTGGAGTAAACAGCGTCTGTGCGGCTTGCGTCTGTGGACTGCGTGACAGTCGTACGTAAACCACGTACCGGCGGCGCGCAGGCAAGTCAGTTACGCTAGAAACGTAGGGAGATTGATTGACAGCCTGTCAGCTAACAGATAACGAGGCAGTGTCGTTATCTATTGGCAAATGTTTAGCCCCACCACGTCCAGAGTTGATGAATTTTTATTCTCTTTTTTTTGGTCATCATAATTACAAGGCGACTGTATCTCTATAATGCTATCATTGACAATTTGAAACAAAAAAAATCCTCCATACAACCTTTAAAGCTCACAAGAGTCAATTTTGCATAATAAAGGAACTTTAAATAGATTTATATTTTAAGTGGTGTAATTTGCTAATACTCAAATAGATGGTGTATGCAGCATCTTTAAAAAAAAAACTCCAAAAATTTTGAAAAACACATAAATTTTAGTATTTTTAAGGAGTCCTACAGCACATAAGAGTTAGAAATTTGAATAAAACCCGCTCTCACCGCTGAGCCTCTGCCAGTTTCTCGAGCTTGTATCTCTCGGCGTCGGCGGGCTTCTTGACTTTGGCGTCGAGCTCCTTCTCCTTCCTGATGATCTCCTGCTCCTGAAGCATGATCTGCTGCGAGCGCTCCACCACCTGCACCTGCATCTTCTCCTCCTCGATGCGCTGCTTGGTCTTTGCCACCTGAACCAAAGCACAGGTTTATAATCAAATCCACTTTATTTTTATGGCACATTTTATAAACAAAGGCACTGTGTCACTTTTCTGGTGGAAATCCCGCCACCTGCTTGTCTCCATGGACATTTTATTGCTTTGCCTGGAATGTTCCACAGTACGGCAGTACAAATATTCACCTCCATGGAGACAAACATGATGCCACCAGGTCAAGTAACAGATCAGATCTGTGGAGAAGTGATCATGCTCACAGTAAGAATGCATGATAAGTTTAATGCCATACTGTGTAATATTCCAGGCAATACCAACATCTCCATGGAGACAAGTAGGCTGCTGACCCTCCAACAGAAAAGTTGCAAAGTGCACCTTTATATAAGACTTGAATTAATAATTAATCTAGTTTGGATGAAGGATTTATTTTTTACTGAGGCTTATTTGCAATGTTGACACGTTCAAATTATTTTCAGATTTTTACACAAAATTACTTAATGGGGTGATGCATATTTATCATCAGGAAAAAAAGAAAAATCTGAAACTAGTAAATACAAAAGTTAAATCAAAAACTAGTCCATTAATCAATCCACATCATTTGTCTTTATGTAGAGATTTCTATTGTACCTGAAGCTGGTAGGCCATCTCAGACTCTGCCTTCTTGGTGTTGACCTCCACGTCGTAGGCGGCTTTCTTCAGCTCATAATCTCTCTGAGCTTTGGCCATTTCGATCTCATTCTTGTACTGAGCAGACACCTTCTCCTGCATCGCATGGGCTTCCTGTACAGATTATAGAATATTTCGTTTTCAATTGTCATGTCACTGCTCAGTCTGAAACTCATGTATAGTATGAAAATAATAACCTTTTATAATTGTTTTTATATATATGGGAAGAGAAGCGTTTAGAATATTAGGTTGAAAAGTATTTTACCCTCATGACTGCATCTCTCTTGTACTGAGCCTCTCCAATCCGAGCGTCCTTCTGGACCTGAGCAGTTCTGGCTTTACCCAGAGAGTGGAGGTAGTCCTGGGCACAAACAACAAGTTCATATTTATTAATAAAGGCTGCCGCACACTACAGGATTCATCGATTTATCTTAAACGATTGTTAAATGCGCAACAAAAAGCCTACACCACAGACACGAGGAGAATCTTATGAGAATTTAAATGTCCAATCGCAAAGACTGCAGTGGGATCTGTCTGCGACCACAGGATATAAAGTTGTGAGGGCGATCGCATCTGCTGTTTCCTGTCGAGATTAAAACAACTCACTCTGGGACTCTTAAATGTTCAAAAGGTCAGAGCACTGAACTTCTAGTTTAGATACAAGTCAAACTATGTTATTATTATTTTTGAAATGTGGTGCAATACTTCAGCTACATGATTTTTAATGCACAGAAGGCTGGAGATAAAATACACAGAAAGTTGAGTCGCTATCGCTAATCTGCATCTTCACTTCGATCTGTGCGCTGTGTGGATGTAAACAGACACGTTTGAGATCTATTCTCGCTTTTTTTACTTTTAAAGAACACTTCAAACTGGATTAATAGTGATGTTTTATGGACTGGTTGTCATTATTTACAGAGGACAAATTCTGTGGATAGTGTGGATGAGATGCTGCAGTTTAAATTTACAACTTTACAAGAGGTGAGTAACAATTATTTTCGCAGTTTACCGAGTTTCATGTGTCTCTGTGTCTGTCACCCCATCTGCCGCTGAGACGTATCTGATATTTGGTGGGTACGATCTGACAGAGCAGTTCAGAGTCACACTGACACAAACACACGATGTTACAACCCAATTTGCTAGGGTCAGGGAAGTAACAAAAAAACCAAGGTGGAAAATGCTATAAATTAAGTCATGTTTAATTAACAGGACTGTAAAAGTGTAAATTGACAAAACATGCTAAAATATAAACATAAAATAACCTAAACTAAGAAACAAAATAACAGGATTAACATATAACGAGTTTTGTGCCAAAAAAACGGGTCACGCAGGTCTATACAAAAACGAGTGATTAAACTAAAAGAACACAAACAAAAACTAAGTCACAAGTGCCCCAAAGTAAAACCACATAAACCCACAAACAGAATCGAGTTACAAAAAACAGAACTAAACTAACCAAGTGTTGCAACACAAACAAAGTCAGACACGTACTAGCACAAAAATGAATGACTGACACGAAAGAGACACACACACAAAATGGCAAACTGGATACAAAGACCAGCAGCTCCAAACAGGAGGCTGGAGGCGAGGCAGAAAACACACAAAACAAGTCAAAAAACTGGAGACCTGGGCCGTAACACGTGAGGAACGCAGTGGCATCAAAATCGCACACAAAGACACAAAGTCGGGTCACGCCTCCTGAACTCATGGAGAAGCAAATCGCAGCATAAATCTGGCAGTTCTCCTCTACAGGGTATCCCCGGGTTGGACCACTCCAAATTTAAGACTTTTTTTTTTAAAGACATTTTTAAGACCACTTAAATGAAAATTAAGACCAACGTCGCACCCAATTATGCGGGCGAAAAACACCAGGTCTAATTCTACAGTAATAATGACCAACCAACTATCGGTACTATATCTAGAATCTAAGGCTACGTTTATATGATGACGGTGCTAACAGAAGACACAAAAGTGGCGTAGCGTCTTCACCTTCTATTCTGCATTTAGACGAGCGTTTTCGGGAGGAAATCTGCGTGCATACGGTGACGCAAAAGTGTGTGGAATTGGGTTGGGTTTGCATGTCAGGCGGCTCAGTGGGGACGCTCGGTGGTGTTGTATGTGATGTAAACGCGTACGCAACGTGAGCAGATCTGACCAGAGTTTTGCATCTTGGGCAGTGTAGATGAAACTGATTGTTTACTCATTGCCGCCGGCGCCAAAAACCAAAGTATTGTTTGCGCATACTCCGAAGTAGACGTTTTTTTTCCCCTCCCTCCATTTAACATTGTAAACAGTAAACAAAAAAATAGGCTAATGAAATTTAAGACCTTTGTGAAAAAAATAAGACTCGGACAACATAATTTAAAACTTTTTAAGGCCTTAATTTAGGAACATGAAATTTAAGACTTTTAAGACCTCGCGGCGACCCTGCTGTAATGTATGGCGGCCTTAAGACTACACCCACCCCTAATAACAATCTAACAGCATAATTTTTATCATCACACCGCAAAAACGAATATATAGAAAATAACTAAACTAATTGTACTATGCAATAAAAGACTTCTGGGATATAAAATGTATTTCCACTACTAATAAGGCTAAACAATATGGCAATAAAAATCAAACTCATCCTATTGGTCAGCCTCTGTCATGTTTTGAGTAAGTCACAAGCTGATTTAACCACGTTGAGTTATGGTGAACTGTCAGAAGCAGCAAATGGCTTATTTTAGCTTTTGTGACATATATACAGTGTTTTGCCACGCCCCACATTTCTAGTTCAAAATGCACTGAATGTAGGTTACCATCTGATATGAAACAGTGGATTGTGAGTGATCATGACACAGCCAGCTCACGCTTCAGTCCACTTTGGTTTATGAAGTCATTCTCTGGAACTGAATCAATATCAATCGCCTAAGTGCATTTCCTACTAAAAGAGCCACACACAACTGACAGCATCCTGTGAGTTCAGATCTTATGTTCACGATGTATCAGAGCTCGATTTTTGAATGTATTTATACAGTTATCTATTGCTCATTTGATGTTTTGTGTGAATGAAACTAAACACAACTCAAACACAAACACATGAACGTGATGAGGAAATAACATTATAACAGATCAGAAAATAGTGAAATATGACCCCTTAAACTAAAGTGATTCTAGAGTGTAATTTTACATGAAAAATACTACCAGTGACTATAAGTTGCCCCGGACTATAAGTCGCACTTTTTGGGGAAATGTATTTTATAAAATCAGAGACCAGGAACTGACATTTCATCTTGAAATGCAAGTTATAGCAATAACAACAGAACAGAGAACAACAGGCTGAATAGGCGTTAATATGTTAATGTAACATATTAACAGTTATTGAAATGACATAACAACATAACATAAGTTTACCAAACTCACGATCTCACTCCAAATCACTAAATCCATTGAATTCTTCATCGTCAATGTCAGTTCTGTGCGAACCTCCAGTGATAAACCATAGATCCATGATGTAAACGGAGCGCCGCTTCCTCTTCTGTGTAGCTGTCGTCAGACTCAGCATCAGTTCCGTTAGAATTATTCCGGCCTTTCTGAATCCCGACAGGATGGTTTTCGGTGTCACTGAAGTTCAGGCTTTGTCCATCCATCCAATGACTTCCAGGAGAAATGCATGACGCACCCTCCTGCTCACCTGGAAGCTGTGTTGTCCATCCCCGCTTTCCACCAGTCCCTTACAAGTTTATCGCTCACTCCGAACTTTCCTTCTGCTGCTCATTTACCATTTTTGGCTGAATATTTCACTATTTGCAGCAGGACAGAGGCTTTTTCTGCAGGAGTCATGTGGAGTAGAGCGAAGTGACAGTGGTACAGGAGTAGCAGATACTGACACACAAGCCTAGAGCCTCTCATGGCTGTCAGTGTGAAAATTTTAATACATAAGTCGCACCGGAGTATAAGTCGCAGGACCATCCAAACCATGAAAAAAAGTGCGACTTAAAATACGGTAGCTGGTTTTTACCTGATCATCGTGGACATCCTTCAGAGTGTAGCTGACGACGCCGATGCCCATGTTCACCAGGTCAGACGAGGCCACCTTAAAAACCTGCTCAGAGAACTTCTTACGGTCCTGGTAGATTTCCTGTGCACAAATAAACAAATGTGTTTTATTTAGTTCATTTCCTTTCTTGGGGACAGGAACTTTTCACTGTAGAAAGGCAATGCATATTATAGTAACCAATATGAAACTTACGTTGAACTAAAAAATACCACTTAAAGCTACACTATGTGGAAATAGAAAGGAAATAGAGGAAACTGAAGATTAAAACCAGACTTCAGGACATTCTCCATGGAGATAGATAAGTTTTATGCCATAGAGCATTATTATACAGCCAACAAGAGATATGTTTGTGGATATGCAAGCCCGCTCAGAGTAAACACAAAAAAGATATGCTTTTATTTTTGGCTAAAAGTTACAAACTGACTTTAATTAGTATAAAACTTAGAAAGAAAAATAGAAGAGAAGAGATTGTGAAAAAGAGGAAATGTAAAAAACGGGAAGAGATTAAAGATTGAAGATTAAAGACAAGACAAATTTATTTGCAAAACATTAAAATCCATATTGTTAAAAAATGAAAGAGCAAAGGACTAAATTTAAAATAATCACATTTTAAATAATCCAATTTAAATCCAGTCGAGGTCTAATTATTTCAAATGGTCAATGATCAGCTTTTGTCTCTCTAATGGAGGATCTACAGCCAATCCTCGGTCACTAAAAGCATGTGGTTTGGAGGAGAATTCAAACTTTGGAAGAAGAAATTTGACTATTTACTGTGTTAAATGGCACAGATTTAAAGTCTGTCTGGTTTTATGTTCATATAATTAATCTATAAAACCATATATATTTGTATATCATGAAATGTTTGTGATTGATCAATAAAAAAAAAAAAAAAGTCACACACAAAATGAATTGCAATAAAACCCTGTTCTATCTGTAGTTTAGACTTCTACAAGCACATTCTCAAAAGCATGGGCTTCTTGCATTAGTTAGCAGTTTCTACTTCAGTCTCCTCTCAGATCTTAATGCTCCTGAATAAGTTTACTACATGCACCCTGAACAGAATCCTACTTTTTAAATATAAATCACAAATGGAATCACTTTTAAGGTAAACATGCAAATGGTGCAGCCCTATCAGCCAGCTCTATTACAGAGCGAGAAAGAAAGAAACATCTTAAACAGATTAACCACATTGCCAGTGCAATTATTAACCATAAACGATGACCTCACCTCCACAGTCAGATGAGCGATGATGGCTCTCTGATGACCCTCCAGCGTTTCCAAGGCGATCTGAGCGATCTCCGCCTCCGACTTTCCCATGAACATCTGACACGCTGTCGCCAACATCTCTTTGTTCTGACCCTGGATTTTCACCTGCAGATGAAAATATAAACATGTCGGTGTGCCAAGTATTGATTTGAAAATATATTATGTTTTTCATACTGAATGTATTTTTCTTTTGCTAAATCACATAAACAAATTTTAGCATTTAGATGTATTACTTATGTAACACGAAATCACAAATAATTAATTCTAAAATAGCTTTAAAATGTTCTTTTAAAGGTTTACAGTAATTAATTAAATTGTGGCAATAACGAATATAAATAAATCTTGACACTGATTTTGGTTCATTACTCAGTTAAATGACCTGAGGAAACTTACCTGTGCGATTCCAGTGACAGAGATGGGGACGCCATGACGGGTGTAGACTTTGTCACTCTTCACGTTCAGAGTCAAAGTGTTCAGAGTTATTCTGTCACAACATGAACAAGAATGAACAATAGTTAAACCACCAACCTGGGATTTAGGAAGTACAATATACAGGAAATAGGTCACCTCTGGATCTGCTGAATGCACGGGAATACAAACACCCGTCCTCCAGCGATCATGAGAGGAGGAGACCGCCCACAGCCTGATAAAACACAAAAGAAACAGTTTAAGTTGAATATCTACATTAGGGCAGCAACATAGTAGAAAAATGCTTTATTCTTTAACAACTATGATATTGAATATATGACTGTATTACATGAATACTGCAATAATAGCTCTATTAAAAGGAACTGTACTCTGCACTCTTACCAATAAAAACAAAAAAAGGGTCCAACAATCACAACTGAACTTGGGTTACCAGCGCATGCTTTTAGAGGACGCATGTATGCAGAACACATACACTACATTTATTAAACTGAAATCTAAATCTTACATACAGTTACTTTTTAGTTATGGTGATATACTGTATTTTGCAATCTGTTGGGTTTTGCAAGGTGTTGCTCAAATATGGAAAAAAAAAAATCACCATTATTTGTCACTATTTCAAACCACAATTCCATGAAACTATCATTTGTTGTTCTGTCAAGCTTTATCATGTATTGGTAATATTTTCTGATTCATATTTTAGTATCTAAATGTAGATTAGAAGAGCCGCAGAACAATTTATCGTGTAACCGATCTTTTTCTAATTACAATGTTTTTATACTTGACTCATTACTATCATATTTGACTCAATAAAGCAACAATTAATAATAGTAATAGTAGTAATCTCATTGATAAATTCAACTGCCATTTTGTGTAACAGCGTAAAATGTCCAGAGAGGCGCTTCAGCCAAAACAGTATTGAAAAAGCAAATAAAAGAGCCATTGGCACAACCTGATAAGCTACTGGTCAATACTGGTGAATTATTTATCTTACTATAGTGTCATAATAATTTTGAATGAACCTCCGGTTTAGTATTAAGTATACTAAAATCTCCATTGGTTTAACATTAGGCAAACTAATAGCGCTTTGAGGTTTGGTAATATAATCCAGAGATCTTTGTTAACTTATAATGACAACAAATAGCATACATTGTGCAGCTTTAATTCAGGTGCAACTGTGTGAGCAGTAAAATCAGAGTGAAAGGCCATTCATTAGTCACACTTGTAAACATCACATTCTGCTCCTTTTAAGATCTCAAAATTCCCATGTGTTGCAACTTGTTATAACTTGATCAATTTATTTTATCAACACAACAGATAAGAGCTTACAAGCTTCTGTCAGTCACACTTTTACAGTAGAGCTGCTCTATACTGGAAGAATCATAGAAAGATAATGTTATATGACTGGTCAGTACTGTAATATCAAAATTGCTATTTTTATGTACTTTAGGGACAAAGATACCAGTTCTTCCAACACTTTTATGTTAAGATTGTCTATAGTAGGATATTTAGTTGTATAGTTGTCTTATTTATGGGTATCCTTTAGGACATAATGTAGTCAAAACATTGGGTGTAGTATTTTCTGCCTATACATGGGTCTGTTATTAGTGAGATTATTGATAGTTTGTTAAATAAAAAAGTGCATGACTTAATTTACAAGTCAAATTCAAACTAACAAATACAAACTTAACAGAACCAGTTGTCTAAATCAAGGCTAAACTTGGACTCAGTGAGGAAAATTGTTAATAAAATCACCCATTAATTAATATTTTAATTAAACAAAACTATAGGTTTCTGTCAGAACCTTTGAGTGATTACAAATACTGTATATCTGCATCGTGCAACCCCTCTGTGCAGGATAAAAATGAGTCACGTCCCTTTTAATTTATGCATACAAGGAAATAATCAAGACATATACGCTCCATAAAGTCCAAAAACACTGGCAACAGACTACAGAACAGTACAATTGCTATATTTTAATATAATTCAAGCACAATGACACCAGTTCTTCCAACACTTTTATGTTATAGTAGGTTATTTAGGGTATCCTTTAGTTGTGCCAAAGGACATAATGTAAACAAAACATTGAGTGTAGTATTTTCTGTCTATACAATCTGTCTAAAATACAAACATTACAGAGTAGTTAGACAAGTGGCTTTGGAACCACTTGTCTAAATCAAGGCTAATCTTGGACTCAGTAAGGAAAACTGTTAAAAAAAATCACCCAATAATTAATATTTGAATAAAAAAAAACTGTACATTTCTGTCAGAACCTTACAGTGATTGCAAATACTGTTTATCTGTATTGTGCAACCCCGATGTGCAGTATAAATATGAGTCAAATTCTTCTTAATTTATGCATAAAAGGAAATAATGAAGACATATTAGCCCAATAAAGTTCAAAAACACTGGCAACAGACTACAGAACAGTACAATTGCTATATTTTATTATACGTCAAGCACAATGATACCAGTTCTTCCAACACTTTTATGTTATAGTAGGTTATTTAGGGTATCCTTTAGTTGTGCCAAAGGACATAAAGTAAACAAAACATTGGGTGTAGTATTTTCTGACTATACATAGGCCTATAAAAATACAAACTTAACAGAGTAGTTAGTCAAGTTGTTTTATAACCACTTGTCTAAATCAAGGCTACTCTTGGACTCAGTAAGGAAAATTGTTAATAAAATCACCCACTAATTAATATTTATATAAAAATGAGTCACGTCCTTCTTAATTTATGCATAAAATGGAAATAATCAAGACATATAAGCTCAACAAAGACCAAAAACACTTTCAACAAACGATAGAACGGTACAAAAATATATAGGTAACAACACATTTTGAACGTGTAAACTAAAACTAATACTGATTGTGTCCTAGTACCAGTACACACAAACCCCTATCACAGTAAACAGCTGGTAATGACATGTTTTGACTTACCAGACACCACCATGGCTTCATTTGGTCCACAAGTGTAAAACATGTTGGGTCCTTACAAGTTGAGGCTGTGAAGTACAACAGTACACAGTGATTGTATTGCAGTAGTCAGTGTGAAGAGCGTTCTATTGTGGTACAAGAAGCAGACACATGACCGTGTCAATCATAAAACCAAGAGCCACGGGTCTTTAAAAGCTTTCTAGTGGTGAGGGGGGGTGTCACCTCCTCCCTCCTGCAGCATGCACCCACACTGCCGTCTTTGCTGCAAACTGTAATAACTAGGTCACAAGACGCAGCAGTCATTTTAAGTTACTTCTAATTATTTATTTATTTTGTAATCCAAATCTTTAAAATCTGCCATGTTGTCAATTTTAACTGTTCATCTCGAGGTTAATTTTGGACAGCACTTTGGAATGTAATGAGTGCGTAAAAGTGACTTAATACAGGCTAAGGTTTGATTGATTTTTAGTCATTTTAAGCGACTTCTATTTTTATTCCAAATCTTAAAAGAATCTGCCATGTTGCTAATTTTGTTTATGTGTTAAGTGTTTATCTCGAGGTTAATTTTGGATTGCATTTTAGCGTGTAATGTGTGCGTAAAAGTTATCTTATGTTAACTAAGGTTTGCTTGATCTTAACAAGGATGAACAGATTTCCGAAACAAAACACACATAAATGAACTGATTTAAAGATCTCTGCCGTGACAGTAAAGCTCCAGCAAGCTAGTACTACGATTAGCGGAGTGGAGTAGCGCTAGCAAGGCTGCGCCAATTTGGTTATCATGGAAAAATGCCTTTTTACGCAGCATTTACGCGCTATAAAACAACTCGTACCGCAACGCTTGAGTTTGTTTTTAGAGTAACTTACCGATATGTGTGGAATAAAAGAGTAAAAATACGGATGTCCTGGGTGTTTCTGTTGCTGTCGAGTGGAGTGGTTTCCCGTCGCAAGAATGGCAAAAATGTCTGTTTGGGGAAACGCTGGATGAACACGCCCATTGTGCAACATACTCCCAACATAAAAGATTGTGGCGCCATCTAGTGGTGTGTCTATGCAAAAGATTATTTTAGTGACTGACTTTGCTCTTTGTAATCTGTGCTATTTGTTTAAAATATTTACTCTCTATTACTATTGTTAGAACACATATACAGACAGATAACTTGGGTAAATCCAATAAAATTTAGCATACATGATTCAGTAATAGCATAAATATAAATGAAAAGAAATCAAATTGTGAGCCTATTCATTTTTATTGCACACTTCTCCAAAGATGTGACCTGTAACTTCCACTTCTGCGGAAATAAGCAGGATATTTTCACATATTTTGGGACTGTGTTAAGCTTGCCCCCTACTGGAAGATGGTGATAAAAGTTATTCAAAGTATACTCAGGAGTCACTGGGATTTACTAAAATCTTTTTATGTAATATTTCATGTGGAACAGAGAAATCAGATAAATATCTTTTGTCAATACTGTTGGCTGGAGCAAAGAAAGCCATCACCAGGAAAGGGTTGTGTAAAGATGCACCTGTACTTACTGACTGGATCAAAGTAGTTAATGAAACTTATGACATGGAGAGACTGACATTTTCATTGAGACTTTCTACTGTTAAATGTAACAGATATCGGAGGAAATGGGCCGATTACTTGACTTCGATATGCTAATACTGTGAAGATAGATCATTATTATGTTACTCAGGAGATGCTTACACTAGATGCTCTGAATATTATTCAGTTTTATTGTGGTCTGCATTTTTGTTTTTGTGTAAATGAAAAGAAATCAAACAGTGAGCCTATTCATTTTTATTGCTCACCTCTCCATTTATCTAACCTCTAACTTCCAATTCCTTGTCTCAATGGAGATATAATTGAAGCAACAAACGTGATAAACTCTTTACGAAAAGCTACATTGTGCACCTTTATTTGGGTTAGTCCTTATTGCTTGTAACTTTTAGAACTAGTTTTGTAGGATAGACCTGTAATAAACTTGTTATAGACCTGGTTTTGATCTGACTATACTCATGAGGTTTGGTCTGTGTGAATAGTTTGGGAACCGATGGTCTATAGCCAATATCTCCTGGCCCAAACACACTGACTTGCTGGAGTTTTGTTTTGGTTATCTTTTTTGTTTACTATTGTTGTGCCTTCAGGCGAGACGCTTCACTCATAGTGTCTGTGTGTTGCAACTTTGGCTTCAAAACTTTGAAATTTACAATGTCAAGTTCATAAAGAAAAATGTCATCAAAACATTTATAGGCCAAAAATATTTTATGTAGAGCAGTGCAAGAAACACAAATGTTCAAGTCGCTTAATAATAGGGGTGTAACGATATATACAAGTCTCACAATACGATATCGTCACAGTATGAACACAGTATGTATGATATTTATTGTGATATTGTGGGAAAGCTCACGATTAGGGATGTAACAATATCTAAATCTCTCAGTACGATATTTTCACAATATACATCTCACAGTATGATATTTATTGTGAAATTTTTTGGAGGCTAACAAAAATATATAACATAAATATGCTACTTTTTCCTGTTAAAATGTCTTGACAAGATTTAATCCAAAGAACTTAGACTTAAAAGTGCTTAGAACTGTTATTTCTTAATGTAATCTACACTGGTATGGAGCAAAGGATCATGGCCTATTTAGTTCTCTCTATCTTTTTTTAAGCTATTGTTGCACCATAACTCTTAATTTAAGCAAAGTGACTTGTAATTCGATATACTGTGATGGTCCACGATATTATTGTGAGAACTTTGATGATACGATATCACAATATTTCAGTTATTGTTACATCCCTAGTTTCTATACACAGCAGAGGTGGGACCAAGTCGTTGTTTTGCAAGTTTCAAGTAAGTCTCAAGTCTTTGACCTCAAGTCCAAGTCGAGTCCCAAGTCAAAGATAGGCAAGTCCAAGTCGAGCCTCGAGTCATTGGCCCATAAGTCCAAGTCAAGTCCAAGTCATCTCCTTTGAGTTTCAAATCATTATTTATTTATTTCGGTCACAGGTATATTTTGACATTAATTCACAAACAGTCATATTTAACATACACAGACCGAAAAGGTGCAGGCTGAAGCTTAAGCTTATTATACCTACCCTTTATTCCTTTGTCAGAGCGTCATCTTAACACCAGTTCATCTTCAAAAATACAGCAGGAGGAAACAAACTAATCAGTAACAGAACAACAAAGTCCTACAGCACAAACTAAGTATCATATTGCATGTATCTGTCCAGAGTTAAACATTTAAACTTCTTTATGAAGTGAAAGAAAGTGGTGCACAATTTTAGGTTTTCTGTACAGTTGTTCCACAGTTCCACCCCTTTAACAGATGTACAAAATTTCATAATGTTTTCTAGTCATTTCTAGTCTTTAAACCAAAAAAGTACCAAATATAGCTTAGACTTTTGCTATTTCTATGACTTTTAAGCTAAATTGTACTTATAAAGTCATGGTATATTTATATATGAGTATTTATAGACATACATACTGTTATTCATCTGCACTAAAATGGAGCAAAGGATCATGGTCTATGTCAGGGGTGGGCAAACTTTTTGGCTCGTGGGCCACATAGGGTCCTAAATTTTGACTAAAGGGCCGGACAGAAGACAAGACATAACGTGTGAAGAGCTCGGCTTCATTACATTCATATTCACGTTTATGTAGGACTTCAGACGCGCACAATGCGCTTCAACACTGCTGTGGATGACTCACAACAAATAAATGTGTATAAACCTGTTCCAAATACAGTGCATAACGCTATTCTACTGCCCACCACATGTGAATGAACGTGAGCTTACTGTTATCAAATCTGACTGAAGACAGCTAGAGAATGACTCGAGTACAGTAAAACCAGTCCCTATCATGTTGAACATATTGATAGTAACAAATCAAAGTCTTACCTTGATCTAAATTTGCGTGTGTCACCAGCAGGGGGGGTCATTTGAGAAATATTTTAACGCGGTGGAGTCATACACAGCAGAAATGCTTCAAACACGTTTTTCTTTAACAGTATTAGGCTAATTATGTGTTGTTATTATTATCATTATTCTATTAAAATTATTATTATTAGCTGCAATAGTTGTTGAGGTTGTGTGGTAGACGATACGCACACAAGACAATAATGAAAGGTTGAGGTCTATTAAAAAACAATAAGGCCATAAGCAAAAACAGCAACTACAAAACATGAACCATGACAAAAAAGTTGCTCAAGTTCATATAACTGAGTAAATGTAACTCAGAATTACCCACTGCTGCTGGATCAGGTTCAATATTTGTGTTTTTATCTTATTATTATATGTCTTGTGAAAAAACTGTAGGAATAGGAAGAGCTGTCTGCTGCCCGTGTCTGGGAGTACGGCATCACATTCTAGACTCTGAAAGCTACTTGAGACAAATAAATACAAGTCAAAATAAGTACAGAAAAATAAGCAATAAAATATAAAATCTCAGCTTTGTACAAGAGGTCATAGGAAGACAGTGCAACAATGATGTGATGATTGACAGGACATAGGGTTATCGGTTACAGAAGTGCATAAGTACAATCCTGAGCTGAGTGGACATGGTCTCCAGTAAAGGTGTTTGTGGTAGGACGGTACCAGCTGGTTGGAAAAATGACCAGTCCCATGTACTTCCAGGACAATGTACTTCCAAAAGGTCATTTAAACATGTGCAGTCTATGGCAATACCCAATTTCCTTCATGCAGACTAATAAAGTCATAATAAAATGTATAGTTTTTTTTTCCTGAATGTGTATAAACAAAATAAACTTTAAATAAATAAAAGTTTAAATAATTTAAATAACATTAACTCAATCATTCAAGTTAAATTAGGTAAATTTGAGTCCACTGTCTGAGTGTAATTATAAAGGTTTTTTACTCGTCTGTGAAGCTGGGGCGCTGTTCGCACTTTTCTGGCTCAGACCAGGACCAGGTGAATTTGATGTGCAGAACTCTGCTGTAGAAGACCACAATAACACTTCCACTGAACAAAACTTTCAAAACAGTATGTTATGGCTCCTTATGAACCATCCAGATGTTGTTCTGTGTTTTAAATGTGTTTTTTTTATGTTTTATGTTTTGAAGAGGTCCTAATTTATGTTTGATAATTAAAGGAAAAAAGAAAAAAGGACCAAAGGACAAAAGGACAAGTGAAGAACTGCGTCTTCCTGCCACATGTTATTGTTACATTTTTGAGAAAGTTTCGCTTCCTCTGTCCTTTTGTTTGGGTTATTGGTTGATAATCTGTGGGTTAAAAAATAAAAAGACAGACCACAATACGCAAAAATAGGTAATTTACAAATAATGCAATTTAATACAAAAATAGTGGACAACAGTTAGATCTGACAGTCAAATGAAAAAATAATGAAAGAAAAAAAAAACATCATCCCTATCTCAATCTAAATAATGGCTTAACTGTCATGTGATTTTTTTTTTTTTAAAGCAGCATTTTTAAAGCTTGTGGAAGAATCTGCCTGCAGGAAATCTGACACATATTTCACAAAACTAAACGTGTTTAGTTCCACAAGATTGAGGAAAGGCTGAAGGACCGACTAGAATTTTCAGGATTTTGCCCAGGTCTTGACCATTGATGAAAATCTGGATATCTGCCTGGATCTTCACCAGGACTCTCTCCAGGACTCTCTCCTGGACTTTCTCCTGCTCCTGTTCTTGGTCTGTGTCCTGGTCCTGGACTTCCTGCTTCAGTTGCTTGATCATGTTTGGTCTAGACCCCTCAGTCGAACTCTTCGCTTCTTTGGTTACCTCTTGAGCCTGGGAGCCATTTTTCACATCACTGCAAAATAAAACAATAGAATGAAGTCAATTGTTGTTGTAAATCATTGAAACCAAAAGTCTGCTGTTCTCTGTGTATTTGAAATAAAGAGCAGAACATACTGGAGCTGTGAGCTGTGAGCTTCTGCAGCAGTGTTTGTGACCAGTGTCTCCTGAATGTTCTGGTGACCTGTGGGCCTGAAAATGCTAAACTTTAGCTCCTCTGTCCTGCTCAGAACTCTCCTCTTCTTGGTCTCTGGGAGGCCTCTGTCCAGAGCAGAGGGTCTTTTTCTCCTTGGCCCTCTTCTCACAAACTCTGAGGCGTTTGGCTGGTGTAGGACCACAGTCGGGGTCAGGGGTCATCCAGTTTGGACCAGGGCGTTTGGTGCCTCTTGAAGTTCTTGTCCAGTTTGTGGATGGAGACCCACAGTTGGAGACATTTGAGCTGAAGGAGCAGATCACATCCCCCTGAGGGTTGATGTTACAGAAAAATATATATACATATTATATACTGAACGGCACAGTACATGTAGACTTTCTGTGGATTTGCATTTAGCTGTGTGTTGTGGTCTGGTCTTACCTTGTTCTCCTTCAGGTGGGGCTGAGTTTTGACAGTGAAGGGTCCAGACCTGACCAGAACCACTGGCTGTTGGAAGAGGGTGGATGTCAGTGTTGAAAATACACACATGCCAATTGATGTAACAACAAATAATCCAGAAAAATGTAACAACTTTGGACACTTGGCCCATGTATAGTACAGATACAAAGTGGGACTTGTGCTGTGGGCTGCTCTTGCCTTGTTCTTCTTTAGTTGGGTCTGGGTTTTCACAGTGAAAGGTCCAGATCTGATCAGACACACTGGCTGTTGGAAGAGGATAGGTGTCATTGATAAATATGTGTCAATGAGAATATACACGTGTGTATTTATGCATAAACAACACATTGAAAAGATATGTACAACTCTGAACACTAGGCCCATGTAAAGCACAGATCATATTTCCAAAGTGAGAATTGACAGTGTTTTGTGAGCTGGTCTTACCTTGTACTTCTTCAGAAGGCTTTGCATTTGGTACATGATTATATCTTGTGTAGATGAAGTTTTGTTGAGCTTCCTTCTTCAACGTTCAAAAACAGTCAGGAGAAAGGTAATGTGCAGCCACATCTTGCGGCACTTGCACTGGCTGTCCCTGTGTCCTTTTGCCAGGAGGCCACAGGACACAGGAACAGCCTCACAGTACACCAGACACCAGGGGAATATGTGCTCAAGAAAAGGTTTAATGAACTTTTACTGTAACTGGCAAAAGTAGCCAAGCATTGCTCTTTACGCATCATATACAAGCGCATCTGATTTTGAACGCTGAGTTCATGTTATGACTAAATACGACGCACCATTCAACAAGTCTTATTACCAATGAAAACAAAGTGAAAACATGCATGTTTTACCTCTATTCCAGTTGATCCAAAACGGACTCATTCAGGCTTCATGAGTCAAAATTATAATAGGCTATATCCCACTGATAAAAAAAAAAACTGTTCCCTGTTCTGTAAATAAACCTATCACCATACAGCTTCCTGTTATAATAATATCCTACACATATTTTAATATAATGATTAAAAAACAATGCATGCAAAGCGTTTTTTCTGATAATTATGTATCACATTTTTTAGCCCCCCTAGTATTTGATTAGCCGCCACTGCAAATGAACATCAATATGCAAATTGTGTTAAATTTTTCATATTTTTCATAATTTGATTTTTAAAATTACTTACATGATATACTTCCAGTCTCCAGTTCACACAAAGCATATAACCACTTTTTTAGCTGTTGGTGTAATGGATGTATAAAGAAAACTGGACACTTAAAAAACTCCTGAGGTCTCTGTCTCCTCCCCTTCCTAACTTCACAAGCTAATGAATGTCCATTAAGTGAGTTAATTCCTAGAATATCTCTTACTGTAAGTGCCGCTAGGGGTGCAAACCTTCACTTCTGCCACCAACTGTGACCTGGACGTTTTGTGTGGGTGTACCCTACAGGAAGTGAGCAAGTGAGTCTGATATTAGCTGCCTGGAGGGTATGTGTCAATTTATGGGCCCAAAATCGTGTCATTTTTTCTTGGCTGTCTTTCAAACAAAAAAATATTTAAAAGATTTTTATCACTACCCACATGCCATAAATTACATGTGAAAACCGGACAATGTTGCATTTTCTTGTTTTTAACAGGACCCTCACACATAACCTTTTTCAAATTTTCAACATCTGGTGATTTCTTTTAACAGTCCTAGTACATATCTTGATTCTCAAAAAAATGTAAGGGTCCCCTACACCTACAAGTAGGTTTAAAAAGGGGCTAAAATGGTACGCCATGGAAATTAATGAGTTTTTTTTTTTCACATTTAAGTTCATATAAAATGACAATAATTTGAGATACCAAACTTTCAATAGATGTTATTTGAACACAGAGTAGAGGACTACAAGCCTACATAATTTCAGCCCTCTGTGTGTGATACTTACGGAGATATCGACCTGTGAAAACGGTCAAGAAAAAACAACGCGATTCTGGGCCTGTAAATTGACACATACTCCCTCTCTAAATGAGCTGTAACTTGAAAAGCATTGATCGAAAATCACTAAAACTTCATAGGGCTGGTACATGATAGTAAGGGACCAGCTGGAAATTTTTTCAAAATTTAAAAAAAACATGATGCGTGACATTTTCTGGAAATTTGATGAAATGGCGTGGATTGACCCACACTTAAAGGTTAATGACATTGTTATTCTTCAAGAGGAAAACTCTCCAAGGAACAAGTGTAAGCTTGCACGAGTAACAGAAGTCTATCCCAGCGCAGATGGACGAGTGAGGAAAGTCAGCCTTTTACTCAGTGACTCAACCCTGGATAAGGATGGAAAGAGGACTGTAAAATCAGTATATCTTGACAGACCTGTACATAAAACTGTGTTATTACTTGAGGCAGAGTAATAAGAAATAAGTTCTTTATTGTTGTTAATTGTAAGATGTTTGAGAAATCACAATGGGTATGTGATTTGGTGGGACTTTTACTGCCATCATTTTGATTTACTTTGTATTTAATTCTTGAATAATATGTAATATGCATATAAGAGAAGATTTGTGCTTTTATTTTGGTAGTCCGCAGGTAGGAACTGTTGTTTTGTTCAGTTCCGCTGGATCCCTTGATAGAGGTGCACGCCTGGTTGGCGTGTCGGCCATGGATCTATTCATTTATTTATTATAATATATTATAACAAAAAGAACAAGTGTAAGTAAATCTGATTTATATTAACTAAAATGTGTGCACCCAGATTAAAATATAAGTCTAAATAAAGGAATTAAATTATGTGTGATGTAATTAACTTAATGGAAATGAAATAAAATGAAATTATACTGACACTATGGAGTGGTGGCAGAGGTATCCACCACATATAGTATATATTATATATAAATATATTATATATGTATTATAATTCTTCAGTGAGTAATACGTAAAGCCCGTATACCCTAGGTAAAGCCCCACATAGGCGCCTGCAGGGGTACACCTGGAGGAGTACCACAGTGATTACTGACCAAACTGTTATAGGCCGAGTCCTTTCGCTGAGGTCTTGGGTTCAAGACCTCAGTTTCTCATTGACATTTGTATTTAGTTCTTTTTTGCAGTTTTGTGTGCAAACAAAATAATTTATTAAAACTTAAAACTCACAGTTTTGTTTTTTTATTAGTTAATGTGATTTGTGTTTGTAAAGAAAAGCAACTTAGAACGCATCAACATTTCTGAGCCTACACTTTGTCCCTCCTTACCTTGAACACTGTTAGAGTGCAATGATTGCTACTCCACGTGTTGGGCACTATATTGTTGTGCGCAAGGTTACGCACAGATGTCTGTCATGTGTCACCACCCTGCATGACAGAGAGATCAGGCGTTTCAGCTACCTGTTAAAAAGTTTAACATATCTCTGCTCTCGTGTCTTTGCTATCTTGGTGGTGGTCGAAGAGGCCAATGGTACAGATTGGCAGCCTCACTTCTGTCTGTCCAGGGCAGATGTGGCTACAGAAATTCCTTACCATCACCAAGTGTGAGGTGAAGTAATAATGATTTGTATGACGCTTAATTTTTGCAGCTTGCAAGACTTTACATCTGTTTAAAATAGGGTTTTTCTGTGGCATATATCAAAAAGTTTAGAATATGCTTAGGCAATTCTGTCAGCACTCATCAAGACTAGAGCCTTGTGTGTACAATAAGAGAAAGCAATTCTGAAATAATACTCAAATCAAGAAGGCAAAGACATATGGCTAAAACAGATATGCCAATGCAGATTACATGAGATCCCGAGGTAACTAGTTTATGAGTTAAAAATTAAAATACAGACCACAATACACAAAAATAGGTAAGTTAAAAATGCAATTTAATAATTGTTTTTAAAACAGCATTTTTAAAGCTGGTGAAAGAATCTGTCTGCAGAAGATCTTACAGATATTTCACAAAACTAAACATGTTTAGTTCCACAAGGTTGAGGAAAGGCTGAAGGACTGACTAGAATATTCAGGATTTTTCCCAGGTCTTGACCATTGATGAAAATCTGGACATCTGCCTGGATCTTCACCAGGACTCTCTCCTGGACTTTCTCCTGGTCCTGTTCTTGGTCTGTCTCCTGGTCCTGGACTTCCTGCTTCAGTTGCTTGATCATGTTTGGTCTAGACCCTTCAGGTGAACTCTTCGCTTCTTTGGTTACTTTTTGAGCCTGGGAGCCATTTTTCACATCACTGCAAAATAAAACAATAGAATGAAGTAAATTGTTGTAAAATAATTGCAGTATCATAATTTGTCATTGAAACCAAAAGTCTGCTGTTATCTGTGTATTTGAAATAAAGAGCAGAACATACTGGAGCTGTGAGCTGTGAGCTTCTGCAGCAGTGTTTGTGACCAGTGTCTCCTGAATGTTCTGGTGACCTGTGGGCCTGAAAATGCTAAACTTTAGCTCCTCTGTCCTGCTCAGGACTCTCCTCTTCTTGGTCTCTGGGAGGCCTCTGTCCAGAGCAGAGGGTCTTTTTCTCTTCTTGGCCCTCTTCTCACAAACTCTGAGGCGTTTGGCTGGTGTAGGACCACAGTCGGGGTCAGGGGTCATCCAGTTTGGACCAGGGCGTTTGGTGCCTCTTGAAGTTCTTGTCCAGTTTGTGGATGGAGACCCACAGTTGGAGACATTTGAGCTGAAGGAGCAGATCAGATCCCCCTGAGGGTTGATGTTACAGAAAAATATATATACATATTATATACTGGACGGCACAATACATGTAGACTTTCTGTGGATTTGCATTTAGCTGTGTGTTGTGGTCTGGTCTTACCTTGTTCTCCTTCAGGTGGGGCTGAGTTGTGACAGTGAAGGGTCCAGACCTGACCAGAGGCACTGGCTGTTGAAAGAGGGTGGATGTCAATGTGAAAATAAACACATGCCAATTGATGTAACAACAAATAATCGAGAAAAATATAACAACTTTGGACACTTGGCCCGTGTATAGTACAGATACAAATTGGGACTTGACAGTGTGCTGTGGGCTGCTCTTACCTGGTACTCCTTCACCTGGGGCGGGGTTTTCACAGTGAAAGGTCCAAACCTGACCAGAGGCACTGGCTGTTGGAAGAGGGTGGATGTGACTGATAAATATGTGTCAATGAGAATGTACGCGTGTGTATTTATGCATTAACGACACATTTAAAAGATATGTACAAGTTTGGACACTAGGCCCATGTAAAGCACAGATCATATTTCCAAAGTGAAAGTTGACAGTGTGTTGTGGGCTGGTCTTACCTTGTACTTCTTCGGTGGGGGTGGTATTTGGTACATTATTATATCTTTGTGTAGATGATGATTACACCTGAAACCAGATGAATATGTGCTCAAGAAGAGGTTTGATGAACTTTTACTGAATCAGGCAAAAGTAGAGGAGTATTGCTGTTAAAGTATCGTTTACATGTGTATCTGATTTAAAATTTTTCATCTTTATCTTACAAAACAAACGCTGAGTTTATGTTACGACTAAATGCGACGCACCATTCAACAAGTCTTAATGCCAATGAAAACAAAGCGAAAATATGCATGTTTTACCTCTATTCCATGTTGATCCAAAACGGACTCATTCAGGCTTCATGAGTCAAAATTATAATAGGCTATATCCCACTGATAAAAAAAAAAAACTGTTCCCTGTTCAGTAAATAAAACTATCACCACACAGCTTCCTTTTATAATAATATCCTACACATATTTTAATATAATGATTAAAAAACAATGCACGCAAAGCGTTTTTTCTGATAATTATGTATCACATTTTGTCGCAGTGCGTTTGGCCCCCGTCGGCCACCGTACGCTAGTGTTTCAATCACTAGTTACCATTGCAAATAGGGAACTATGTAAATAGGATGCCAATGACCTCTTACTAAGGTTCCGGCTCCGGTTTAACGTTATGTCCACGTGTGGTGCTCCGTTTAACACGTTTTCATGCTAATTAAAACAAAGCGGCAAAGTTTTACCTCTATTCTGGTTGATCCAAAACGGACTTATTCAAGCTTCATGAGTCAAAATTATAGTAGACTTATTCAAGCTTCATGAGTCAAAATTATAGTAGGCTATATACCATTGATTTAAAAAAAAAAAAAAAAAAAAAAAAACTGTCCCTGCTCTTAAATAAACCCATCACCATATAGTTTCCTGTTATAAAAATATCCTACAAATATATTTCATTTTTCATATTTTTCATAATTTAGTTTGGAAAAAAAAATACTTACAAGATATAGCTCCAGGCTCTAGTTCAGACGAAGCTGTGGGCCAATAAAGCCTGTGGTGCACCTTCAGTGGGTACACGGCACTTAAGCTCCTCCCTCCCCTTCTGCCATTTTCTGTGGGCCGGATTGTATTAAAAGTTACGCCTTAATTTATTGGCCCTCGCCCACTAACAAAGTTAGGGGCGAGGGGTATTGTTTTCGCTCGGTTTCTTCCGCTCTTTTATTATTTATTATTTTTCCTTGCAAACGATCGCGATTTTGAGGGCCTAAACATCGACGAAAAGTCCCCAAACCGGGGTCCAGATCGATCGGCCCGGCGAAAAATTTCATAAAATGGGCATCGCGACTATGCCCAAAGCCCCCCCACTCAACAGCGCCCCCTAGAAAATGCACATTTTGAGATGAATGGGAGTCTGAGAGGCAAATTTTGTCGTACGGTCGCGAAACTCGGAGCAGTGATAGAACTCATGGAGACAAGCAAAAAAGCCAATCATTGTGCACCCGTATGACGAACAGGAAGTCGGCCATATTGGATCAAACATTCGGCGCCGTTTCGACTTGCGTGTGTGCACAATGCTACTATTCCCTGGTGTTTGGTCCAAATGAGCTCAGATTTGACATGTCACATCTACAGACATAGCTTCACTCACATCTTCCACGTTTTTGGGATGCTCCTTACGGTCCGCCCGTAGCACGCCGGCGAATAACGCCTTCGTTTCCTGTTTTTTCGGAGGCCTGTCACGTCCACAGGCATTGTCCTACAGAACTCAAATTCAAATCACAATTGCGTGATCCAGACCTGAATGTGATGAAATATGAAATTTAATAAAACTGAACTCTATAGCGCCCCCTAGCATAGACATGAAACGTCAACATTATCGGATTTAGACCAAATTCGGAAATTAAATTCTATGCATGATGACAAGCAAAAAAGTCCATTACGGACATGATGCATTTTCCACCACTGGCCAGCAGGGGCGCAAAGACTCCCCAAAAAAATATAAAAAAAAATGATTACAGACACAGACTTAGTCCGATCGTGCTGAAATTTGAATCACTAATGCCTGATCACGGCCTGAATATAATACACTATAAAACATATGAAAAGTGAACTCTATAGCGCCCCCTAGCATAGAGGTGAAATGTCAACATTATTGGATTAGCACCAAATTTGGAAATAAAATTCTATGCATGATTACGAGCAAAAAAGTGCATTACGGACATGGGGTATTTCTCACAGTTGGCCACCAGGGGCGCAAAGACTCCCCCCAAAAATAGTTAAAAAATGATTACAGGGACATGCTTAGTCTGATCGTGCTGAAATTTGAATCACTAATGCGTGATCACAGCCTGAATATAATACACTATAAAACATATGAAAAGTGAATACTATAGCGCCCCCTAGCATAGACGTGAAATGTCAACATTAACGGATTAGTACGAAATTTGGAAATTAAATTCTATGCATGATGACAAGCAAAAAAGTTTATTACGGACATGATGCATTTTCAACCATTGGCCAGCAGGGGCGCAAAGACTCCCCCAAAAAATTGTAAAATAATTATTACACCCACAGGCTTAGTCCCATCATGCTGAAATTTGAATCACTAATGCCTGATTTCGACATGATTATAATACACTATAAAACATATGAACTGTGAACTCTATAACGCCCACTAGCATAGACGTGAAACGTCAACATTAACGGATTAGTACCAAATTCGGGACATAAATTCTATGTATGATTACAAGCAAAAAAGTCTATTACGGACATGATGCATTTTCCACTATTGGTCAGCAGGGGCGCAAAGACTCCCCCAAAAAATAGTAAAAAAATAATTACACACACAGGCTTAGTCCGATCGTGCTGAAATTTGAATCAGTAATGCCTGATCATGGCCTGAATATAATACACTATAAAACATATGAAAAATGAACTCTATAGCGCCCCCTAGCATAGACATGAAATTTCAACATTATCGGCTTTGTACCAAATTTGGGGATTAAATTCTATGTATGAATGCAAGCACAAAAGTCTACTATGGACATGATGCATTTTTCACGGTTTGCCAGTAGGGGCGCAAAGAATCCCCCAAAAAATATTTTTTAAATGATTACAGGGACATGCTTAGTTCGATTGTGCTGAAATTTGAATCACTAATGCGGGATATTGGTCTGAATATAATAAACTATAAAACATATGAAAAGTGAACAGTATAGCGCCCCCTACCTTAGACATGAAATGTCAACATTATCAGACTTGGACCAAAGTCGGTGAATAAATTCTTTGCATGATTATAAGCAAAAATGTCTATTACAGTCATGGTGCATTTTTCACGGTTGGCCAGCAGGGGCACAGAGACTCACCCAAAAAATATTTTAAAAATTATTACACACACAGACTTAGTCCGAACGTGCTTAAGTTTGAATCGCTAATGCCTGATCACAGCCTAAATATAATACACTATAAAACATATGAAAAATTCACTCTATAGCGCCCCCTATCATAGACATGATACGTCAACGTTATCGGATTAGTACCAAAGATGGAGAGTAAATTCTATGCATGTCACGTCCACAGGCATTGTCCTACAGAACTCAAATTCAAATCACATTTGCGTGATCCAGACCTGAATGTGATGAAATATGAAATTTAATAAAACTGAACTCTATAGCGCCCCCTAGCATAGACATGAAACGTCAACATTATCGGATTTAGACCAAATTCGGAAATTAAATTCTATGCATGATGACAAGCAAAAAAGTCCATTACGGACATGATGCATTTTCCACCACTGGCCAGCAGGGGCGCAAAGACTCCCCAAAAAAATATAAAAAAAATGATTACAGACACAGACTTAGTCCGATCGTGCTGAAATTTGAATCACTAATGCCTGATCACAGCCTGAATATAATACACTATAAAACATATGAAAAGTGAACTCTATAGCGCCCCCTAGCATAGAGGTGAAATGTCAACATTATTGGATTAGCACCAAATTTGGAAATAAAATTCTATGCATGATTACGAGCAAAAAAGTGCATTACGGACATGGGATATTTCTCACAGTTGGCCACCAGGGGCGCAAAGACTCCCCCCCAAAAATTGTTAAAAAATGATTACAGGGACATGCTTAGTCTGATCGTGCTGAAATTTGAATCACTAATGCGTGATCACAGCCTGAATATAATACACTATAAAACATATGAAAAGTGAATACTATAGCGCCCCCTAGCATAGACGTGAAATGTCAACATTAACGGATTAGTACGAAATTTGGAAATTAAATTCTATGCATGATGACAAGCAAAAAAGTTTATTACGGACATGATGCATTTTCAACCATTGGCCAGCAGGGGCGCAAAGACTCCCCCAAAAAATTGTAAAATAATTATTACACCCACAGGCTTAGTCCCATCATGCTGAAATTTGAATCACTAATGCCTGATTTCGACATGATTATAATACACTATAAAACATATGAACTGTGAACTCTATAACGCCCACTAGCATAGACGTGAAACGTCAACATTAACGGATTAGTACCAAATTCGGGACATAAATTCTATGTATGATTACAAGCAAAAAAGTCTATTACGGACATGATGCATTTTCCACTATTGGTCAGCAGGGGCGCAAAGACTCCCCAAAAATAGTTAAAAAATAATTACACACACAGGCTTAGTCCGATCGTGCTGAAATTTGAATCAGTAATGCCTGATCATGGCCTGAATATAATACACTATAAAACATATGAAAAATGAACTCTATAGCGCCCCCTAGCATAGACATGAAATTTCAACATTATCGGCTTTGTACCAAATTTGGGGATTAAATTCTATGTATGAATGCAAGCACAAAAGTCTACTATGGACATGATGCATTTTTCACGGTTTGCCAGTAGGGGCGCAAAGAATCCCCCAAAAAATATTTTTTAAATGATTACAGGGACATGCTTAGTTCGATTGTGCTGAAATTTGAATCACTAATGCGGGATATTGGTCTGAATATAATAAACTATAAAACATATGAAAAGTGAACAGTATAGCGCCCCCTACCTTAGTCATGAAATGTCAACATTATCAGACTTGGACCAAAGTCGGTGAATAAATTCTTTGCATGATTATAAGCAAAAATGTCTATTACAGTCATGGTGCATTTTTCACGGTTGGCCAGCAGGGGCACAGAGACTCACCCAAAAAATATTTTAAAAATGATTACACACACAGACTTAGTCCGAACGTGCTTAAGTTTGAATCGCTAATGCCTGATCACAGCCTAAATATAATACACTATAAAACATATGAAAAATTCACTCTATAGCGCCCCCTATCATAGACATGATACGTCAACGTTATCGGATTAGTACCAAAGATGGAGAGTAAATTCTATGCATGTCAACAAGCAAAAAAGTCTATTACGGACATGATGCATTTTACACCTACCATAGACATGAAACGTCAACATTATCGGATTAGTATCAAATTCGGGGATTAAATTGTATGCATGATTACATTTTCGTCCTGGCCGTGGAACACTGGACCAGCTCTACACTCTCCATCGGGTGCTCGAGGGTTCATGGGAGTTTGCCCAACCAGTCCACATGTGTTTTGTGGATCTGGAGAAGGCATTCGACCGTGTCCCTCGTGGTGTCCTGTGGGGGGTGCTCTGGGAGTATGGGGTCCGGGGCCCTTTGCTAAGGGCTGTCCGGTCCCTGTATGACCGGAGCAGGAGCTGTGTTCGCATTGCCGGCAGTAAGTCAGACCTGTTCCCGGTGCACGTTGGACTCCGCCAGGGCTGCACCTGTCACCGGTTCTGTTCATTGTGTTTATGGACAGAATTTCTAGGCGCAGTCAGGGGCCGGAGGGGGTCCGGTTTGGGGACCACAGGATTTCATCTCTGCTGTTTGCGGACGATGTTGTCCTGTTGGCTTCATCGAGCCAGGACCTGCAGCACTGGGGCGGTTTACAGCCGAGTGTGAAGCAGCTGGGATGAAGATCAGCTCTTCCAAGTCAGAGGCCATGGTTCTCGACCGGAAAAAGGTGGCTTGCCCTCTCCGGGTGGGTGGAGAGTCCTTGCCTCAAGTGGAGGAGTTCAAGTATCTCGGGGTCTTGTTCACGAGTGAGGGAAGGACGGAACGTGAGATTGACAGGCGGATCGGTGCAGCTTCGGCAGTGATGCGGTCGCTGTATCGGACCGTCGTGGTGAAGAGGGAGCCGAGTCGAAAGGCGAAGCTCTCGATTTACCGGTCAGTCTTCGTTCCTACTCTCACCTATGGTCATGAGCTCTGGGTAGTGACCGAAAGGACGAGATCGCGGATACAAGCGCTCGAAATGAGTTTCCTCCGCAGGGTGGCTGGGCGCTCCCTTAGAGATAGGGTGAGGAGCTCAGTCACACGGGAGGAGCTCGGAGTAGAGCCGCTGCTCCTCCACGTCGAGAGGAGCCAGTTGAGGTGGCTCGGGCATCTGTTCCGGATGCCTCCTGGGCGCCTCCCTCGGGAGGTGTTCCGGGCATGTCCCACCGGGAGGAGGCCACGGGGAAGACCCAGGACACGCTGGAGGGACTATGTCTCTCGGCTGGCCTGGGAACGCCTCGGGGTCCCCCCGGAGGAGCTGGAGGACGTGTCTGGGGTGAAGGAAGTCTGGGAGTCCCCGCGACCCGGCCCCGGATAAGCGGGCGAAAATGGATGGATGGATGGATGGCATGATTACATGCAAAAAAAAGTCTATTACGGACATGGTGCATTTTCCACTATTGGCCAGCAGGGGCGCAATGACTCCCAAAAATATTTAAAGGTGCATTATGTCATGGGTCTAATGGACGAGCTGTCGACCTGGGCGGATGTCGGGAAGAGAGCGGTGTGTCGGGGCGGTCGCGAGTCCCCGGAGGTCGCTTGGGGGGGCGGTGCGCGCCCGGGGCGAGGGCCACCATCGCCGCGCGCGGCTTTAATTATTAGTTGTGATTCCGTCCCGCGACTACATCTCCCACAATGCACCATAGTTGTTTCCCGGGAGGTGTTTCATTCTTGTATGAAAAGCGCCGTATAAATCAAGTTTGATTGACGAGAGGTAGCTTCATAGTGACAGAGGAAATCGCTGGCGCTTCCAAGTGCGTCTCTGAGGGTGCGTTTATAAAGCACTCACATAGCAAAAAATATCCGCGGCGGATACGCGGCGGATCCGCCCGGAGATTCGCGTCAAAATAAGCCCGGATGCGCAGCGGGGGCGCGGTTGATCCGCTGCGTATCTCGCGGATCCGCCCAGGACCCGTTTTGGATCCGCTTTCAGAACCGGGTTATCTGCCGCGGATCTGTTTATTGCGTCGTTAGGAGCCTAAATATGCTTCAGATTTAATACTGATCCACTTCCTACTAAATACAAACCAGCAGCATTTGCATTGTAGGCAAGGCAAGTTTATTTGTATAGCAAATTCAAAGTGCTTTACAGAATAAGAAATACATTAAAATCATAATAAAAACAAATCAAAACGTAAATAAACTGTAACTGTACATAAACCTTTTACAGCAAGTATTAAAACTAGGATATAAAGGCTTAAATTTAAAAAACATAAACTTAAACAATTTCAAAGTTGGATCAGTGATATCCTATCACTATCACTAAATCTCATTAGTTAAGAAAAAAAGAAACTTTTTTTTTTTTTTACATTGTAAACAATATTTATTTAAATCATTAATTAGAAATCTTAGGACATGAATAATTATTATTAATGTTATAGGACTTATATAGCCTTCGAGTTAACCAATGCTTCATTCTTAATATGAAAATGACAATTTACAGTTTTTACTAAAAATAGTTCAAGTGAAGCTAAGTTTTTGTTTTTTTTTTAATGGCAAAAAACAAATATAAGCTATATGAGTAAAAGCCTGGACAGATGAGACAGAGTGTAGCCATACCATACTGTTTAAAAAAACTAAAACTTAACTTGTGTTTACCACCACAGTACAATTAGACGGATGGTTGTTCTTATAGAGTGTGCAGTGTGGGAGCTTCAGAGCCTCTGTCTTTAGCTTCAGTCTGAGGCAGAGGTTTTGAGGCAGAGGTGTAGTGAGGCTGGCTCCTCTTCAGTCCTACTGGTGAAGATCCAGTCTGTCAGTGTCCAGCTCTGGACTTCCCCTTTCTCACAGCATCTGACAAGACACCAATGTGTATTAAACACCCCATTACACCTCTTATTCTTGTAAGGAGTAAGAGTTCAGGTTTGTGAAGAACATTGTAAGTCATGACAGTGGCTGTGTGATTTGAATATGAAAGGTAAACACTTGATTGGAGAAATCTATGCACTTACGGAGGGTCAGTCTTTAAAACTCCACCACAGCATGTTTCTGAAAGAAACAATATGCACAACAACAGGTGTGATTATAATGTGCATATGTTTAGTTATGAAAGTTAATAAAAGTAGGATAATACAGTAAACTTACAGAGGGTCTGTCTCTACATTTTTGGAACTTGGCCCAGCAGAGGGAATTCTGTAATACATCAAATAAGAGAAACACAAATATCAGTTTGGATCATTTCAGGCCCCAGTGTTTAATCCAAGTGCAGTATTTACCTCCAGAGGGTCTTTATCATGCTGTTATGTCCATCTTCTTATTAACCATAGTATATTCTGAAACAGAGATGAAAAACATTATTTAACTCATAGGAAATACTTTAGCGCAGTAAAACTGAACTCTTTTGTTTTAGTATAAGCCAGCTGTGAGACATATGAACATGAGACGTATTTCACTGCTGTTAATACACAATACTCTACTACACATTTACTTTTACCACAACATTTAAAAATATAATAATCAATTTATGATGGTGTTCATAGTCAATATCAGTGTAATTTAGATGTGACACATTAGTGTTCATGTCAACATCTCTCACTGAAAGCCTGAAGCACCGTCTCAAGTCCCATAACAGAAAGTTAGAGACAAAGTCAGATCTGACTCCAAACTAAATCTTCACTGTCACAGAAATCATGAAACGTACTGACTTCTGATCAGCGTGCCGGCCTCCTGATGGGGACACTCAGCAGGACAGGGGCTCCTGATGTAATCTGGGGAAAAACAACATAAGTTTTGGTTGGTTAGCTAACGTTAGCTGTTGTTAAAAGTTGTGCTTTTTATTACGTTACGTTATTGTATTATGGTACGTTGCGTTAAATTATTGTATTAAAGGTTGTATGGAGGATTTTTTTTTTGTTTTTTTTGTTTCAAGTTGTCAATGATAGCATTATAGAGGTGCAGTAGCCTTGTAATTATGATGACCAAAAAAAAGAGAATAAAAATTCATCAACTCTGGACGTGGTGGGGCCAGCTAAACATTTGCCAATAGATAACGACACGGCCTCGTTATCTGTTAGCTGACAGGCTATCAATCAAACTCCCTACGTTTCTAGCGTAACTGACCTGCCTGCGCGCCGCCGGTACGTGGTTTACACGTACGCCTGTCACGCAGTCCACAGACGCAAGACGCACAGACGCTGTTTACTCCACCAATGCAACAGTTCTTAGCGGGCTTTTTTTGACCTATACTTCCTCGCAGTTAGCACAAAGTTTGTTGCAATGGCAGACAAGAATCCAGGAGCAGTTAGCCGCAAAAGAAAGTCCGTTTTGAGGTCGCTGAAAGAAAGAAGACAAGGGGAAAAGCAGCGAAGCCAAACTAAGGTGATTCTTGTAGATTCATTCCAGCGATGGCGCGACTGAAGCAGACGCAGGGTCTAAAGACTGACGCATTGGTCGCCAAATTACTCCTGGACAGGTAACTTCTGCTTATTATGAAAACGTACTTTATTTCCAAGAGCTAGTCAAACGTTTTTCAGGACACGAAAGCGATATCCTATGTCTGAAAACGTAATTTTCAAGGCAAAGAAAGAGTCCGCTTGCTGCTGCGCGTGTTGTAGCTAGTTCATTCGCACTGAATCTCCGCGCAACCTTCTCTGCTCCCCTTTCCTACTCCTGTCCCCGCTGCCCGTTCCGCTCTTCCCCCTTCTCCTCACTTCTACGGGCACGGAATCTCCGCGCACCGCTCCCCTCTCCTCTCTCCTCTCTCCTCTCTCCCTGCTCCGCTCTTCTCCCTGCTCCTCACTTCTCGTCCGCGAACGAAATGTCCGCACACCCGCTCCCCCGCTCCTCACTTCTCCGTCTTGCTAACCAACACACACTGTAGTTAGTTGTTTACAAGTCATGTGCAGCGCGCACCAGCTGTAAACAAACCTGTTTCTGGCGTAGTGAGGAGGCGGGAGAAGGCGTTTCTACGTAGGGAGCTGTAGGGGAGGGGGGGGGGTTTCACGCATGCGCAACATTTGAAAAAGGACAAACAGTCGCTGGATTTCTCGTTCCTTGGAAAATCCTCTATACAACCTTTAAGGCACTGACATGATGCACTTTAGTCTCAACTCAACAGTCAACACTCTAGTCTACACAAATAATAATTATCTTTGGTTAAAAACACAACCAGATCAGACACCGGTGTCAGCGTCGCTCCACAGCCGAAGGGAGAGCGCCGAGAGCGGCATCCAGCCAGAACCGAGCCCGTTAGACACGACCAATGATCACGGAGCAGAATTACAATTCTGTGATCGTAAAAATATACAAGAATATAAGTAGCGTTATATAAAAATAGTATTTATGGGGATCTACCTCAAGAGATGGAGTTATCCAGACTCCTGACTTCACATCGTCTTCATCACGTCAGCTGCTTCTGTCGCTAACTTTCCTACTGCACTCGTCAAAACTGATAAAACACACAGAGTCACAGATGTACACACACCACAATATAACGTTAACGTTATGTACATTAATGATGACTAATACAATTAACTTTTAAACTATTACTTACAGTTAAATCCGTGGACAACAGGTGGATGCTGCTTCTTTCTCTCAGGTCCCGATAACGGCTGATGAGTCAGTGGCGCGCCGTCCGCAGCGAATCCGAACCGGTTTAGCCGCGGATCCGCGCATTGATAGAACAAATCATTGTGTCAAAAACAAAGTGTTGTGTTAAAAGTGCGTTCACAGTGCGGATCTAAGATGATTTAACCGCAGATTCTCTCTGTAACAGCAGGCCATCCAAGGGTTAGGGTTAGCAACAGTCAGAAAGCGAATACGGAACAAATACGCAGCGGATCCGCAAAGCGGACGGACTGTGGAGCGGATTTGGCGGAGCGAAAGCGGATCCGCTGCGGATCCTGATGCTAGTAGGGCAGTGCTTGCTGAAGGGGTGTGAGCAGGTATGCCCGGACCAGATACAGACTTTTAAAAATGTCAGTTTGTCAATAAACACCATTGCAGACCGGGTGAAAGAGCGAGCGGGGAATCTTACAGATTCTCGCAGATTACAAACGACGCAAGCAGTTTTCTGTTTTAATAATTAGCCATTGATGAAAGCACAGACACGGCACAGTTGTCCATTTTTGTGCGAGGTGTAAAGGTCGATCTGTCTGTCACCGAGGAGCTGCTCGATATAGTTGTCATGCATGGGACAACAACAGGGAAGGAGATTTTTGAGGCGGTGAAGAAGTCCGTAACTAGCTGTATATCGTGGGAAAGATTGGTGGAGCTGACTACTGATAGCGCAATGTGTGGCGAAAGAAGAGGTTTGACTGGACTGGAAAAAGAGAAAAGGCTACTAGAAAACGGTCCCGCACCTCCGATAACCTATCATTGCATCATCCATCAAGAGGCTCTGTGTGGAAGGGTTCCGGAAATGGGTGATGTTATGGCCACGGTAATGAAAACAGTAAACTTTATTCGTGCGCGTGGCCTAAATCACCGCCAGTTTCAGCACTTTTTACTAGAGATGGGCGGTAAGCATGGAGATGTCCCGTATGACACAGAAGTAAAGTGACTCAGTCAAAGCGCTGCCCTCAGGCCCGACAGCTCATATAGGCAGATAAGGCGCTCGCCAGGGTGCTACATGTGTCTGGGGCGCCATCTTTAGCCTACCTGCCCTAACTGGAATTTGCTTATATATGACAGAACTCGGACTGGCAATCTGTACGGGCCCACGCGCGGTCTTCAGTGTCGACTGGCCTGAAATGCGCTCTTGCCACACCACCTCAACAAGTCCACAAAAGCTCTATCACAGGGGTGTCAAACTCATTTTGGTCCGGGGGCCGTATTTATTTATTTGAGACAGGGGACAGCACACAATTTTCGCATTAACCTTGACAGGAGAGATGCATTGTACATCAGGTTGTAGCATCAGTGCTAATTTCCACCTGTAGTTTTGTATTTAATTGACCTTGACTATCAACTGTTCTGGAGACCTGTAGCATGTTTTGGGTTGATGGGAGAAACCAGAGCACCCAGAGGAAACCCACCCAGACACAGGGAGAAATGGCAAACTCCACACAGAAAGGCCCTGGGCGACCTGGGGATTGAACCCAGAACCTTCTTGCTGTGAGGCATGAGTGCTAGCCACTCAGCCACCATGCCATATCCAACCTACTTTGATCCCAAAGGGGCCGGATTAGAAAACTCATGGCATATAAAACCCAAAAATAACAATAAGTTCAAATATTTGTGCAGAGAAACGCAAATCTATTACAGAAATATTTTTTAATTGATGAACTCTTTCTTTTTTACAAAATATTATAATATTATGAACAACCTGAAACTTTAAGGAAAATCCAATTTCAACACTTTAAACAAATTTTAACATTTTTATTAAAATGAATAAGGAATTTTTTTTCTTGGAAAATCCTGCTGCAATTTTTTCTCGGCACTCCACTTTTCTCATTTTTGACATTTTTGTGATGAGTGTGTCACGGTCAACAGTCAAAACGATCGTCCTTTAAGAGCGTTTGGAAAGAGACAAGTCTTCATTTGTGCTGCTCTGGTGGGAGGGGCCACGTATAGAGACGCTGGAGATGCTGCTATGCTAAGCGATGCAGAAAATTAGCAATATATTTAATAGAAAATATAATTAAAATATTGTAATAGAAAATCAGCCAAGGGCCAGATTAAAGGTCTTGGAGGGCCGGATCTGGCCCCCGGGCCGTATGTTTGACACCTATGCTCTATCATATGTTAAAACGCACTATACGGAAAGATTTTGGTGTACCAGATTTCACTTTAATCTTTTTATTTAAAGACATTTAAATTTTAAACAGTGCAGTATTATGTCTCGAACATATCTGCCTCACTCATGGTCCAAACGCACCTACCGAAAATGACTTGGAAAATATGTCAGTGTGGCGCGGTGCTACAGAATGGAAACAAAGTGCTACAAATGCATGCATCATGAATTTCGGACTTCTGGTCATTGCTCAGTGCATACTGGGAAGGATTTTCCAAAAAAGTGAGCATCAAACCGCCATGTTTGTTTTCCCGGTGGGATGCGTCTATTGTCAAAGTCGATATTTTCAAGTCTTTTGAACCACATCACTTTTGTTTCTGGTTCTGATTTTGTCATATTTTAGTTATGGGATTCAGACATTGTAATTGTGTGGTTGTTGAATGTCCTAACAGCGGAAAACGGCTAGAGAAACAGGCTTCGGCTACCTGTTAAAAAGTTTAACATATCTCTGCTCTCGTGTCTTTGCTATCTTGGTGGTGGTCGAAGAGGCCAGTGGTACAGATTGGCAGCCTCACTTCTGTCTGTCTGTCCAGGGCAGATGTGGCTACAGAAATTCCTTACCATCACCAAGTGTGAGGTGAAGTAATAACTCTGACTTGTATGACGCTTAATTTTTGCAGCTTGCGAGACTTTACATCTGTTTAAAATAGGGTTTTTCTGGTGGCATATATCAAAAAGTTTAGAATGCTTATGCTTAGGCAATTCTGTCAGCACTCATCAAAGACTAGAGCCTTGTGTGTACAATAAGAGAAAGCAATTCTGAAATAATACTCAAATCAAGAAGGCAAAGACATATGGCTAAAACAGAAATGCCAATGCAGATTACATGAGATCCCGAGGTAACTAGTTTATGAGTAAAAAATTTAAATACAGACCACAATACACAAAAATAGGTACGTTACAAATGCAATTTAATAATAATAATTGTTTTTAAAACAGCATTTTTAAAGCTGGTGAAAGAATCTGCCTGCAGGAAAATCTGACACATATTTCACAAAACTAAACATGTTTAGTTCCACAAGGTTGAGGAAAGGCTGAAGGACTGACTAGAATATTCAGGATTTTTGCCTGGTCTTGACCACTGATGAAAATCTGGACATCTGCCTGGATCTTCACCAGGACTCTCTCCTGGACTCTCTCCTGGACTTTCTCCTGGTCCTGTTCTTGGTCTGTGTCTCCTGGTCCTGGGACTTCCTGCTTCAGTTGCTTGATCATGTTTGGTCTAGACCCTTCAGGTGAACTCTTCGCTTCTTTGGTTACTTTTTGAGCCTGGGAGCCATTTTTTCACATCACTGCAAAATAAAAAATAGAATGAAGTCAGTTGTTGTAAAATAATTGCAGTATCATAATTTGTCATTGAAACCAAAACTCTGCTGTTATCTGTGTATTTGAATTAAAGAGCAGAACATACTGGAGCTGTGAGCTGTGAGCTTCTGCAGCAGTGTTTGTGACCAGTGTCTCCTGAATGTTCTGGTGACCTGTGGGCCTGAAAATGCTAAACTCTAGCTCCTCTGCCCTGCTCAGAACTCACCTCTTCTTGGTCTCTGGGAGGCCTCTGTCCAGAGCAGAGGGTCTTTTTCTCTTCTTGGCCCTCTTCTCACAAACTCTGAAGCGTTTGGCTGGTGTAGGACCACAGTCGGGGTCAGGGGTCATCCAGTTTGGACCAGGGCGTTTGGTGCCTCTTGAAGTTCTTTTCCAGTTTGTGGATGGAGACCCACAGTTGGAGACATTTGAGCTGAAGGAGCAGATCACATCCCCCTGAGGGTTGATGTTACAGAAAAATATATATACATATTCAGTGTTAGGGAGTAACAGATTACATGTAACAAAGTTACGTAATCAGAGTACAAATGATGAGTAACTGTATTCAGTTACAGTTACTGTTTCAGTGAGTGGTAATTGGATTACAGTTACTTTGTTGAAATAAATGGATTACAGGGCGGTAATTTTCAGTTTTCACATTTTGGGCTAAACCAGGGACTAAACTAGGACTAAAACCAGAACTAAACTAGGACTAAACCAGGATTAAAAAACTAAAACTAAACTCGGACTAAACCAGGACTAAAACTAAAACTAAACTAGGACTAAACTGGGACTAAAACCAGAACTAAACTAGGACTAAACCAGGACTAAAACTAAAACTAAAGTAGGACTAAACCAGGACTAAAAACTACTAAACTAAACTAGGACTAAACCACTAAAACTAAAACTAGGACTAAACCAGGACTAAAACCAGGACTAAAACTTGAAAACTAAACTAGGACTAAACTGGGACTAAAACCAGAACTAAACTAAAAAGCATGACAATATCAAGTAATACAAAGTATTCAGATGACGCTACTCACTTTAAGTAATTTAATGGATTACGTTACAAACTACATTTTGGGATATGTAATCTGTAATCTGTAGGGGAATACATTTTAAAAGTAACCTTCCCAACACTGTACATATTATATACTGGACGGCACAGTACATGTAGACTTTATGGATTTGCATTTAGCTGTGTGTTGTGGTCTGGTATTACCTTGTTCTCCTTCAGCTGGGGCTGAGTTGTAACAGTGAAGGGTCCAGACCTGACCAGAGGCACTGGCTGTTGGAAGAGGGTGGATGTGACTGATAAATATGTGTCAGTGAGAATGTACACGTGTGTATTTATGCATTAACGACACATTTAAAAGATATGCACAACTTTGGACACTAGGCCCATGTAAAGCACAGATCATATTTCCAAAGTGAAAGTTGACAGTGTGTTGTGGGCTGGTCTTACCTTGTACGTCTTCGGCGGAGGTGGTATTTGGTCCATTATTATATCTTTGTGTAGATGATGATTACACCTGACACCAGATGAATATATGTGCTCAAGAAGAGGTTTGATGAACTTTTACTGTAACAGGCAAAAGTAGAGGAGTATTGCTGTTAAAGCATCGTTTACATGTGTATCCGATTTAAAATTTTTCATCTTTATCTTACAAAACAAACGCTGAGTTCATGTTATGACTAAATGCAACGCACCATTCAACAAGTCTTAATGCCAATGAAAACAAAGTGAAAACATGCATGTTTTACCTTTATTCCAGTTGATCCAAAACGGACTCATTCAGGCTTCATGAGTCAAAATTATAGTAGGCTATATCCCACTGATAAAAAAAAAAACCTGTTCCCTGTTCTGTAAATAAAACTATCACTGCACAGCTTCCTTTTATAATAATATCCTACACATATTTTAATATAATGATTACAAAAACAATGCATGCAAAGCGTTTTTTCTGATAATTATGTATCACATTTTTTAGCCCCCCTAGTTTCCATCACCAGCTGCCACTGCAAATGAACATCAATATGCAAATTGTGTTTAATTTTTCATATTTTTCATAATTTCATTTTAAAAATTACTTACAGGATATAGTTCCAGTCTCCTTTTCACACAAAGCATATAACCATTTCTTTTAGCTGTTGGTGTAATGGATGTATTAAGAAAACTGTCCACTGTCAGAGATAAATAAGGCGGATCCGTGGAGAATTGTGCCTGAGCACAGGCCCCATCCCTTCCTCCGGCGCACTACCGCGGGTTCCCCTCCCCTCCCCTCCTCCGCGCGCGCGACCGCGGGTTCTCCTCCCCTCCTCCGCGAGCGCGAGCTCCCTGGGCGGAGAGAGCCACGCTCTCCCCTGGCTATGGGAATGAATGATAGATTGTTTGCTATATGATTGTTCTAAAATCAAAAAAATCCTTTTTTTTTCATATCCCCACCAACGAACGGGAGGTCAAACTGCAATTCAGTTTGTGAGGAGCTAGAGTCTTAAAAGTAAAGTTGGTGGATCCAGAAGTGTTGTTTGTGACAGGAGCATTTCTAGATTCCCTCCTCTAGGGGGCAGTGTTCCACGCAGTTTTCAACGCTCATATGTCTTAAGGAACAGATAGGATGGTTGAAATCTACAAAATGAGACGCCACAGAATAGTTCATGTTTTTACATCTGATGATTCTCCTCTGCTCTGCAATACGTGTTTTTAAATCTGCTTGTTTCTGGCACAGAGGCTTTACCACAGGGGCAAGTGATCATATGAATGACATAATTATAAGAACATGTATTTGAGCAATAAGCAGAAAATCTAAAATTATATAAGCTATAGGCTATATAAAAATATATTGAGTCTATATTTTTAGAAACAAAGTACTGTGTATCAGAGGTGGGGACTTGCAGTTCATCACTTGGATTCTAGTCAAACTTGAGTCACTATTTTTAAGACTTGAGACTTGACTTGATAAAATGGACTAAGACTTGTGACTCGACTTGAACTTGAAGGTCAGTGACTTGGGACTTAACTTGGACTGGAGCCCTGTGAC
>NW_026571447.1:32044585-32122085 GCF_026225935.1 Boleophthalmus pectinirostris
TTATTTGAGTAACTTTTTGAGGCCATCCTTCAAATTACATTAAAGTAGGGGTATTATGTGAAATGGATTTCTCTTGTAACGTTCCCCCAATAAAAAAAAAAAAAACAGGTGTAAAGAGGTTGTGTATGTCATCCATGCGTGTTTGAGTCATTTTGTGATCTCTTTTGCGGTCCCTATTCGAACCCTCCACTCGGTTAGTTGTAACATTCTGTGCAATGCTCTGCCCACAAGTCTACGCTCCCATACGACATGCTCTGAAGGGGAAGTGAATGAGCACACAGAGCAATGGACGGGGGACTTTTAAAACAAGCCAAAATGTTGTTTTCAACTAATATAGCATTTTCAAAAGAATAAAATGTTAAATGGTGATCTAAATATGTTATTCATTAGCAGTTAATGCCCTATAGAAGTAAAATACCTCCTCTTTAACTTCAAATTTCAAATCAGGTGTTACACTTAGCCCTTACTCAGTCAGTGCTCAGTCAGCAGATGGATTACTAATAGCCTTATGTTACTGTAATTCAGTAGATTTTTGGGGCAATTTTAATTGTTTATAATTGGTTGTACAGTACAGTACAGTTTTTTATACTCTTTCATTACAGAATGGCTTAAAGCTTTCAAGAAGCAATTTTCTGTAATAGGGGACCTTTAATAAATAACTGCATTTAAAACATTCAACATCATTGTTTGTGTAATCTTAGAGTCAGCTAAATAAATATTATTTAAAAGGCCCATATTACACTATTTTCTGATCTGTTCTAATATACTTTCCTCATCACAAACATACCTGGAGTTTCATTAACACATAAGTCTTGCATATTTTGTCCCTCAAACTGAAAACACTAATTTCCACTGTGTTATGCCATGTGGTAATACAGGAAGTGCTCCACTGTGGTTATAAAATTAATGATTTTACCTTTTGGAGGTTTCATGGCAATGTACAATGTAATCAACAGCAAAAACTGTCTCTTGCCCCAGTCATCACATTCTCGAATCTGAAAACTACCCTTTCAAAAGTGATGCCATTAATCACGCCCAATGATGTGATTGAGGTTAGTTTAAGTTAATGTGGTGTGTTTGTGAGCAGTAAATGAGTGGACGTACCAGTGAGGAGCAGGGCAGAACACAGCAGAGCCGTCAACTTCATCGTGAGGAATGGATGTGTCTACAGAGTGTGAGCAGGTGCAGCTTTCTCAGGCTATATGCTGATGTCAAGGTTAGACAGGTTTACACAGCTTGTGCTCTGCAGCTTGTACACAAATATAGGTGCATCCCTTAAAGTAACGATCACAAATGGACTGAAGAATATTTTATGCACCTTGCTACAAATATCGGTTATTGGCCACAGAAGCTCTAACAAATCCATATCATCCCATTGTAATCTGGATAAATATTTTTACTTAACATTTTACTCCACTCTTCCAGTCTCCTGCCGACTTTTCCATTTGTTCCCAGGTTACTCATACAGAAGTCAAAACTTATCGGTTCCAGGCAAAATTGACTCTTGTCATCCTAAGCCATGTTATAATGCTCAAAAACATATATGGAGTTGTGTTTTGTTTCATTCACATATGTTGGAGTAATCCTGCATTATTAGTTTGTCTACATTTCCAAAGCTCAAAATGCTCTGTTCCACCTTGTGATGTCACGAAGTTGCTACTTTTTACCTTTTCTTCAGAAGAAATTTGCAATTCCAGGGTTGAAATTATTCAAATGATTCTAGTGAATGTGTATGGAGTTTAAAAACACAGTAGAGCACTTCCTGTATTATCACATTACCACCAGTTTTCTGTTTGAGAGAAGAACTTAGCCTAAATATATGCAGGATCATTATGTTAAACATCTCTGAATGACCAAAAAACAACTCCAGGTGTGTTTCTGATGATGAAAAACACAGCATTTAATAAATTTAGAATTTTACAAAGGTAATTCCATAACTGTTATTTAGCAACCATACTGTAAATAAAAGCCAACACTAGTCTTGTCTACATTGCACAATAACCCTATGGTTAGACTAATAAAAATAAATGACAACGCCTTTATTTTAATAGTTGAAGCACTTACTTGATATTTATCACAGATACCATTCCACCAAATAAGAGTAAAAATTAGAAAAAAAAAAGATGAAACCTGTCATATGCACTATGATGGTGTGTTTGAGGGAGAGGCTACAAGCATTCATGGCCCTGTTTAGGTGTATGGTTTTCAACAAAAGTAAGAGACAAATTGAAAAACTGTTGCCTAATCCTAGCTATCTTGGGACTATAAAATTACTTGAGAGGGACTTGTTTAATAGCTCATCAGCTCATCTGCTGTAGTTTCAACTAAGTCGGTTCTTTATAGTAAGATAATGTTCTTAATATTCAGCATTTAGTTAAGGGGACATTCACATACAAGTCAGATCCAAACTTCCATTTTCCAGCTCTGTCCTCAGTCCTGATTAAGAGTTTCAGAGACTGAGTTTCTATATTAAAAGTGACAAAGTTTGGACCTAAGTCCTTAAAGGTTGTATAGAGGATTTTCCAAGGAACGAGAAATCCAGCGACTGTTTGTCCTTTTTCAAATTTGCGCATGCGTGAACCACCCCCCTCCCCTACAGCTCCCTACGTGAAACGCCTTCTCCCGCCTCCTCATACGCCAGAACAGGTTTGTTTACAGCCGGTGAGCTGCACATGACTTGTAAACAACTAACTACAGTGTTGGTTAGGCAAGGCGGAGAAGTGAGGAGCGGGGGGAGCGGGTGTGCGGACATTTCGTTCGCGGACGAGAAGTGAGGAGCAGGGAGAAGAGCGGAGCAGGGAGAGGAGAGAGGAGAGGAGAGGGGAGCGGTGCGCGGAGATTCCGTGCCCGGTAGAAGTGAGGAGGGGAAGAGCGGAACGGCAGCGGGGACAGGAGTAGGAAGGGGTGCAGAGAAGGTTGCGCGGAGATTCAGTGCGAATGAACTAGCTACAACACGCAGCAGCAAGCGGACTCTTTCTTTGCCTTGAAAATTACGTTTTCAGACATAGGATATCGCTTTTCGTGTCCTGAAAAACGTTTGACTAGCTCTTGGAAATAAAGTACGTTTTCATAATAAGCAGAAGTTACCTGTCCAGGAGTAATTTGGCGACCAATGCGTCAGTCTTTAGACCCTGCGTCTGCTTCAGTCGCGCCATCGCTGGAATGAATCTACAAGAATCACCTTAGTTTGGCTTCGCTGCTTTTCCCTTGTCTTCTTCTTTCAGCGACCTCAAAAACGGACTTTCTTTTGCGGCTAACTGCTCCTGGATTCTTGTCTGCCATTGCAACAAACTTTGTGCTAACTGCGAGGAAGATATAGGTCAAAAAAAGCCGCTAAGAACTGTTGCGTTGGTGGAGTAAACAGCGTCTGTGCGTCTTGCGTCTGTGGACTGCGTGACAGGCGTACGTAAACCACGTACCGGCGGCGCGCAGGCAAGTCAGTTACGCTAGAAACGTAGGGAGTTTGATTGATAGCCTGTCAGCTACAGATAACGAGGCAGTGTCGTTATCTATTGGCAATTTTAGCCCCACACGTCCAGAGTTGATGAATTTTTATTCTCTTTTTTTTGGTCATCATAATTACAAGGCTACTGCACCTCTATAATGCTATCATTGACAACTTGAAACAAAAAAAAAACAAAAAAAAATCTCAACAACCTAATTTATTATGAGTTGTGATTCCGTCCCGTGACTACATCTCCCACAATGCACCACAGTTGTTTCCGGGAAGTGAAAAAGCGCGCTATAAATCAAGTTTGATTGACGAGAGGTAGCTTTATAGTGACAGAGGAAATTGCTGGCGCTTCCAAGTGCGTCTCTGAGGGTGCGTTTATAAAGCAGTGCATGCTGTAGGGGTGTGAGCAGGTATGACCGGACCAGATACAGACTTTTTAAAAATGTCAGTTTGTCAATAAACACCATTGCAGACCGGGTGAAAGAGCGAGCGGGGAATCTTACAGATTCTCGCAGATTACAAACGACGCAAGCAGTTTTCTGTTTTAATTAATTAGCCATTGATGAAAGCACAGACACGGCACAGTTGTCCATTCTTTGTGCGAGGTGTAAAGGCCGATCTGTCTGTCACCGAGGAGCTGCTCGATATAGTTGTCATGCATGGGACAACAACAGGGAAGGAGATTTTTGAGGCGGTGAAGAAGTCCGTAACTAGCTGTATATCGTGGGAAAGATTGGTGGAGCTGACTACTTATAGCGCTCCTGCAGTGTGTGGCGAAAGAAGAGGTTTGACTGGACTGGAAAAAGAGAAAAGGCTACTAGAAAACGGTCCCGCACCTCCGATAACCTATCATTGCATCATCCATCAAGAGGCTCTGTGTGGAAGGGTTCCGGAAATGGGTGATGTTATGGCCACGGTAATGAAAACAGTAAACTTTATTCGTGCGCGTGGCCTAAATCACCGCCAGTTTCAGCACTTTTTACTAGAGATGGGCGGTAAGCATGGAGATGTCCCGTATGACACAGAAGTAAAGTGACTCAGTCAAAGCGCTGCCCTCAGGCCCGACAGCTCATATAGGCAGATAAGGCGCTCGCCAGGGTGCTACATGTGTCTGGGGCGCCATCTAGTGGTGGCCGTCACCATATTTTCTTTAGCCTACCTGCCCTAACTGGAATTTGCTTATATATGACAGAACTCGGACTGGCAATCTGTACGGGCCCACGCGCGGTCTTCAGTGTCGACTGGCCTGAAATGCGCTCTTGCCACACCACCTCAACAAGTCCACAAAAGCTCTATCACAGGGGTGTCAAACTCATTTTGGTCCAGGGGCCGTATTTATTTATTTGAGACAGGGGACAGCACACAATTTTTCGCATTAACCTTGACAGGAGAGATGCATTGTACATCAGGTTGTAGCATCAGTGCTAATTTCCACCTGTAGTTTTGTATTTAATTGACCTTGACTATCAACTGTTCTGGAGACCTGTAGCATGTTTTGGGTTGATGGGAGAAACCAGAGCACCCAGAGGAAACCCACCCAGACACAGGGAGAAACATGGCAAACTCCACACAGAAAGGCCCTGGGCGACCTGGGGATTGAACCCAGAACCTTCTTGCTGTGAGGCATGAGTGCTAGCCACTCAGCCACCATGCCATATCCAACCTACTTTGATCCCAAAGGGGCCGGATTAGAAAACTCATGGCATATAAACCCCAAAAATAACAATAAGTTCAAATATTTGTGCAGAGAAACGCAAATCTATTACAGAAATATTTTTTAATTGATGAACTCTTTCTTTTACAAAATATTATAATATTATGAACAACCTGAAACTTTAAGGAAAATCCAATTTCAACACAATGTTTTAACATTAACTTGTATGTAAATAGGAATAAGTCAATTTTTCTTGGAAAATCCTGCACTCGGCTCCACTTTTCTCATTTTTGACATTTTGTTGATGAGTGTGTCACGGTCAACAGTCAAAACGATCGTCCTTTAAGAGCGTTTGGAAAGAGACAAGTCTTCATTTGTGCTGCTCTGGTGGGAGGGGCCACGTATAGAGACGCTGGAGATGCTGCTATGCTAAGCGATGCAGAAAATTAGCAATATTTTAATAGAAAATATAATTAAAATATTGTAATAGAAAATCAGCCAAGGGCCAGATTAAAGGTCTTGGAGGGCCGGATCTGGCCCCCCCGGGCCGTATGTTTGACACCTATGCTCTATCATATGTTAAAACGCACTATACGGAAAGATTTTGGTGTACCAGATTTCACTTTAATCTTTTTATTTAAAGACATTTAAATTTTTAAACAGTGCAGTATTATGTCTCGAACATATCTGCCTCACTCATGGTCCAAACGCACCTACCGAAAATGACTTGGAAAATATGTCAGTGTGGCGCGGTGCTACAGAATGGAAACAAAGTGCTACAAATGCATGCATCATGAATTTCGGACTTCTGGTCATTGCTCAGTGCATACTGGGAAGGATTTTCCAAAAAAGTGAGCATCAAACCGCCATGTTTGTTTTCCCGGTGGGATGCGTCTATTGTCAAAGTCGATATTTTCAAGTCTTTTGAACCACATCACTTTTGTTTCTGGTTCTGATTTTGTCATATTTTAGTTATGGGATTCAGACATTGTAATTGTGTGGTTGTTGAATGTCCTAACAGCGGAAAACGGCTAGAGAAACAGGCTTCGGCTACCTGTTAAAAAGTTTAACATATCTCTGCTCTCGTGTCTTTGCTATCTTGGTGGTGGTCGAAGAGGCCAGTGGTACAGATTGGCAGCCTCACTTCTGTCTGTCTGTCCAGGGCAGATGTGGCTACAGAAATTCCTTACCATCACCAAGTGTGAGGTGAAGTAATAACTCTGACTTGTATGACGCTTAATTTTTGCAGCTTGCGAGACTTTACATCTGTTTAAAATAGGGTTTTTCTGTGGCATATATCAAAAAGTTTAGAATATGCTTAGGCAATTCTGTCAGCACTCATCAAGACTAGAGCCTTGTGTGTACAATAAGAGAAAGCAATTCTGAAATAATACTCAAATCAAGAAGGCAAAGACATATGGCTAAAACAGAAATGCCAATGCAGATTACATGAGATCCCGAGGTAACTAGTTTATGAGTAAAAAATTTAAATACAGACCACAATACACAAAAATAGGTAAGTTACAAATGCAATTTAATAATAATAATTGTTTTTAAAACAGCATTTTTAAAGCTGGTGAAAGAATCTGCCTGCAGGAAATCTGACACATATTTCACAAAACTAAACATGTTTAGTTCCACAAGGTTGAGGAAAGGCTGAAGGACTGACTATATTCAGGATTTTTCCCTGGTCTTGACCATTGATGAAAATCTGGACATCTGCCTGGATCTTCACCAGGACTCTCTCCTGGACTCTCTCCTGGACTTTCTCCTGGTCCTGTTCTTGGTCTGTCTCCTGGTCCTGGACTTCCTGCTTCAGTTGCTTGATCATGTTTGGTCTAGACCCTTCAGGTGAACTCTTCGCTTCTTTGGTTACTTTTTGAGCCTGGGAGCCATTTTTCACATCACTGCAAAATAAAACAATAGAATGAAGTCAGTTGTTGTAAAATAATTGCAGTATCATAATTTGTCATTGAAACCAAAAGTCTGCTGTTATCTGTGTATTTGAATTAAAGAGCAGAACATACTGGAGCTGTGAGCTGTGAGCTTCTGCAGCAGTGTTTGTGACCAGTGTCTCCTGAATGTTCTGGTGACCTGTGGGCCTGAAAATGCTAAACTCTAGCTCCTCTGCCCTGCTCAGAACTCACCTCTTCTTGGTCTCTGGGAGGCCTCTGTCCAGAGCAGAGGGTCTTTTTCTCTTCTTGGCCCTCTTCTCACAAACTCTGAAGCGTTTGGCTGGTGTAGGACCACAGTCGGGGTCAGGGGTCATCCAGTTTGGACCAGGGCGTTTGGTGCCTCTTGAAGTTCTTGTCCAGTTTGTGGATGGAGACCCACAGTTGGAGACATTTGAGCTGAAGGAGCAGATCAGATCCCCCTGAGGGTTGATGTTACAGAAAAATATATATACATATTCAGTGTTGGGGAGTAACAGATTACATGTACCAAAGTTACGTAATCAGAGTACAAATGATGAGTAACTGTATTCAGTTACAGTTACTGTTTCAGTGAGTGGTAATTGGATTACAGTTACTTTGTTGAAATAAATGGATTACAGGGCGGTAATTTTCAGTTTTCACATTTTGGGCTAAACCAGGGACTAAACTAGGACTAAAACCAGAACTAAACTAGGACTAAACCAGGATTAAAACTAAAACTAAACTCGGACTAAACCAGGACTAAAACTAAAACTAAACTAGGACTAAACTGGGACTAAAACCAGAACTAAACTAGGACTAAACCAGGACTAAAACAAAAACTAAAGTAGGACTAAACCAGGACTAAAACCAGAACTAAACTAGGACTAAACCAGGACTAAAACTAAAACTAAACTAGGACTAAACCAGGACTAAAACTAAAACTAAACTAGGACTAAACCAGGACTAACACCAGGACTAAACTTGAACTAAACTAGGACTAAACCGGGACTTAAAACCAGAACTAAACTAAAAGTATGAAAATATCAAGTAATCCAAAATATTCAGATGACGCTACTCACTTTAAGTAATTTAATGGATTACGTTACAAACTACATTTTGGGGTATGTAATCTGTAATCTGTAGGGGAATACATTTTAAAAGTAACCTTCCCAACACTGTACATATTATATACTGGACGGCACAGTACATGTAGACTTTATGGATTTGCATTTAGCTGTGTGTTGTGGTCTGGTATTACCTTGTTCTCCTTCAGGTGGGGCTGAGTTGTAACAGTGAAGGGTCCAGACCTGACCAGAGGCACTGGCTGCTGGAAGAGGGTGGATGTGACTGATAAATATGTGTCAGTGAGAATGTACATGTGTGTATTTATGCATTAACGACACATTTAAAAGATATGCACAACTTTGGACACTAGGCCCATGTAAAGCACAGATCATATTTCCAAAGTGAAAGTTGACAGTGTGTTGTGGGCTGGTCTTACCTTGTACTTCTTCGGTGGGGGTGGTATTTGGTCCATTATTATATCTTTGTGTAGATGATGATTACACCTGACACCAGATGAATATGTGCTCAAGAAGAGGTTTGATGAACTTTTACTGTAACAGGCAAAAGTAGAGGAGTATTGCTGTTAAAGCATCGTTTACATGTGTATCCGATTTAAAATTTTTCATCTTTATCTTACAAAACAAACGCTGAGTTCATGTTATGACTAAATGCAACGCACCATTCAACAAGTCTTAATGCCAATGAAAACAAAGTGAAAACATGCATGTTTTACCTTTATTCCAGTTGATCCAAAACGGACTCATTCAGGCTTCATGAGTCAAAATTATAGTAGGCTATATCCCACTGATAAAAAAACCTGTTCCCTGTTCTGTAAATAAAACTATCACTGCACAGCTTCCTTTTATAATAATATCCTACACATATTTTAATATAATGATTACAAAACAATGCATGCAAAGCGTTTTTTTTCTGATAATTATGTATCACACATTTTTTAGCCCCCTAGTGTTTCCATCACCAGCTGCCACTGCAAATGAACATCAATATGCAAATTGTGTTTAATTTTTCATATTTTTCATAATTTCATTTTAAAAATTACTTACAGGATATAGTTCCAGTCTCCTTTTCACACAAAGCATATAACCATTTCTTTTAGCTGTTGGTGTAATGGATGTATTAAAAAAACTGTCCACTGTCAGAGATAAATAAGGCGGATCCGTGGAGAATTGTGCCTGAGCACAGGCCCCATCCCTTCCTCCGGCGCACTACCGCGGGTTCCCCTCCCCTCCCCTCCCCTCCTCCGCGCGCGCGACCGCGGGTTCTCCTCCCTCCTCCGCGAGCGCGAGCTCCCTGGGCGGAGAGAGCCACGCTCTCCCCTGGCTATGGGAATGAATGATAGATTGTTTCAGCTATATGATTGTTCTAAAATCAAAAAAAATCCTTTTTTTTTCATATCCCCACCAACGAACGGGAGGTCAAACTGCAATTCAGTTTGTGAGGAGCTAGAGTCTTAAAAGTAAAGTTGGTGGATCCAGAAGTGTTGTTTGTGACAGGAGCATTTCTAGATTCCCTCCTCTAGGGGGCAGTGTTCCACGCAGTTTTCAACGCTCATATGTCTTAAGGAACAGATAGGATGGTTGAAATCTACAAAATGAGACGCCACAGAATAGTTCATGTTTTTACATCTGATGATTCTCCTCTGCTCTGCAATACGTGTTTTTAAATCTGCTTGTTTCTGGCACAGAGGCTTTACCACAGGGGCAGGTGATCATATGAATGACATAATTATAAGAACATGTATTTGAGCAATAAGCAGAAAATCTAAAATTATATAAGCTATAGGCTATATAAAATATATTGAGTCTATATTTTTAGAAACAAAGTACTGTGTATCAGAGGTGGGGACTTGCAGTTCATCACTTGGATTCGAGTCAAACTTGAGTCACTATTTTTAAGACTTGAGACTTGACTTGATAAAATGGACTAAGACTTGTGACTCGACTTGGACTTGAAGGTCAGTGACTTGGGACTTAACTTGGACTGGAGCCCTGTGACTTGATAAAACTCGATGCTTCTCCTAAAAATATATATGTTTTTAGAAAATACTTTTCTCTTTTCAGTTGATACATGTAGTGTTTAATTTTACAGGAACAAACTGGGACACGTCACTCTTACTTCTCTGTTTGTCACTTTGGATGTAACTGAAGTACTGTGATGTGGTATCCTCAAATGTACTACAGTAATATACAGTACAATACAGTAAAACAGAGGGAACTACAAAGAACATGATCCTTCAAGTTCAGACTATGACAAAATAACTTATTTAGCACTCTTAAATCTTAATTCTTTCTGTCCTGACCGTAATGATTCACACTAAGATCTAATCAAAACATTTAAAAAGAAAAAAAAAAATGCATTTCTACAAGTGTTATATAAATACTCATATATAAATATAACCATTACTTTTTAAGTACAATTTAGTTTAAAAGTCATAGAAATAGCAAAAGTCTAAGCTGTGTTTGGTACTTTTTTGGTTTAAAGACTAGAAATGACTTGAAGCTCAAAGGAGACGACTTGGACTTGACTTGGACATATGGGCCAATGACTCGAGACTCGACTTGGACTTGCCTGTCTTTGACTTGGGATTCTACTTGGACTTGAGGTCAAAGATTCAGGACTTACTTGAAACTTGCAAAACAATGACTTGGTCCCATCTCTGCTGTGTATAGAAACTAGGGATGTAACAATAACCGAAATATCATGATATCATATTGTCAAAGTTCTTACAATAATATCATGGCCCATCACAATATATCGAATTACAAGGCTCTTTGCTTAAATTAAGAGTTATGGTGCAGCAACAGATAAAAAAAGACAGAAGGAACTACATAAACCATGATCCTTTGCTCCATTTCAGTGCAGACTACAAGAAGAAATAACAGTTCTAAGCACTTTTAAGTCTTAGTTCTTTGGATTAAGTCTTGTCAAAGCATTTTAAGAGGAAAAAGCAGCATATTCACAGTTTTGTTTGCCTCCATAAAATATTACAATAAATATCGTACCATGAGATGTATATCGTGAAAATATCGTACCGAGAGATTTGGATATTTTTACATCCGTAATCATGAGCCTCCCCACCATATCGCAATAAATATCAAATTGTGAGGTTCATACCATAATGATATCCTATCATCAGACTCATTTTTCCAATTATAAGAACAGCTCTCCATAGAGAGTTGAAAGTGTTGCAATGTACACGTGTTATTTTATTTCTTTATGTATATATATATATATATATATATATATATATATATATATATATATCATTTTTCTTCAGCTTTTCTGAAAAGGTAAACAGCACATAACACACAACACTGAACACGACATAGAGATAGAACAAATTAGACAAACTGCATCCTATGTTATATTTTACATTTAAACTTAAATAATGTTACGGCACATCCTGTCCACTGTATGAGTCCCAATTATTCCAAAGTTTATCAAAGAGGTCCATTTTCAAATTAAATCCAAATGTTTTTTTGTTTTTTTTCCATTTTTCAAATTTCATTTATAATTTCTGAGCAGTCTTTGATTGATGGAGCAGTTTAGTGTCATCCATTGTTTTGTAATGGCCTGTTTTGCCACCAGAAGTGTGCTCCAGAGATATCCATTGTGTCCATGGCAGGAGTTTTGAGGCCCAGATACAGAGTTCTAAAGTCGAGTGGGATGGTCATATTGTAATAGGCTGGATAGCAACCTTAGCGGTTTAAGAGGAACAGAGTCAAGTACAGCTGATTTATAGTGCAGATCCCCAGTGCATTTATTACATTCCAAGACAAAAAATTGAAAAATATTTACAAAAGTTACAAGAGTAAAAAGAGGCATGGCTCACACAGCACCTTCTTCTGACAAAGATGAGGCTGGCTTCTTTTATAGGCCTCTTCCTAATTGGGTGAGCTCAACTTAACGATCAGGTAAATTCAACCAATTTTACATTCCATATTTCAAGGATGAAAAAGGAAACCTTTGACTGCTTAAATCATCCCGAGTTTGCAGCGAACATTTTGTATGTGGAGCGCCAACAAAACAAAATCCCAGTCCCTCGTTCAACCTTGGTTGCGAATTTAAAAAGTCAACACCAAAGTGAAAGGCACCAGTTGTTCATCAAGGAACAACTTCCACTGCAAAGAGACCGAGACGTGATGTTGCTGTAAAACCACAAGAACAAGAAAGTGTGAGCTCAGTCTGTTTATCTTCTGCACCTCTCGCTTAACAAATGGGATCCCACTTTGATGGCGCTGCACATACAAAATGTTCGCTGCAAACTCGGGATGATTTAAGCAGTCAAAGGTTTCCTTTTTCATCCTTCCTGTGGATCAATCCTGCCCATCGCCTTCACCTTTCACTATTTTTCAATTCCGTTGGGAAGGAAAACAGTTTGAACAGAGGTTTGTAGTCACACAGATCTGAATCCCTTTTGCCTTTATGGAGTTTGCAAACAAATTTCTCGAGCCGTTTTCCACTGTTAGGATCCAACAACCACACAATTACGATGTCCAAATCCCAAAACTAAAATATGACAATATCAAAACCAGAAACAAAAGCGATATGGTTCAAAAGACTTGAAAAGACTGGCTTTGTCAATAGACGCATCCCACTGGGAAAACAAATTTGGCGGTTTGCTGCTCACTTTTTCTGAAAATCCTTCTCAGTATACATTGCGCAATGACCGAAAGTCCGAGATTCTTGATGCATCTATTGAACAAAGCCGAGAGTCACCATGAACGCGCCAAACGAAATCCGACTGACCCATCTAACTGTTGTGTTTCGTTTAAAGTCCGGTGCGGTTTATTGGTGAAAAAAGTTCAAAAATAGACCATTCAAGGATAGTGCAATTTGTAATCCAGAGCGCCCTATAGTGCAGAAAATACGGTAGAATGATAATGATGAAGTATCTTACACCGCATTAGCCCATGTCTCGCTGAAATAGAAGTGTGGATTTATTTACATATATATATTTTTTGAAGTGAGGCTGATTTCAGTGAGTAAATAAGAGTGTATAGCAGTATTTTTATTTCAACATTGCAAATAGCTCACATGTTTATTTTCTGTGTGATCCTGTAATAAAAATGCAAACCCCTGAATAGTCCATATTATTATGTCTGAAAATAATACAGCCAATTCATTACCCCCAAGCCAGACAGATCTTATCTCATTTACATAGACTCAATCTCCACCTCTGAAAGCCCCCTCTGATGAGCAGGTCCCTCCTCCGAGCAGCCGTCTGAACCAATCCCGGGGGCCAACAGCTGTGCTCCGGTCTGCCCCCGCCCCTTAGCCGGGCCCCTGGATCCGCTCCAGCGTTATAAAGCCATTGTCCAAAACCCCTCACTCAGCTCTGCAGTCTGCTCCTCGTGTCGGAGATTTCACGTTTTTACGCACGCTTTTAAAACTTTCGCCTTGAACCATGAGGGAAATTGTGCACATCCAGGCCGGCCAGTGCGGTAACCAGATCGGTGCCAAGGTAAGAAAGAAAGAAACTCACTAATTTATCGCCATTAAATTGTACAAATTGTCTCCAGGCATAGTGGAAGTCACAGATAATCGAGTGAAAGCAAAGGAAATCTCGTCGCAAATTATATTACGTGAAAAAATGGCAACCATAGATCAGAAATAACCCAAGATTTTCTTTTTTTTGTTGGTATATTGGGAATTTGCAGCTGATTTTAACCACTCCACTGCAGTAGTAGTAGAAAGTGGGTGTGGAGCAGACGGTCTTGCTTGCATCAAAACGCCAGAATAGCGAATTTTAATGTGATTATATCTATACATCCCCTAATTTACGTCTTCTACAGGTTTAATCTACCGGGGTACAAGCAAAAAATGACAAAGGTTTAATCAATTTTCCACTTGTTACATCTTATCAATGCACACTTCTGCGCTCTTTGTCTGCGCAGCTTCTGATTCTGGTTTCAGACAATGGATTGGAGTCTGCGTGGGAGGCCCAGCTATTTTTTTCCTGAATGCCTCATCGATCAGTGCATTGATTAGATCAGAATTATGCGATGGCTTCTTGTCTGCGTGCTTCAAGTGCATCCAGAGACCAGCATTTGCAGGGTGGGAGGCAAGGCAATGGGTGTGGCAGGCATGACTGGCAATGCAAGGTGTCTCCCAAATCAATTTAACATTTTTAAATCAGTTTTTAGTCATTAATATTCTGTCTCTTCTAGATATTATGAGGTAGAAATGCGTAGTTTCAGCCTGTGCATTAAATCTACTTCTTATGCACCACACAAGAAAACCACCCTGACAATTTAATGGACCACTCAGAACAATGGGTCCATATCAGTGATTGCATTACAGGATTAATCGTTATCTTTGTGCGGGTTGAAATCTAAAGCTTGTCTTTGTAATCACCGGCTTTCCTCCCTCTAACCAAATTAAGGGCTTGGGTGGGGAAGAGCCAGAGGAGGAACCAGCTGATGCTCGGAGGATGAAGTCACCACTCTGATGGGTTAATGGGCTCTTAGGGGTGGGTGCTATTGACGAAATTAACATTAACAGACAGTGGATTACAGAGGTTTTATTAATGTGTGCGTTTCATCAACCTCCTAACTATTTCAATTTTATTTTCTAAAAAACGATCAAGTAGGAGATAATGAGAATATATTAGGGGTGTAACGATATCCAAGTCTCACGATATGATATCTGTCAGTACGATATTTTCACGATATACATCTCACTGTACGATATTTATTGCGATATTTTGTGGAGGCTTACAAACAAAACTGTTAATATTCTAGTTTTTCCTCTTAAAATACCTTGACAAGATTTAATCAAAAGACATAAAAGTGCTTAGAACTGTTATTTCTTCTTGTAGTCTGCACTGAAATGGAGCAAAGCATCATGGTCTATGTAGTTCTGTCTTTTTTTTTAACCTATTTCTGCACCATAACTCTTAATTTAAGCGAAGAGACTTGTAATTCGATTTATTGTGAGAACTTTGACGATACGATATCACGATATTTCGGTTATGGTTGCATCCCTAGAATATATATTGGAAATTATGGAAAGATCAGAAATGGATTTAAGAATATTGTGGTGAATAGACCATTAAAACTAACCACAAAAGTCCAGAAATGTTTTTTTTCATTGAAGTTTTGCATATTCTTCAGAACAATTGTGGCATTTTTTTACAACATGAAAATTTTGCACGTCCTTATTGCCCTTTTTTATTATTTTCTTGTCCTGCTTATCACAAAAAAAAATACTTGCACACCCTGTACCCACAGGCAGCATACTGGTGATCCATTTTGTAGTCTGAAAATCTCATACAGTGGCCCAGATGTGGCTCATTTGGTTTTCATCCCCAGAGGACTCATCATTGACTCGAATTTCCAGTGGATTTGATTGACAGAATCAGTGTAGGCCAGTCCACTGTGTTGAATTGGGTCAGTGAGGGTGTGGCCTTTGCCTGTATTATTTTCCTCCTTTCACCAGGCTCATTATCTTCAACGTATTTTAATGACCAAATGTCAAAACCTCTTAACGCCGTATAATGACCTGTTTCTTTGTATAGACAGTATTGAGGTCAGCAGGTCATTTGTTCCATGTGGTTCAGCTGGATGTTGTCATATTACTGCTCTGCCTCTGCACTGCTCTTTAATGCACCGGGCTTATCCAGATTACTCCAAATCCGACCTTTGCTGTGGTTGGCACAAAATCTTTGACGCTGCTGAGGTTAAAGTCTGTCTCATTTAGAGTCGTCAAAATGTTGTCTGCGCTTGCACTCCCAAAGACAGGCGTGCTTACACTAGGGCTACACGGTTTTAGAACAAGCCTAATTGCAATTTTTCCGTTACATATTTCAGATTCAATTTGCTGTATATTTGATTAACAATACGCTGAACAAACTCCTAATTGTTGGAAACGACTCAAAGCATTAATATTTGTGAGGATTGAAATGTGAATTAAATGTAGAGGTCAAAACTACGGGTTTAAGATTTTTCTATAAAAGATTGTATTTTGTTCTTTACAGAGCACATTCTGTTATCTCAGTAACTACACCCTTTGTGATTTGATAATGGCCAACTCGACACAATTTTGATTACGCTTGATTGATTGTGCTGCTTACACATAAAAATGCATGGTATTACATCAAGTGTAATGTAATCACTGAACCAGATTTCCTTATTGATAACATTGCATATTCATCAGAAATCCCTAAAAGTTAAATTCATAAATGTTGAACCTCATTATTTTATCATTTCCAGACCCCAGAACAACAAAAATCTGCATTGTGACTATTTGTTTTAGCCACCTCCATCTGTATTAAATCGCATTTGCCTATGGAATGTAGTTATGTAATCTGAAACCCAGCAATTTTGCACTGATGTTTTTTAAGCTGCCCCAGTCGCTCTTTGCCCCTGTCATTCCGCGTTTGTCATACTGCATCAAATGTGTCTTTTTAAACGGACTAGGGAGTTCAAATTTAAATTAAAGGGCAACTGGGGTAAACTTTTGGTTGTACTTTTACACAATCACACATACTTGCAATACTGTATGCAATAAGTTAATTTGTGCTTTTAAAAATTTCCAATATCTATTTGCAAAACCATATCAGACGAGTTCTTGCATGATAGGATCTTCATATACACATACCCATAAAGAAACAATTTCAGTGCAATGTGACACTCATTTCTATTTAGTTAAGCTGGCTTTAGGTCCAGCTGTGTCAGACTTTATTCGTGCCAAGTTGTGAAAAGGCTAAAGAAATATTTTATAAATGTGGGTTGAAATCCATTCAGTACCATTAGTGGAAAAGCAAGATCTTCAGATTCCAGAGCATAGAGTTCTGTTTTTCTCATCATAAAGTCCACAGTGACTGAAGCACATCGAATGGACACATGTTTGTGCAGTCATGTGATGTGTGTCTGTGTGTCTGTGTGTCTGTGTGTCTGCAGTTCTGGGAAGTGATCAGCGACGAGCACGGTATCGATCCCACAGGAACTTACCATGGAGACAGTGATCTGCAGCTGGACAGGATCAGCGTCTACTACAATGAGGCATCAGGTTTGCTACTTCAAGTTCTCAACTAAATAAAATATCATGCAATTTGATTTAAAGTTTCATTGTTGAAGGGCCAATATTACGACATTTTCTGATCTATAGTTATTGTTTCCTCATCAAATGTACTCTGAGTTGTGTTTTCATTCAAACATTTTAAAAAAACAAATCCTGCACATTTGAGCTCTTCTCTCAAGCAGAAAACACTCTGTTCCACCTTGTGATGTCATGACGTAATACAGGAAGAGCTCCATTGCATTTTAAACTCCATACACCTTCACTGGAATCATTTGCCAATCTCTAGTGAACTGAGGGTAAATTGTAGCTATTAACATTAAATCTACATCTTAAGGATAAAGGAACAACATTCTAACATGGCTTAAAATCATTTTTGTCTAATTGTAGGACCTTTTAAAACCCAAACAATGCATTTTAATAAGGATTTCCCATGTACACTATACTTGGGATTTAAATTGAATAAAAACTTTGGAACACAATTTCTGACCCCATGAAGCTGAAAAAAATGTATCTTCAATTACACTGTGTAACACAGACATGTCAGGCTCGGGCCTGGGGGCCAAATTTGGGCCATGATATTATATTTGGCCATGAGATCATTTCAAATATGTATTAGAGCTGGCCTGCCAGCTTCGCTTATGCTTGTTCTGGATTCAGTGTTTAAGCAAAACATTTATTTTAATAAGAAAAGGTTTAACATTACATTTCTCAAAAGAAGAGAAAACATGCAGATGTCATTGAAATTTTTAAATAAATATTTGGTTTGGCCCACGACTTAGTCCCAGGTTTTAATTTTGGCCCTCTGTGCATTTGAGTTTGACACTCCTGGTGTAACAGATTACCAGAACTATACAATTTGACAAGCTGTTGCAAAACCAAGCTTTTAATTTAAAGCTGATTTATTTTTCACATGATCGGTAAAGTTTAATTCCATTCAAATGGGAAATTATTGCTTTGATAATTGAGATTCTAAGATCCAGCAGATTTTATTGTGATCTTTTAAAGTTTAATAATGAATCTGGATGTATAAAATACATTTAAAAAAATAATAATATGTACCTCAAATTCATATTGTTTGACATGACATTGTGGCTTTTTCATTATTAAGCTGGTTTGTTCTCTCTCCCTCTTTCTCTTCTCTGCTTTTTTCCGTCACTCGTGGTGTTTTGTTTCTGGTGGAGGAGGTAAATATGTGCCTCGTGCCATTCTGGTGGATCTGGAACCTGGCACCATGGACTCCGTGAGGTCCGGACCATTTGGGCAGATCTTCAGGCCCGACAACTTTGTATTTGGTATGTGATCTTTAGCTATATTTCATTATAATAAACTTAGAAATCAGGGTGGGAAACTGGGAATAGACATGGTTACGTTTAGGTGTTTAAGTAAAATTTTACTTTTTAATTTAAGTTAAATAAGTAATAAGCAAGTGTGTATAGTAGACGCAAACATTATATTGACAATGTAGCTTTAGGACGTTGTCAGTAATATATTAAAATGAAAAATGTAATTGCCAATCTTTCAGACTTAAAGCCAAACTACAGACTAAACCAGAATGAAGTGAGAAAACTCGCTCAATTAAATTTGCTGGGGCATTTCAAGTCACATTATTCCATAAGGGAAAATATTACAAATCTGCCGTGTTGAAAGTCTTTGTGCTATTGTGATGTGGTTATAGCATTTACTCAAATTGCAATAAGAAATATTTTCCATTTCATTCGTCCAGGAAAGTTTGAAAGTGTTTTGTTTTGTTCTGCTTGAAATGAATGCCATCCATCCTGATAATTATGCATGCCATGTGTTATCTTTCTATAGGCCAGAGTGGTGCTGGAAACAACTGGGCCAAAGGTCACTACACGGAGGGAGCAGAGCTTGTGGATTCAGTTTTAGACGTTGTCCGTAAAGAGTCGGAAAGCTGTGACTGCCTCCAGGGCTTCCAGCTCACCCACTCCCTCGGTGGGGGCACTGGCTCTGGGATGGGGACCCTGCTCATCAGTAAAATCCGTGAGGAGTATCCCGACCGTATCATGAACACATTCAGCGTAGTGCCCTCCCCCAAGGTAAACAAACTCATGTGATACAATGTGATAGTTATAAATAGTCCTCCTTTTAGTTTACCTGGAGTCGGATCATAAGACTGAAAGGGATCCTTGTAATCACTGGGTTAACACGATCAGTGAGTTAAGTGGGGTTCGATATGAGGGCTGAACAATTTGGGGAAAAATATCAATTGCAATTTTTAATTTTTAATTTTTTGACAAGAAAAACTGAAATATGAACGGACAAATTAATACAAGAACCATTTTTCTGAATGAAAACTGCAAATTTTTCATTCTGAAAGTTAGTTTTCAAACCCTAATTGCATTTTTGATTTTGATGCTGTTGCGATTGCGCTTGCATTGTGAATTTCACATTCAGTATATTTAACATGACTTTGTTTTGGCCAATATATGTATGCAGCACTATTTCAGCAAGTTTAAGTAAAAAATTTATTAAATGAATGATGCCTTATTGAAGAAAAAAATTCATAAAAATTACACAAGCTATGGGAAACGGTTTATAATTAACATATTAAGTAGCCATTGTCAATTGCACAGAAGTTTGCATTTTCTGTTTGTGAATCTTTCAAGACCTTTCCTAATTTTGTGAAATGGTCAACTTAATTTGAATAATAAACTAGTAAAAGCTATAGCATGTTACAAAGCTTAGTCCTGCACAACCCGTGATCCAGCGTGATGTATTGTTCACTTTAACTTGAATTCTCTTTGCTTGTAGTCTGATCATGAGACTAACACAATCCCCTCTTGTCCTTGTTTACTCCTCAGGTGTCGGACACAGTGGTGGAGCCGTACAATGCAACTCTTTCTGTCCACCAGCTTGTAGAAAACACTGACGAAACCTACTGCATTGACAACGAAGCCTTGTACGACATCTGCTTCCGCACTCTCAAACTCACCACCCCCACCTACGGAGATCTCAACCACTTAGTCTCTGCTACCATGAGCGGAGTGACCACATGTCTGCGTTTCCCCGGGCAACTGAACGCCGATCTCCGCAAACTGGCCGTCAACATGGTCCCTTTCCCTCGCTTGCACTTTTTCATGCCTGGTTTTGCGCCTCTGACCAGCAGGGGGAGCCAGCAGTACCGCGCCTTAACCGTTCCCGAGCTCACTCAGCAAGTTTTCGACGCCAAGAACATGATGGCGGCTTGCGATCCCCGCCACGGCCGCTACTTGACCGTTGCCGCAGTTTTCCGCGGCCGTATGTCAATGAAGGAGGTTGACGAGCAGATGTTGAATGTGCAAAACAAGAATAGCAGCTACTTTGTCGAATGGATCCCCAATAATGTGAAGACCGCAGTGTGCGACATCCCCCCTCGCGGTTTGAAAATGGCCGTAACCTTCATCGGCAACAGCACAGCCATCCAGGAGCTGTTCAAGCGCATCTCCGAGCAGTTCACCGCAATGTTCCGTCGTAAAGCTTTCCTCCACTGGTACACAGGTGAAGGCATGGATGAGATGGAGTTTACAGAGGCTGAGAGCAACATGAATGACCTGGTGTCCGAATACCAGCAGTACCAGGAAGCCACCGCCGAAGAGGAGGGCGAATTCGAGGAAGAGGCAGATGAAGATGCGTAAAACAAAAAAGAAAAAGGAAAGAAATGGTCAAAGTGCAAAAAAGTGCAACCCAAAACATGCTACAGGTCTTCAGAACAGTTGATAGTCAAGGTCAGTTAAATACAATCAATCAATGAACCTGTCCAGGGACTACAGGTGGAAATTAGCACTGATGCTACAACCTGATGTACAGTGCATCTCTCCTGTCAAGGTTAATGCGAAAATTGTGCGCTGTCCCTGTCTCAAATAAATTAAAAAAAAAAAAAAAAAAGATGTCATGTTCAAGTGTGGTTTTAGCTGTAACCGTAACTTAAGAAACAAGCCTAACACATAGATTTTACACAGTTCATTAGAAAACCTGTAACAGTAACTTCAATAAAGTCCAGTGTCAAAGTCTGTTTTTGTCTTTTATTGAATGTTTCTTTACCTCCTACAATATTAGACTTTACAAGGAGCCTGGCTAGTACTTACTATCATAACCTACATATTCATGCTCTGGTTAAGTATGCGTCCACAGACACAATAATGCAGCGTGAGTGTGTGAATAATTTGAAACGCAGAACTGAACTGGATGAAATGACCATATCTCAGAACAACAATTCCTGCTAATTTATCTCAAATTAATGCTGAGAATGTTACACAAAAATATTAAGATGACTAGGCTACTTTATTATAGGAGTCATATAGGCCATGATGGTATTTAGAGTTTTGATTTGAATGTGATTATAGCGATAACTAATTCTCCTGCCCTCATCACTATACAAAGCCTTTTGCATTAAACTGGCCATATCAGCTTGCCACAGCCTGATCTCATCAGATCTCAGAAGCTAAGCAAGGCTGGGCCTGGTTAGTACTTAGATGGGAATTCCAGGTACCACTGGGGGGCGCCAGTCACAAAAAACAGTTGTGTCCTTAGGCAAGACCCTTCACCCATATTGCCCAGTATGAAAGTGGTGTGTGCATGAGTGATGGTGGTGGTCAGAGGGACCGATGGGGCTGATTGGCATGGCAGCCGCGCTTCTGTCTGTCTACCCCAGGGCAGCTGTGGCTACAATATAGCTTACTAACACCGGGTATGGAGTGAATGAATAATGCTCTGTAAAGAGTCTTTGTGACAAATGTCAGTGAAAAGCGATATATACCGATAAATAAAAAACTTACTTAAACTAAAGGAAAAAACACAAATGAGAACCTGATCTGTTCCATTAGTGTCTAGCTGTTATAAAAACTCAAACAGGTCAGCATCAGGGTATTAGGATTTCTTTATTTCGAGCAGTTGATCAGGGGTCATAATTTCCTTCTGATGCAGGCGTAAATATCTTACAGTATAAAGACAGTATAAAGAATTTAAGCATGTTATAGACCCCTACTTGGTGTATGTCTTGCCCATTTCCACAATGGTATTACAGCAAACATGGGTATTGTACAGCTCCAGGGCCGTTTAAGATGATATGGAATTACAAAATAAACATATTTTATCATTTTACCTCATGCATGGACTAAAAAGCTGCATTGCTTTTATTTTAGAGATGCTTTTTATGACATTTTTTGTAAGGAAACCTCACTTTTTCATTGCTTAGTCAGAATAGAATAGAATAGAATAGAAAGCTTTTATTGTCATTCTACACCGTGTAATGAGATGCAGAGCTGCTCCTTCAAAGTGAACACAAATGAATAGTTCTCAGTGTAAACTTAAGTTAAGTATGGTCACAGTTTTGGGAAAGAAGCTGTCCCTAAGTCTATTTGTTCTGGCTGGTATGGTATTTATAACATAAATTCTTACCAGTCTTACCAGCTCATCAAAACAATGCTATTTACAGCTTTTTTTTAAATGAAGAAATGCAATTAATATTATGCAGAATAGAGTTAAGCTTTTTGGCCTGGTCCTCTACAGTATTTTCTGTTTCTAATTGCTCACCCCTGTATTATAGTGTAAGGTGAAAAGAACAGGCCTAAGGAAAAATGTCAATATTTCTCTCTTATCTATTAATCTGTAAACTTTTTTTTTTTTTTCTTATTTTATGGATGGCCCTGTTTATTATACCTTTATCAGGAAAATACTGCAGTTATAATAAAAGTATATATTTTAATGATCTAGATCTATAGATATGACTGGACATGTTCCTCATTGGCGCGAAAAAATGCGAAAAAAGTCGTGACGTTTTGGCCCGACAAAAAACGTATTGAATTTTATCCAATGAGAGCCGAGTTTGAATGAGTGACGGTTGAATTGACCAATCACACGCCTGTGTACTACAACGACACGCCCTCTAGAAACAAACAGGATATGCATTATATTTTTCTCTCTCGGGCAGAAGGCGCATGAGGTAAATGCTAAACTTATACTCACAAAATACAAAAAAACATGTTATTTATGCGATCAAATCATAATGCAACAACAGTACCGTGTAAGAAGTTTGATCGGTGTCAAAATAATGTTAAATCTGGCTTGAATCTGCCATTTTTTCCTTATTTGCTAACAGTTTCACACGCTATTGTTTTGATTAACAAACATTTGGTCAAATATTACACAATTTGCATGATAGGGGAAGAAAAGTGACATCAGTGCATGCATTTAATACTTTTTGACGATGAAAAAATTGCTGATCCGAAGAATAAGAGCTGGCGTTGAATAGCACTTCCCACTTTTACCACAATTTGTAGGCTAAGTTATGATCATTTGTTTATTTTTAATTTTTTTTACGTAATATATCATTAACCAGTGAGAAATGCTTTCAAATATCCCTCAATCTTTATTTAAAAAGAGAGTAATGTTGCCCTGATTTGCCCTGATGACCCAAAACAATCTACATTAACTCCTTTTTGATTGCTCACAAGTCTAACTAATTATTACTTTTAATCTTAATATTTGTTCTTAATGTGTGTTTATAGAGGACATCTTTTATGAAAAATGGATGCAACACAGATGATTGATGACTCTGTCCTGGAGTCAGATGAAGAGGAGCAGGAGGAGGAGGAAAACAACGCCAGAGGAGATCCACTGGGAAAACTGTGCATCCTAAAAAATCCACACATTCCTGAGAAAGGTGAGTGATGGGATTAATAGTAGATGACTTTATTGACTGTCCTCAAAGATGAAATCCAAATATGTTCTTATCCACTTAATCAGATAACAAGTGTTGGTTTTAGGTCTTGTTTCTGTGCATTTATTGGATTTTAATCATGTTGACACTGGCTAAGTTAGATTAAAATAATGTTTAGTTTTTCTTAGTGATAAGGATTTGGACTTTATTTGTATTCTTGTGTGTTCATTTAAAAGTATTCTGATGCTATCTAGTAATAAATGTTTTTACCAGCAGTCACCAGCATCTTATCAGTTGTTCCGTGGCTCTTTTATTTATATTTTTACACCGTTTTGACTAATGTAAATCTATAGGTGTTTTGCATGGTTGCTACAAATATGGCGGATTTTGTCTCTAACTTCACACTTTTGAGTTTTGATATTGAGTTCTAATGCTCCAAATAAATTTTAACCCGTTACTGAGGGGTTGGACTTTACCAAAAATCACTGAATCATTGAAAAATTGTTAAAACGGTTTTGTTTAGCTGTACATATCTCATTCTGCACTGTTCTTTCTCATTTAATGTCTCTCTCTTTAAATTTTATGATGATTATTTATGTTTTGATTTGTTTGTGTTGTGATCTTAATGTATTTCTTTTTCTGTAAAGCATTTTGAATGACTTTGTGTACGAATTGTGCTTTACAAATAAACATACCTTGCCTTAAATACTCAATACATTCCATGTCATTCCAACTTTTATTCTTCTATTTTGCAGAGTGTCCTCTCTACTTGGGAGAAAATGTTTTGGGCCGTGACCCCAACACCTGCTCCCTGTCTTTCCTTGCTCCATCAGTGTCCAAGCAGCACGCCACCATCTCCGTGTCTGTCTACAGAAGAAGAGGATGCAAGGACCAAGTGGAGGCTCTTCTCTGGGATATGGGAAGCATGAACGGCACTCGCAAAGGACACTTAAAACTAACTCCACGTGTTCGCTATGCCCTCAGTGAAGGAGACAGTTTTGTGGTGGCGGATATTCCCTGTAAATATATGAAATGTAGCGCTGATGTGCAGGATACAAGGACTCCCGTGACACCAAACCTAAAAACAAGGGATGTTTTGAGGGAAAATGGAGGAAACGTGAACACAAGTAAAACAAAAAGTCCTGCTGCCTCTACGATAAAGGATGCCATAGCTGATGCAGAGAGCACCCGAGGGACACCTGACAGAACGGGCGGCCTGTCATTTGAACAAACTCCGACACAGCCACAGTCGTCTCTGGTGCCCGAGTCTGAGTCAGATTCTGAGGAAGACAAGTCCAGAGCTGGAGACAGGAGGAGAAAGAATATAGGTATGTACAACAAACATTCCCACACTTTTATGTCAAGGTTGTTGTGGCACAAACATCCTTATTTGAATCAATGACACTGCAAATTGAATTTACTCTGTGTACTTTTGGGAGCAAAATATAATATACATAATCTGTTAAACCAATATTGTGTCTAGCTTTAAAAATAGACTGGTGGATGAAACCGTGGTCTTTATATTAATGGGAAATACCGTACAAATAAATAAAGCTGTAACTATAGTGTTGATCAGTGAATGTACGGATTGGTAAAAAGAAAAGTTGCATTCTGGCCAGAGTAGCTTGTTTTTGGAAGGTAAGTAATAGTAATTGTGTCACACCAAGGCTGTGCAATTAATCGAATTTTGATCGCATTTTCGATTTGTGTGTCAAATGATCTCCAAACTCATAATTGAGTTGAAACGATTTAAAGCTTTTCAAAGTTTATTTTGGGGTATTTTTTTATATAAATAAGCATATTTATTTAATTTTTTAACTATAGAGATTGTAGAACAGCTGGATGTATAGTTTATTTTGGATACATGTATGTTTTTCTATGCCTTATTTCATGTTCAAAGTATATTTTATTTATTTTATGTTTTATACATTGCAAAACTGCTCTAAGTTACATATTTGGAGCTTATATTTATTTTCAGTTTGAAAGCTTTGTGTAAATTATCAATAACAAAGTGAGGGTTTTTTTGAGAGAGAGAAAAATGCTTAATAATTGCATCGTGTAACTAAAAAAATAATCATTTGAATTATCGTGATTTCAGTATTGACCAAAATAATTGCGATAATGATTTTTTCCATAATCGAGCAGCCCTATGTCATACTCTCAGATGGGGACATTAGCAAATTATGTTCATTTATACTGACCATAAAAATAACCTCAACAAAAAAAAGCACAATGCACATATTTTACATGCACTTCCTGTTTTAAGAAAATAAGAAATATATTGTAACACAATCTAAGGTAAAACACAATATAAACATGTTTATGTGTGTATATAAGTGGCTCTGCCCATTATCCCGCTATATTTATCTGAGCATATAAATACTTCCTTGACCTTCTCACATTCATATAGTTCAAATAAATTATGTTTATTTATTGGAAAGCACTTTGGTCACCTTGTGTGTCGTAAAGGGCTCTATAAATAAAGATTGATTGATTGGATCTTTAAAACTACTCTTATCTATCTTTAGCCTGTGCTTGATAAGATTTCCCTTTATGGTTGTGGAATGGCAGATTGGAGCCCACTTGGAGACGATCTTGCCTTTTCAATTCTAACATGTGCTTATTTTCTTTCAGTAAGTGATTCTGACTCCTACAAATCAAGTCCTACGTGTTCTACATTTATGAGTCCGACAAATAAAGTTGTTCCTGAGAGGTAATCCATCACAAACGCCACTTTTAATCCAAGAATGCATTTTTTATGTTTCCAATTCTCACTTTAAACTGTCCGTACTGTCTGTGTTGATTTATAGTGAAGATGAAAGCCCCATCACTCCTTCCTCATCATATAAAAATAGGACACGTCGCGTCAGCTTCAACACGGAGGAGAGTGACAGCGATTTCAACCGACAAGAGCAGAAAAAAATAGTACCACTTGACCTTGTGGATGACAGTGAAGAGGAAACAGGAAATGATAATAAAACGTCCGTGGATAACAGCAGTGTGCAACCACAGATTTCTAAAGTGGAGCCCAATGTCGGTGTTCAAGCTAAGGCTGTACCCGAATTCAATATGGACAGTGACACAGACGTGGAGGAAGATGAAGAAAAGCCAACTGCTGATAAGGCTGCTACTACTACTGCTGTAACGTCAAGCAATGCCCAACCTGAATCTGAATTTCACATGGACTCAGACACAGATGTTGAGGATAACGAACCTCCAATTTCATCTGATAACATTCCCGAAAAACATCAAAACATTCCCGTTGTCCAGCCAGAGGGAATCAGTCTGGATAGTGATACAGATGTTGAAGAAGAGGAGGAGAAGCCAGCTAAAACAAGCGTTGCTCCTGAAATTTCCAACAATGTCCAAGCTTCAAATGCGGCAGAGTTCAACATGGATAGTGATACAGATGTGGAGGATGAGGATTTGGTGTCAGCTGCTTTAGAAAAACCAACAGAATCACAAACGGCAAAGCTAGAAATGCCCAAAACATCTGAAATTAACTTTAATTTAGATGCAGATACAGATGTAGATGAGGAAGAGGCGGATATTACAGCAACTCCTTCGCATTTGGATGCAAAAACGCCGATATCCAAATCAGCTGCTCCTCAAGATGTACAACTTGAGAGTGACACTGACGATGAAGGGATAATTAATGTTCCTGTTGCAAGCAAACCACCTGAAGACCTGGAGCTTTTATCCAATAGCGATACAGATGTTGAAGACGGTTCTGCAGATGTTAAACCCACAGCATCTGGACTTACTGTAGCTGAATGTGAGGTAGATAGTGTTGAAGGTGCAGGTTTGATTAAGGCCATTGTTAGTGAGAATACAGGGGACAAGGCAGCTCCAGTGTCTGCGGACAGTGATACAGATGTGGAGGACAATGAAAATGAGATAAAAGAGACAGGAGACAATGAGATTCCTGCCCTGCAAAGAGAGATAACCCCAGATATTCAGGGTGCCTCATTGAAGAACTGCTCTACACCCATACAACAACAAGGTAAGTGAATTCAGCTGTTTACAGTAGGCATTTAAGAAGTCATAAACTATGTCATGGTCAAGGTTTATGACTAAGGCTTATTTAAAATACAGTCACCACTGTAGAAAGGCCTGTTCACAGTTAGAATTGAAAAAAGCATGCAGTTTTGTTTGCTTTTTTCCAACAATGATAAATTAATATCAGTGTTAACGATTTATGTAATACAGTATAAATACATACTATATTTAAACATTATTTATATAATATATGTTATATATACGTGTAACCATATCCAAGTCTCATGGTACGATATTTATTGCGATATCGTGGGAAAGCACACGATATGGTGGGGAGCCTCACAATTAGGGATGTAACAATATCCAAATCCCTCGATACAATATTTTTACGATATAAAACTGTTAATGTGCTACTTTTTCCCTTTTAAAATGCCTTGACAAGACTTAATCCAAAGACTTAAAAGTTTTTAGAACTGTTATTTCTTCTTATAGTCTGCACTGAAATGGAGCAAAGGATCATGGTCTATGTAGTTCCCTCTTCCTTTTTGTAGCTATTGCTGCACCATACCTTTTAATTTAAGCAAAGAGACTTGCAATTCAATATATTGTATTATTGTGAGAATTTTACGATACCGTATCATGATATTTTGGTTATTGTTACATCCCTAATCATTTATAATCTATTCTAATTTGAGGTACAAAGCTGAATGCATGATGCATTCTAGTATCTGCATCTGCTTTTTATAGATTTTCTCTGTATGAGTGACTTGTTTACATCATGCTTACCATTTACAATTTTGTTTTGCATCTTCAGAAGGAAAGATGGAGGAAATGGAGACTCAGGCTTTTCTAAATCCATCCATATCAGCATATAGACGTAAGAAAATTTATTTTGTTTAATGAATTGACCATTTACAATGCATTGCTACATTATTGTGTCAACATATTGTCAATTTGAGGTGAACTCTTTTTCAGAAGGGTCTTAAATTATTATAGTAATTCAGGCTTACACAATGTACAGAAATGTAATGTAAGTTCAAATCACTTGTAGTTCAATTAATTTAGATTTATTAAAATGTCTCTAGGTCAAACATGTCAAACTTAGGCCCGGGGTCCAAACTTGGCCTGTGATATAATTATATTTGACCCGCGAGATCATAATATGTATTAGAGCTGCCTGCTGGCTACAGATTGACTATAGAGACATTATTTATTTAAAATAATTAAAAAATCAATCAATCATTATTTTATATTATGCTTGTTCTGGATTGTATATTTAAGCAAAACTATTATTTAACATTTATTTTAATAAGAAAAGGTTTAAGATTACATATCTCAAAAGAAAAGAAAACATGCAGATGTTGTTGAAATTTTTCAATAAATATTTAGTTTGACCCACAAACCCAGTTTTTAATTTTGGCCCTCTGTGAATTTGAGTTTGACACCCCTGCTCTAGGTCACCTATAGATTTAGAACTTTGTTACTGGTTAAAATGTTTTAAAAAATGTTATTATTTGTATGACTTTCTGTTATAGACGATAGTTATAGAAATGGGAGATATTTATGGAAAAGCATATATTGAAATCAGTCTGACATAACTTTAATATATCGAAGAAGCTGCCAACCAGTCATATAAACTACTAGTTAAATCAAATATTCAAAATTCAAGGCATTTTAACTTGAATGTTTCTATCTGAATTGTGATTAATAACATATTTTTTTTGTTTCTTTAGGTGCAGTGGCCCCTGTGAGGTCTGACGCTTTGTCTTCCTGCTCCAGTCAAGAGGACGACTATGCTGTAGCTGAGACACAATCCTTCATTTTAAACGACAGGGCCCAGGACCCAAACACCTCTGTAGGCTCTGATTCATCTGTGAAAGAAAAGGACGTGTCCAGTACCAGTGGGGGCCATTTCCATCTTGAACTTTCCGACACCAGTGTGCTACAAAACCTGACAATGGAGAGCACCCAAGCTTATATCAATGCAAATCTGGAAGAAACGCAACCGTACGCAGACGCAATTATCACTGCAGCAAAGAGTACACCTGCGGACATTGCATTACAAGCAACACAAGCTTATATTCCCATGCAGGACAGTGAGGAAGAGGAGGAGGGTTCAGAAGGTGGGAAACAAGCTAAAAATGATGAAGGAGCAGAGGAGGAGGAAGAAGAAGAAGCAACGCAACTAGTTGACTTTCTATCTGCAGCGCCAACTCAGCCAATGTGCGTCGACGAAGAGAGCGATGATGAGGATGATGGAGTTTTTAGGACGAAAAAAGCAAAGCAAATCCACGAAATGGCGACGCAAATGTTTACGACCGTGGATGTGGCTCCAACGCAGCCGATGGAGATACAAGACGATAGTGAAACGGATGAAGATGTGGATGTTTCTAGCAAGAAAATATCCGAGGAAAACGAAGAGGAGACGCAGGCTAATTCGGATGTAACTATAGCTCAAACTGTACCGATGGAAATGCAAGAGGATAGCGAAAGTGACGAAGATTTTGGCGTTTTTAAAAAGAAAAAAGTTGCAAAAATTCAAGAAGAGGATACGCAGCAAAATTCCGATTTAATTGACACCCAAACAGTCCCGATGGAAATGCCAGGGGACAGCGAAAGCGACGACGATGGGCCAGTTTTCAAAAGAAGGACGGCGAAGCAGCTTCAATCAGAGGAAGAGGCAAGCCAAGAAATTCACAAAGACGAAGGAACTGACGATGAGGATTCTGGTCCTATTTTTAGGAAGAGGAAAGTGAAGCGCGTTGACAGAATCGAAGATACGCAACCTTCTTTGGAGTCGGAGATAACCGTGGATCCAACTCAACCTATTCCTACAAATGAAGAAAGCGACGAGGAAGAGTTAATTCCAATTGGGGAAAAAACGGCAAAAACGACAAAAAAAAAGGTCGAATCCGAACTCGCGGTCGCGCCAACGCAGCCGGTAGTTTTGAGCGAGGATGAGGAAAATGAAGAGGATGTGTTTCCAGCTCCCCGAAAAAGAAAAGCGAGAAAACTTGAAGATACGCAACAGCAAAATTCCCAAGCGGATATCGATGATGGAAAAGAGAGCGGAGAAGGTAGTAGTGTTGGCGTAAGAGGAACAAGAAGTGGGAGAAGCAAAATCGGGAAGGAAAAGCAAAATGAGGAACTTGTTGTTGAACCCACGAAGAGACAGACCAGAGGGAAGACTAAAGCGACGCCGGTTTCTAAAGGTAGAAGAAGGAGAGGAAAAGTGGAACCAGAGAGTGAGGAAGAGGAGGAGGAGGAGGAGGAGGAAAAAGCAAACAAAATGGCAGCTAAAGTTCAGAAGGAAAAAGAGGATAAAGAAAAGAGCAAGAGAGAAGAATTGGAGAGATTAGAAAAAGAAAGAATTGAACAAGAACAAAAGGTGGCAAGGATTCAGAAAGAGAAAGAGGAGAGAGAGAGATTGGAAAAAGAAAAGAAAGAAAGAGAAGAAATGGAGAGATTGGAGCTTGAAAAGAGAGAGAGGGAAGAGAAGGAGAGATTGGAAAAAGAAAGAGAGGAAAAGGAGAGATTGGAGAAAGAAAGGATTGAACAAGAAAAGGAAGAACAAGCTGCCAAACTGCAAAAAGAAAAGGAAGAGAAGGAAAGGAAAGAAAAAGAAAGACTAGAAAAGGAACGGATTAAACAGGAAAAGAAAGAACAAGCTGCTAAACTTCGAAAAGAGAAAGAGGAGAAGAAGCAGAGGGAGAAAGAAGAGCGGGAGAGAGCAGAAAAAGAAAGAGAAGAGAAAGAGAGATCGGAAGCAGCCAAAAAAGCCGAAGAGGAGGCGAGGGAACGAGTAAAGATGGAGGAGGAGGCAAGATTGGAAAAAGAAAAGCAAAAAGAGGAAGACCAAGCCCTGAGAAGAGGTCGAAAAAAAGAAGAGAAAGAAGAAGAGAAAGGCAAACAGTCCCGATGGAAAAGAAGAGCGACGACGAGCCAGTTTTCAAAAGAAGGAGGAAGCAGAAAGAGGAAGAGGCAAGCCAAGAAATTCACAAAAGAAGGAACTGACGAGAGGAGTCCGAAGAGAAAGTGAAGTTGACAGAAGAAGATACGAACGGAGATAAGATCCAACTCAACCTATTCCTACAAATGAAGAAAGCGACGAGGAAGTTAATTCCAATTAACGACAAAAAAAAAGTCGAATCCGAAAAGAAGCCGAAAAGAAGAAAGAGAAAACTTGAAGATACGCAACAGCAAAATTCCCAAGCGGAATCGATGATGGAAAAGAGAGCGGAGAAGTAGAGTGTTGGCGTAAGAGGAACAAGAAGTGGGAGAAGCAAAATCGGGAAGAAAAAGCAAAATGAGGAACTTGTTGTTGAACCCACGAAGAGACAGACCAGAGGGAAGACTAAAGCGACGCCGGTTTCTAAAGGTAGAAGAAGAGGAAAAGAACCAGAGAGTGAGAAGAGGAGAGGAGGAGGAGAGGAAAAAGCAAACAAAATGGCAGCTAAAGTTCAGAAGGAAAAAGAGGATAAAGAAAAGAGCAAGAGAGAAGAATTGGAAGATTAGAAAAAGAGAAGAACAAGAACAAAAGGTAGAAAGAGAGACGAAAGAAGAGACGAAAGAGAGAAAAGGAGAGTGGAGAAAAGGAAAAGAACAAGAAGAAAAGCAAAAAGAAAGGAAGAGAAGGAAAGAAAGAAAAGACTAGAAAAGGAACGGATTAAACAGGAGAAAGAAAGCTAAACTTCGAAAAGAGAAAGAGGAGAAGAAGCAGAGGAGAAAGAAGACGGAGAGAGCAGAAAAAAGAAAGAGAAAGAGAGATCGGAAGCAGCCAAAAAAGCGAAGAGGAGGCGAGGAACGAGTAAAGATGGAGGAGGAGGCAAGATTGGAAAAAGAAAAGCAAAAAGAGGAAGACCAAGCCCTGAGAAGAGGTCGAAGAACCGGTCGGAGAACCATAGCTGCCCCAGAGTCGTCTTCCTCGACTGTAGCCGACGAAGATGACGTTCCTGCAAAAAGAACCAGGTCCCGATCCAATTCCTCAACTTCTGTAGGTTCAGAGAGGTCTTTGTCTAGCGACGTCTCCCAAACTACCCGGGGAAGAGGAAGGGGAAGAGGAAGAGGCGGGAGAAAGACAGAAGTACAAGTCGAGAAAGCGCCGTCTAGAGGCAGGCGGAGAACTGTAGCCGCCACAGAAGCGCCTCCCTCGTCTCCTCCCAGGACGCTGTCGAGATCCAACTCGAATACATCCCTGAATTCGGAGTTGTCGGTGAACAGCGTGAGCTCGCAAGGTAGAGGAAGAGGAGGCAGGCAAAGAGGGAGAGGGAGAGGGAGGAAGTCTGAAATCGAGCAGGTGTCAACTGAAAATAACTCGCAAAGGGGACGAAAAAGTACAAGGACTTGCCCTAAAGATGACGACGAAGACGAGGGAGACAGTAACCAGCCGTCGGTGTCCACAAGGGGGAAACGTGGAGCTAAAGATAATACCTCAAAAACGCCTGAAAATGATGAAGAGCAAGGGGACGCGTTGACAAGTAGCACAGAGAGACGAAAAGCGAGCACGAAACAGACAGAGACTAAAAATGAATCGAAAACAACAGCGTCGCAAGTTGAAGATGAACAAAAAGATGAAGATAAAGACGCAAGTTTGAGTGGGAAAAGAAAAGCAGCAGCGAGAAATCCCCCCACTAGAAAAAGTATGAAAGTAGAAGAAGACGACGCAAAAACGGATAAACCAAAAGCGAGGGGCCGTGCGTCCACTGTCCAGGCTAAAAGCGTTGAAGAGCACGGCGACAGTGGTTCGTCTGCAAACAACTCCGTGGAACAGGAAGAGGTGATGAAATAAAACGCTCGATTCGATTGCAGTACATTAAAGTAGTGCTGGAATTCGATTTAGGTGAAGAGAAGTGACTGATAGAAGCGTGTTCATAGTATTTACAGGCTAAGCTGCTTTCCTATCCATTACGTTTTCCAGTGTCTGTAATGCAGTGTCAGCTTTACAGATGAGTATTGACGACTTAGGCAAGACAGTAACCTGATATATTTTACTAACCAGTTTAGTTTGAGTAAGTTTTATAAACAAATTACACCAAATACAATGCTTTTAGTAAATATACTGTACAACTTAAGGGCCTATATTACGCTATTTTCTGATTTATGGTATGTTTTCTCATCACAAACAGACCTGGAGTTATGTTTTGTTTCATTCACACATGTTTAACACACCAACAAGCTGAGTTCTTCTCTCAAACAGAAAACACTGTTCCACTTTGTGTTGTCATGTGGTAATACAGGAAGTGCTCCACCGTGTTTTTAAACTCCATACACGTTCACTAGAATTCAGAGGTGGGGAGTTGCAAGTCGTGACTTAGACTCGAGTCAGACTTGAGTCACTATTTTTAGGACTTGAGACTTGACTTGATAAAATGGATGAACACTTGAGACTCTTGAGTAGACTTGAGAAGGACTTTTAAATCTGAATTTGTTTTATTCTGACTGTAATGATTCACTCTAAGATCTCGTCAAGACATTTAAAAAGGAAAAAAAATGCATTTCTACAACTCTTATAAAGCAGTAATATATTTATATATGAGTATTTATAAAGTATATAAGTACAATTTATCTTAAAATTTATATAAATTACAAAAATCTAAGCAATATTAGGTACTTTGGTTTGAAGACTTGAAATTACTCAGACGACGTGGACTTACGGGCCATTGACTCGAGACTGGACATGGAGTTGTCTGTATTTGACTTGGGACTTGACTCAGACTTGAGATCAAAGACTTGAGACTTACTTGAGATTTGCAAAACAATGACTCGGTCCCACCTCTGCTAGAATTATTTGGATAATTTCAGCCTTTGAGTTCCAGTCTCTACCAAACTAAATTTAAAGGGTAGCTCTTAACTTGAAAACTACCACATAGAACAAAGCATTTTGAGCTTTGGAGATGTAGACAGACTAAACATAAAGGATTAATCAAACGTGTGAAACAAAACACAACTCCGGGTATGTTTTTTGTGGAGGTTACAACATTTAACATGGCTTAACGCTCACAATAGCCAATTTTGAATAATACAGGGCCTTTAAAGCTGTTGGCCAAATCCTATTTATTTCTTCATATCATATTTTATGTTACAGTATAGCAAGTTCAAACTTAAAACTACAAACCTATTACAATAAATTTCTGTGTCTAGTAGCCAAGAACAGTGTTAAATTTGATAACAAATTGTGATTTTGTTTGAGTCTCACTTGGTTAATTGGTGAAAGTATCTGTAGAATTATCATATTTAGTCTTTTCTGTAACTTATTAATTAAACAGGAATTCAAATATTTATTTTTTATACCAAATTATTTTATTTTTGTATTGTAATTTTTGTTTCAGTGTTGCGTTAAGTGACACAAACATTACTTAATTCAGGCATTTCTTTAGTCTTTATTAATAGCTTTTTCCTTACAGTATCTGGCAACATATTCACACATACAGTCAGTCCTGCTCATCATAATTTAACTTCATCACTGTCATTGTGTGTAGTTGTATTGTTTGTTGTACACTCCTCTTTATCAGTTATTCCACATCTTCTCCTTTTGTCCATTAGCCTCCCCAGACGCCGAAGAGCAGCGTTTCCCGGAAAAGAAGCTCACCTGATTCTGAGTCAGATCCTCTGGCCAAGACTCCACGCTCCTCCACTGCATCTCCGAGTGTTTCGCGATCTAGAGCTGCTAGTCAGAGTTACAAGGTCTGTATCTGTTTTAAGATTTATGTGTTTATACTTTGTCAGGAGAATCAAACATCATTTTGTCACGGAGATGAGCAACATTGGCAAAAAAAATTAAAAATTTGTTTACTCTTATTGTCCATATGATAAGATAGAATCCATTAGAGCTGTGGATTTGGTGCATGCTGTTGGTTCATATGTGACTTAATAAAATAATTTATACTAAAATAAAACCAAATGCAGAAATTCCACTTGTTATTCATGTTTGAAAAATTACAATATACATTTAAAACATTAAAAAATAAATACTGGTGCAATATTCTAAAGCAAAAAAAATTAAGTTATGATGAGTGGCGAAACATATTCACAAAATAAATAAATAAAAATCTAGTAGACATAATTTAACACATGGACAAGGTATTACAGTATTACACATACTTTCTAATTATTTTTGTTGGAATAAGCAGTTTCTTCATTTTCCTGCTGTATTTTTGTGGTAACATTATATAATATTTGTGTTTACATTTGCAGGTTCTGTTCACTGGAGTCGTGGACGAGGCAGGAGAGAAAGTGCTGACTCGATTAGGAGGGGCCATAGCTAAAGATGTGTTTGACATGAACTATTTAGTGACTGATAAAGTGCGGAGGACAGTCAAATTCCTGTGTGCTGTGGCTAAAGGGGTCCCCATTGTTACTACTGCGTGGCTGGAAAAGGTGTGTTGAAGTTTGAGATAGAATAACAGAATTATATAATTTACTTGTGCCTTAATAAAATATGAACAAAGACTTTATTCATAATGAACATATAGTTTGTTAAGGATGATTTAAGCTTAGCATTTGTTTAATTAACTCTAAATCCTAACTCTGAACGTTTAAACATTCTTAATAAACTGTTTTTATTAGGCTTTGTTCATGTTTTATTAAGATTAATGAAAGTGTAATGTATGTTTTATACTGTGTAATTTATTAATGTGTCAAAATTAAATGTTATGTTTCAGAGTGGAAAAGCAGGGAGCTTTTTGTGTCCTAGCACATACCTGGTGAAAGATCGTGAGCAGGAAAACAAGTTTGAGTTCAACCTCCAGGAGTCTCTTAATGTGGCCAACAGTCAGCCTCTTCTACAGGTGCGTGCATGAATCATACATAAAATCAGCAATTTATATGAATTTCATTACAAATGTGCTCATTTTAAAATGTATTTTTTCTGATCTGAATCTGAATTGGCACTGGTAGTGATCTTTAATGTACCATGAGGATTAAAGTAACTGTATATAGTCTGTGCTCTTACAGTTTAAACAAAATTATTACAATCACAACTAAACCTGTGGTTCCAGTGCCTTAACCTGCTTAGGTTTTTCTTATTCTCAATATGTGGACAAGTAATGTTTCATATGAAAGCTTAGATCCTCCAGAATTCGCTCACTGAGATGCAGAGGCTGCACTAGCACTGCTTCATGATTGGCTGCAGGTCTGGGGTTTAGGTCATGATCAGACCAGAGAGAGAGAGGCCTTTTAGGTTTAATTTAAACCAGCTGAATTTCAACATTGAAACGAAAACAACCAAAAACAACTTGGCCATCATGTCTAATGTTTTTGTAAATAAGAATAAAACAGCATTACAGTTGTTATCAGAAAAGCTTATATTTGATTTGGACACAGTTAGGTCATGTTTGTGGAATTTAAAATCCAAATCTTAGTGACAGTTCCTTTTAATATGATAATCAGCAGCAGTGCCTGCAGGGGTACACACTGTGCATACCTCGAATGTCCCCACCGATCCCAAATGGATCTCTCAAGTTATTGTTCACCTCTTTATGGAGCAGCGCGTGTTTATAGTATTATTGTATTGACCAAATTGTTCAACCTCTTTACTGAGGTTATGTAATCAGAGGAGTCAATGTATTAACAGTTACTATTATTAAAACTTACATGTTGTTGTTTCTGACAATGGGTGCTCTGTCTCCTTTTCTCCCTCCTATCCCAGCACTCACAAAACAGCACCACAGTGGGCTGGTTTTAAATGCGCATGTACAGTGAGACTTATGACGCATGAAGCACCCTCTTCTCCTGATGTCGCCCAGACATTAGTCCTGTGTGTGCCGCTATAAAACAAGTGCAGACATTCAATAACCAGCCTATGTCTCTCCTCTCTCTCTGCGCAGCACAGACCTGTCACTCATCCCAGTCAATGTGTTCAGGACTGTTAGTTAGGACATGAACCCCCCCATAAACATATTCAGTAAACCGCAAGACTGAACAACAGCTCTTTGGGAAAATAAATGGAAAGGTGCAGACATCAGATGAGAGGCGAGGATAACATGAGAAAAGATGGACACAGACCTCAGAGTCCTGTACATCAGGTGTTCGGTGTAAGTGTGCAGATGGAGAGTGGAGGAGAGACTGAGGAAGGGCAATGGTATACAACAAAAAGACAAGTTCAAAGTAAAAAAAAAACTTTAAAAAAGTGTATTGTAAATTTTTCATTCGAAAAATGTATAAAGAATCGAAATTGTGTTTCTCACTCCCATGTGTATAAATAAATAATAAATGTAAATAGTGCAAAAGTGCAAAAGGCATATAATGTAAGGCACAAGACAGTCTTTTTTGGGGGAGTCAAGGGGGGTTTGAGTCCAAGTGTTCTTTAGGGGGTTCTGTTCTTGGGGAGACACAAATTCCTAGCTTCCTGGCCGCTTGGTGACTAGAGAGGGGAGAGAGTTCAGCATCCTAACAGCCTGGGTGATCAAACTGTTTGTGTGTCTGGTGGTGCAGGAACAGAGGCTCCTGTACCTCCTCCCAGAGGACAGATGGTTGAACAGATTGTGTACAGGGTGACTTGCATCACTCATAATTGTGATGGTTTTGCATGTGAAGCGGGTGCATATGTCTTGCAGAGAGGGGCGTGGTGCACCAATGATCTTCCTGGCTGGGTTCACGCTGCTCTGCAGGGCTCTCCTGTCGTGGTCAGTGCAGCTTCCGCCCCACACAGTGATGCAGCTGGAAAGGCTGCTCTCAATGGGTCTTGTGTAGAATGTGGTCATGATGATGGTGAGGCACTTGCCTGTTGTTGTAGAGGCGCTGCTGGGCTTTCTTCACCAGTGATGCAGTGTTAGTGGTCCACGTGAGGTCCTCACTGATGTACACCCCCAGGAATTTAGTGCTGCTCACTCTGTCCACAGCAGCACCATTGATGGTCAGTGGCGGGTGTTGGGCGTGGACTCTCTGGAACCCGACAACAATCTGCTTAGTCTTGCTGACATTCAGCTGGAGGTTGTTGTCTCTGCACCACGTGGTCAGTAGGTCTACCTCTTTCCTATAGTGAGTCTCGTTGCCCTCGGTGATGAGACCCACCAGAGTTGTCATCCACAAATTTCACAAGACGGTTGGTGCTGTAGGTTGTTGTGCAGTAATATGTCAGCAGGGTGAAGAGCAGAGGACTGAGCACGCAGCTTTAGGGAGCCCCTGTGCCCAGAGTGATGGTGCTTGAGGTATTGTTGCCAACACGTACTGTTTGTGGTCTCTGGCTGAGAAAGTCTAGCGGCCAGTTGCAGACGGAGGTGCTGAGACCCACAGCTTGTTGAGTTTGCAGATGAGTTGTGGTATTATGGTGTTGTGGCGGTGTTGTAGTTCGTGATGGACTGGATGCCCTCCCACAGGGTCTTTGCATCTCTTTTGTTTTTGAAGTGGGAGGTTATCTTGTTTGCTTTCCTGATGCCTCGGGACAAGTTGGCTCTCGCTGTTCTCGGGTCAGTTTCATCCCCAGCTCTGAAGGCGTTGTCTCTGGCCCTCAGCAGCCTGTGGATGGCCCCTGTCAACCATGGCTTCCAGTGAGCCTGAGTGATGATGCTTTTTGTGTGGGTCACATCATCGATACATTTGATGATGTAAAAGGTCACAGTCAACAAGACAAGTAGATATTGTCAAACCTGCTTTCCAATTGTGTTTTATGCTTACTTGGTATTTTACAGTTTGCACTTTGTAAACAAGGCTCAATACAGAAAACTTGGAATCAGATTTCCATTTCTCTTCGCCGTGAAGTTTTTAAAGTAAAGGAAACTCTATACGTGCGATGGACCACAATCTTTTCATTAGAGCCTTCTATTGATTTTCCAAAATTAAGTTTAGTTTTTCACCCAATGTCCTTTGTCCGACTCATCACTATTTTTATCTTTCAGGGATATGAGATCCATGTCACTAAGTCCGTAAAGCCAGAGCCAGTCCAAATGAAGGATATCATTTCCTGCAGTGGAGCCGTGTTTCTACCCAGAATGCCCACCTCCAAAAAGGTAACACTGGGTTTGTTTGCATGCACCACAAAATCTGATTATTATTATGTTTAGAAAGAAACTGCATCATTTTGCTGTTTACCTGTCACTTTCATTATCAAAATCTGATAATAATCTGATTTTGAGTGATTTTGTGACTGGAGTTGTGACAAAATTCAACACTAAAACAGATTGATATTATTAACTTTGTGTTTCTTTTGTTCCTTTTGTGAATTAGAATGACCACATAGCAAAGCTCAAGGAAGTATGACTATTATTACTATATTACAATTGTATTTTTAATATGTAAATAGTATTTAAATATGGTTATAACATGGAGATGGTAGAGGACATAGGAATTCCTTGTGCATCAGTGGATCTTGTGTTTAGTTTTTGCTTATTTGTTTATTTATTTATTTATTTGAAAGGGGACATTGCTCATTAATCAACCTCAAATAAAGTAGTTGTGCCCAAATTAGCTGATTTAAGCAAATTTTCTTTGGTAGTGCCTTGATCTGTTTGTTTATTTTAACTAGGCATTCAAATTATTTAATATTTTTGCAATGGAAAGTGAGAGTAAAAAGCACAGCCCATAATGCTCAACAGGGAGGAAGTTTTAGAGCTACTGTCCTACCCCGTTGTGGTTCTTGCGTTTTCAGTAGCATAAAATTTGACTTGAAATTTTAGTATCATAGCAAAACTCACTTTTAACTTGACTTATGTTTGTTTCAGCCCAATACTGTGGTGATTTCCTGCGAGGACGACTGGTCCCTGTGCGCTCCGGCTCTGTCCTGTGGCCTCCCGGTCGTCAGCAGCGAGTTCATCCTCACCGGGATCCTGCAGCAGAAAGTCGACCTGGAAAAACACAAACTCCACGGACCAGAGTCTGCTCCGACAACAGGAGGGAGAGGCAAAGGGCGCAAGAAAACATAACCCCACAGACAGCGTTTTTTAAGCTAATCAGAACCAAAATAGAGCTGAACATTTCTCAAACATTTCACACACAATAAAATAGTAGCATCTTGAGTATCTCCAGATCTAAACCAGGCCTATAACAGGACTAAAGCAGGTCTAAACTAGGTCTAAAACAGGATTACGTCATTGCTACAGTAAATCTAAGCAAGCACCCAAATGTGAATAAAACTGACTCTCAACAATTGCAGAGAAATACCACCAGAAGGAGCTCACGTACCGCAGTTTGAGAAGCATTAATCCAGTGAATAAAATTAGTTTTGTTTACACAGTAGTTGTTTAGAATGTACTTTTACCGACACGTCCAATGTATGATTTTTGCATTTTAAAACACTGTTAACTTTATATATGTCGAAGTAAGTGAATCATTTCGGAAAGTTGAATTTTGAATATAGATTAAAACGGACTTGAACTAAGACGGTAGAGATTTGTAATGCAGCCTGGGCATTGATTTGCCTTAAAAAGGGACCACAAGTGAAACCAAAGTCGTTGCTATGCACTGTACACTGCAAAAATGAGTTAAAATGACTTGGAATGCAGAATATTTAACACATGACTTGAGTAAATTTGACTTTATGTTTATTTCGTTTGTAGATTTTCATTTTTAGATTTTGTTTCAAGGTGTTTTTCCACAGATTTCAGTGTTATTTTCTGGTCCAACATTTTTGTCCTTCAATTTAACAGAAAAATTCTTACTATGCTTTCATATATTTTGATTTAAATTAATAAAAAATTCTGGTAACACTTTATTTTAGGGTACACTTATTAACATCTAACTACCTGCTACTTAACCTGGTTAATTTGTCGTTAATTAGTGTTTATTTAGTACTTATTAATGTCTAATTCTCCATAAGCTTATTCTCCTGTTAGTTAGACATTTACAAACACTTTCCTATCAATACACTACTTATTACTGCTTATTAGTTTGATACTAGGCCATTTTTGTCCATGAATTATGATTCTAATAAGCTTTTGGTAATAAGTGTGCTGTTAGTAACACAAGAAATGCAGTTTTTACTTATTTGCGCTTAATAAATTGAGCTTACTCTTAAAAGTGTAAATGTCTAAGAGCAGAATAAAGTTATGGGGAATTAGACATTAATAAGGGCTGAATAAATAGAAATTAATAACAAATTAACTATCTACAACTATGCCATTCAGCAGGTAGTTAGATGTTAATAAGTGTTACCAAACTTCTTATTTAAATAAAACTATATGAAAGCATAGTGAGAATGTTTCTGTTAAACTGGAGGATCAAAATGTTGGAGAAGAAAATAACGCTGAAATCTGTGAAAAATACTTTGAAACTAAATCTAAAATTGAAAACCTAACAAACTAAATAAAACTGTCAAATTTACTCAAGTCAAGTTACATGATGAAACCCAGCAATAAATATTTTGTTACTAGGGATGTAACAATAACCAAAAAATCGTGATATGGTATCGTCAAACTTCTCACAATAATATCGTAAACCATCACAATATATCAAATTACAAGTTGCTTTGCTTAAATTTAAAGTTATGGCGCAACAGTAGCTCAAAAAAAGACAGGAACTACATAGACCATGATCCTTTGCTCCATTTCAGTGCAGACTACCAGAAGAAATAACAGTTCTAAGCAATTTTAAGTCTTAGATCTTTGGATTAAGTCTTGTCAAGGCATTTTAAGAGTAAAAAGTCACATATTAACAGTTTTGTTTGTAAGCGTCCACAAAATATCGCAATAAATATCGTACTGTGAGATATATATCATGAAAATATCATACAGAGAGATTTGGATATTGTTACATCCCTAATCATGAGCCTCCCCACAGTATCGTGAGCTTTCCCACGATATCGCAATAAATATCGTACCTTGAGATTCATACCGTGACGATATCGTATCGTGAGACTTGGATATCATTACACCCCTACTTGTTGCTAATAAAATACTTCTAAATTAATCAAAACCACACAAAACATAGATAAATATTCTGAATTCAAGTGATATTACACATTTCTGCAGTGTGTATGTTTGTGTTTTTAACCTGCCTTTTTCTTATCCACCCATCTCTCACTTTTCACATTTAGGTTGTGTTCACACTCAACATTTCATCACATCAAAACAGAACTAGACCAGGACCAAACCAGGACAAGTGTGAACACAACCTTGACTTCAGTTCTGTGTTAGTGCCTTCAATCAGAGCTGGCAGATGACCGTGAGATAAGGTGCTGTTTGTAAATCATGTCTCAGAGCAGGGCTGTATACTGAACACGCGGACGATGTGATGGATGGATCCTGCTTAATATGACTAATCATGAACTTATATGGGACGGCCTGATTTCTCCTGTATCCATTAAAGTCCATTATGCTTAGCCAATCCTTTTAGTTCCACGTAGGATAATAGGTTTAGGTACTTGCTGGGTACTTATGCTGCTGCCAGTCATTGAGGTATATAGTGCCTAATGTGTTGCATACAAATTTCATCTTTGAATGTCTGAATAGAGGTGTAGAGGTGGGAGATATATTACAAAATGAATGCTGCTATCATTGTTGTTTTGGGGAGATACTAAATACAGATATCAGACCTATAACAGGGATATTCCAGGTGTAATCTAGGGCTAAACCTGGTCTGAACGTGGACATATCATTCCTACTGTATTTTTTATCTCACAGAGATAAAGATAAAAAATTATATAAAATGAACTCAAAATTAGACAAACCTTTAAACTGAGGAGCTGGTCTATTATCAAAAATGACCTGAAGTGAGTATATATTAATATTTCTGCCCTTTTGTGGTTAAATTCGTGGACGTTTTCATTTTGGTCATATCTCCCACCCCCATCGCTGAATATAAATGCGTTTTTCAATTTGTTCTACTGTTGTAACTTCATCCTTGCTGTAAAAATTGACTACCTCCGCGGTGTGCCTTTTTGATTAAAGGTCTCGTATTATGCTAAGCTGACTTTTTGAGGTTTTAGCCATGTTATAATAATGTCAACGATCAAAAACATACCTGCAGTTGTGTTTTGATTTGAGTAATCCTGCGTGTTTTGTGTCTGCGTTACTTGACAGCTCAAAAATGCTTAGTCACACAGCATCTGGTGGTAATCTGGAAATGTTCCACCATCTGACTTGTAGTTAATATTTCATTCTCAAATAACCTTCACGGTGCAGCTTAACAACATTGAAGCAAATGTTGGTTTGTTTTAGCCCGATCTAAAATGACTCACGGCTTCACATGCCAGTCCTCTGTTGGCAGTAATGTCACTTTGTCTATATTTACAAATCACTAAGTTGATTTAATTTTATTTTTTTTCCATGCATAAGCAGCTACAAGTAAGTTCATCTGAAATACAAAACCTTGAATTGTGTTTTACTAAATGTTCCAAAGGTTGTATAATTTATAAGATTGAAAAAGACACTTAAACTTCCACTTGTCTCTTCAGATATTATTGTTTTCTCCGGGATTTTCCACAGTAGTATGGCATGAAATTTATTCATCTTGCATTCATTCAATTCAGTTCGTTTTTATTACTTGAAAAAGATCTTACTGTGAGCGGGCTCGCCTCTCCATAGATACGACTCAAATTTGTAACTTGACCAGGAGGTATTAATGCCATATACTCTGGAACATTCCAGGCAAAGCAGTTTATTTATTTAGTTTATTTATGAGACAGGGACAGTGCACAATATACATTAAACTTAAAACATAAAAAACATATTTCTTCACGTTGTTTGTGCTGAAATGAATCATGGGATATGTAGTTCCCGATGTTTATTAGCTAGTACTACTATAAAAACCATGTATTTAAGCAAAGGAACTTGTAATTCGACATGTTCTGACAGCCCACGATATTATTGTGAGACTTTTGACAATAAGATATTTCAGTTATTGTTACATCCGTAGTATCCACTAGGGCTGGGTATCTTTAAGAAATAGCCAATACGTTACATACCTCGATACATAGGTCACGATATGATACATATGTCAATACACTTCACTTTCAATTCGATACGATATATTTCAAATCAATTCGATATGGTTCAATAAAAAATAAAGGCTAAGGCTACATTTATATGAAGACACAAAAGAGTCTTCACTTTTTATTCTGCATTTAGACGAGCGTTTTCGAGAGGAAAAGTGTGTGGAATTTGATTGGGTACGCATGCCAGGTGGTGGTTGAAGGTCCGACTCATGGAAATGGTCAGACATGTTTGTTTCTGTGTACTATATGTATGTGATGTAAACACGTATGCGATGTGAACAGATCTGATCAGAGTTTTGCGTCTTGGGCAGTGTAGATGGAAACGCTACGGCAGAGCGTATTCAACTTTTCCACTCTGGAGGGCGGTTTCAGATTTTTGTGTTTTTAAGCCCCAAAAACGCCGTCACCGCTTAAACGAAAGGCACTGCCAATAAAATATTTTGTCGTTACCCGCAAGATTTCTCATGTAAAAGTCTTTGGTAAACCATGTCTTGTGCGAAGTTAATATGAAACACACACATTTTAATCATCAAAACAGTGAATATATTCAAATGTGTCGCATAAACGCGTTTTATTCCTCCAAACAAGCAACAAAACTGTAGCCAGGCTAGTGCCACCTAGTGCCTCCGCTTGAGTTCATTTCTCTCAAGCGACGAGGTCAGGAATCAGAATACACTAGACAGTTTGCAAGAACCCTGGAAGTGCGGGCACCAGCCAGTCAGCGAAGAGCCATTCATTCTGTGTTGGCAATGATTCCCAAGATCGAGGATTTAAAGCCGGAGCAAAGAGAATGTATGTTGAATTTTATCAAGAAGAAAGACATTATTGCCCTACGGGATTTGGGAAAAGCTTAATATACCAGTTAGCCCCATTAGTGGTGCATTACATACGTCACGACCAAATAGCAGCGACTGGTTAAATTAAAAAAAAAGTACCCACCTACTGTCGAGTGAACGAATTGTAACGTTGCAAGGTCAGACAGTTTCCACGAAGTGAAACCGTCTGATGAATCAGGCTAACAAAACTGTAGCTGTAACAAAATAAGTTAGTAAAATATACCAAAAAAAATACTCTTGGCGATATATCGATTCAGCAGCCCACGATTTTAATACTGTATCGTCACATTAAACGATACGATATTTTGATATTTTTGCACACACCCAGTATCCATGGAGACAAAGTGGTAGAAGACACTCCATCTAAAAAGTTACACAGTGCACCATTAACGCCTTTATAAAGACACAATGCGTGTTTTTTATTGATGTTTCGTAATTACATTGTCATAACCACATCTTGGGGAGAGACGCCCGCTCTGTCCATCTTCTCCATTTACTGTCGAGTGTTTTTAAAGAGCGGAATAGGCCGAGACCATCTTCCAAATATTGAGGCTGAGTCGTGAAGTGCGGCTCTTGAGGAGGGAGAGGCAGGAGGAGAGAGGCAGGAGGAGAGAGGGAGGCGACACCGGGAGAGGAGGCACGTTTCCAACTACGGCAGCAGCATTCGCACGTCTCCGCTGACCACCGCGCGTCTCGGCGGACTGCACCTCGGATCCAGCACCACGAGGACACACAGCACGGTAGGTCATTTCTATGCAAAAGGGTGTTATTCTTGTTGTGTCTGGGTCCACTCGTGCGTGACTCGGGGACGCATGCCCTCGCTGCGTCTGGTGCGTGACGGGTTAAATTCTGCAGTTTTTTGGTTGATGCGCTCTTCGGCTGTCCTGGCCCGTGTAGGTGAGTGGGTACATTGTGACTTATAAGCAATGCAATTAACAATATTTCCACCTGCTATTTGCATTAACATTATTTTTTGTTTAAATCGTTTTACGCGCGTTTTTGTCGTGGGCGAAAATGCTCCAAAGCGCGCAAATGTTGGATCGTAAAAGCTAATTTTAGAGGCTAGACTTCTCGTGTCTGGGCAGAAAAATTGAACAGGTGTTGTCGGTTTTTTTTTTTTTGCATCAAATGTCAAGCACTGAAACGCAAACGGAACGAGCCGTATCGATCACCAATTTGATTTGAAGTTAATCGCAATTTTAGCCGATGTAGTAGACAGATTTTTAGTTGATAAAAAAAAATAGCACCGCGTGACGTCATTGTCTGACATTGCAATGCAAGTTTATAACCCCCACTAGTTAGAAGACTGTTAGGTATTGGCAATTTTAGTAAGCAATAGCCTAGCTTTAATTTTTATCTCTTTTTTGTACGGTTTCCATAACAAAAATGAAAAATTTACGCGAAAAAATGGATAGTCTCCTCGAGCGCCAACCTTCACCTGCAATGCCTTCTCTCTTTGCGTCCCGAAATTACTCCCTTGCGTCTAATTTTGCACGTATTTCATTTGAGAACTGTTCTGCCGCAGTTGCTATCCAATCCCGCTCTTTTTTGCGCTCTTTCCAGTCCACAATAAGTTCATATCTTGGCACATCATAGCGACACACTGCTGCGCGCCTCCCTCCTCCTCTTCCTCCTCCACCACAACCACCATCACCATCCCTCCTCCCATATGACCAATGATTTGAACCAATCTGACAGGTGCAAAGCAATATGGTGGAAGAAATCTGTCTCATCCTCTCTAGTTTTCCGCAACAGGCCGTGAGGGAAATTCACCAGAGCCTGTAACAAAAAAAAAAACAGCCACCACCGTTTCTGAAAGATTGGTCACGTGACTGTCCCCCTACCATCGCGTTCCCCCGTGTTGAGGAGAGGCTTTGGCGTGTTGGATAAACAGTGGAGGGCCCCTGGTGGTTTCAAAGGCAAACATTGATTTCATACGTGCAGCTACTGGTTGGTGCAATGCCTTTTTTCGTAACCTTCATGATTTATACATGTCCTGTGCTGCTGTCATAAGTGCAGTCATGTGGAGGTACCGTGTGCAGTAAAGATGCGAGTAACACTGGCAGACTGGTGATCACAATATAAAAGGACATGAATCAAATGCTAAGATGACATATTATAAAGCAAATAAAGCACTACATTAACCACAATCCTTTGCATAATTTCTGAGTAACCAGCATGAGAAAGTCCTATAAAGGTTCTAAAGGTCCTAAAATATGCAAAATTGACTCTTTTGAGCTTTCAGACATGTTATAATGTTGTTAACTCATCAAAAAATATACCTGGAGTTGTGTTTTGTTTCATTCACACATGTTTGAGTAATCCTGGTTTACTATAGCCAGGCTGGTGCCAACTAGTGCCTCCGCTCAATTTAATTTCTCTCCAGCAACTAGGTCAGAAATCAAAACGCAATAGACGGTTCACAAAGATGCCGGAAGTGCAAGTTCAGGCTCCAGCCAATCAGCGAACATACATTCAGTGTTGGCAACGATTCCCGAGATCAAGGATTTAAATCCGGAACAAAGAGAATGTTTGGTGAATTTTATGAAGGGGAAAGACGTTATTGCCCTTCTTCCTATGGGATTTGGGAAAAATTTTATATAAAAGTTAGCCCCATTAGCGGTGCATTATATATGCCATGACCAAATAGCAGCGATTGGTTAAATAATAAAAAGTTCTAATGCTGCAAGGTCCGATGGTTTCTACGAAGTGAAATCAGGTTATGAATCAGGCTGAGTTTATTAGTCTTCATCTCTAAAGCTCAAAATGCTCTGTTCCGTGCTGACATCAAGCGATAGTTCACAAATTAACAGCTATAATTTACGTTTTATTCAATAGAGTGAAGCTGTACGGAGTTTAAAAACACAGTGGAGCACTTCCTGTTTTACCAGATGACATTCACATACAGTATGTTTGAGTAATGCTTTATTTTTAGTCTGTCTTCATCTCCAAAGCTCAAAAATGCTCTGTTCCATGCTGTCATCAAGCGATAGTTCACAAAATAACAACTACAATTTACGTTTTATTCAGTAGAGTCCCTAAACTAAAGTGTCACCCTAATAATAAATGACTAATAATGAATGACTATAGAAAAAAATTCCCAATTTCACAACAATCTCACACAATACTGTATACAAAACTATAAAAAAGAGTGAAGGTGTGTGGAGTTTAAAAACACAGTGGAGCACTTCCTGTATTACCAGAAGACATTCACATACAGTATGTTTGAGTAATGCTTTATTTTTAGTCTGTCTTCATCTCCAAAGCCCAAAATGCTCACAATGTTGCCTTTACCTTTTACCTTTTGTTCAGTAGAGGCAGTTCCAAATCTGAAATTGTCCAAATGATTGTAGTGGAGCACTTCCTGTGTTACCACCTGACATCACAAGGTGGAGCAGAGTGTTTTCAGTTTGCGAGAAGAACTCAGAGATTTTTTTTTTTAGTTCTTCTAACCTATCATACACAAACCTTCCCACAATATCTGAACCAAATTTGTAAAATCAATTAAATTTGGACTATGTATGTTTATTTGCATAGATTTGAGAAACAAGGTAATTGGACAGCTGAAAAATGACCATAGTTCTTAATAACAATGAGATGGTTCGATAGTAATTGGCTCTTAGTATAAAGGAACTATATAAAGGTGTATATTTACATTTACAAGTACAATATAAGTAAATTAGTTTAGGTTAGTCTTTATTTGAAGGGACAATTTACAAAGACATTAAGCTCATAAAAATCAGAGATGTTTCGCACCAGATTATAGCTAAATATTAAGGATGTAACAATAACCAAAATTCACAGTATCGTGGACCATCACAATATATCAAATTACAAGTCTCTTTGCTTAAATTAAGAGTTCTGGTGCAGCAATAACTAAAAAACGACAGAGAGAACTACATGGACCATGATCCTTTGCTCCATTTCAGTGCAGACTACATGAAGAAATAACAGTTCTAAACACTTTTAAGTCTTAGTTCATTGGATGAAATCTTCTCAAGGCATTTTAAGAGGAAGAAGTAACATATTAACAGTTTTGTACAAAATATCGCAATAAATGTCGTAGCGAGAGATTTGAATATTGTTACATCCCTAATTGTAAGCCTCCCCAAAATATCGTGACCTTTCCCACGATATTGCAATAAATATCTTACTGTGAGGTTCATACCTTGACGATATCGTATCGTGAGACTTGGATATTGTTACACCCCATCACATACATATAAAATATTGTAGTTATATTAACATACCTGGATATTACGTTTTTCAGTACATATATTTTGCCTTGTTTCAAAGTAGAACACGACACATGTCCTGTCTTCAAGAGTAATTATCATGTAATAATAATTTTTCCATTCTTTTACCATGCTATTACTGTATAGTGTTAACATTGTTTCTCATTTTGATGCAACATTTTATTATTCTGATTCAGCTCGCAGTGTTGGAATTCGTTTGCTCAACAGTGGGAGGGTACTTTTTGTCATTTAACCAATCACTGCTATTTGGTCGTGACGTATGTAATGCACCACTAACAGGACTAACTGGTATATTAAGCTTTTCCCAAATCCCCTGGGAAGAAGAGCAATAAGGTTTTTCCTTTTGATAAAACTCACCAAACATTCTCTTTGTTTTCCGGCTTTAAATCCTCGATCTCGGGAATCGTCGCCGACACAGAATATATGTCTCTTCCCTGATTGGCTGGTGCCCGAAATTGCATTTCCAGGGTTTTTGCGAACTGTCTATTGTATTTTGATTCCTGACCTAGTCGCTGAAGAGAAATTAAATCGAGCGGAGGCACTAGGTGGAACGAGTCTGGCTAACATTTTATACCAAGGTAACTTCAGAAAAACAAATGTCATTATTATATTGGTACATGAATTCGTCTCAAAACAAGAATGCAATGTATCAAAACCAATTTGTAAATCCTCAAAAAAGTCAAATGAACTAGATCCAGTGAGTAACAAATTAAACCTCATAGATATAAAATAGTCTGTGACTATATCGTATCATTACACTCCTACTTAATAACTAGTTTCCATCTGCAGTCCATGGACAAAATATGTAGAATAGGCGAGATAAGGAACCACAGAACAAAGCTTTGACATGATGTAAGATTATCTGCACGAGGTTGCGTTCTTGTACGGTTGTATGGAGTAAGATATGAAGGCACTGTGGTCTTTCTTAAATTATATAGTAGCTATCTTTGTTTACTGATCTAAGGTTGAAATTAAAGGGGGATGAGTATGTTGGAGACACAGTGGTTGCTTTGTAGACTCCCCTGCATCTGCTGTAATTGAAGGTACTTCCACCAATTCAAATGAAGCGGACAAAGCCTGGTCTGTCCTTTAGGAAATCCTGGGCTCGGGGTTCATAAAAGGAGGCAGCAGAGACGATGGAGGACGGCGAAGTGTGTGAGGAAAATGGGAAGCAGGCGAACTGATAAGGACAATGTTCAAGACGGGCATTAGAAGGATTGAGTCAAGTGCCGAAGATGCCATTTAGGAGACTATTAGTGATGAATCGATGTGTCAGATTTATGTGATCGCAAAATTTGTCGCCGTCTGAAAGGTCTGCAGAATGTGGTGAGGCTGTACATTGACTGAGTGGGTGGCAAACTCATGTGGGGCCGTTCTGTGTGTGGAGTTTGAACGGTCTCTCTGTGTTTGTGTGGGTAAACATGCACAGCACAGTAGGATTTGCACAAAATGTCAGTCACTGAATTTAAAAAAGCCGTAGTTGGAAGTGGATGTTGATTTTAATACATCCATCTTAATCCGTGTATCATTTGTTCATTCGCTTTTCAATATAAAACCAAAAATAAGAAAATGAAATAACAACCGTTTTCTTCATTTGTCTCCAAAACCAAAAAGAAAAAACGGAAAACAATTTGTTTTTTCAGTTTTTGATTTTGTGTTTAAATGAAAAATGGAAAAAAACGGATAACGGCCGTTTGACTTAAACTGTGATGCTGGACTTTTGCACCGCATACAGACTGAACCAGGATTAAACCAGACCGGGACCAGACCGGGACCAGACCGGGACCAGACCGGGACCAGACCGGAACCAGACCGGGATCAGACCGGGACCAGACCGGGGCCAGACCGGAACCAGACCGGAACCAGACCGGGGCCAGACTGGGGCCAGACTGGGACTGAGACCAGGACTGAGACTGGGACCAGGCCAGGACTGAAAATGGTTTAGTCCTGGTTTGTGCCTCATACTGACTAAATCAGGACTAAACCAGGACTAAACCAGGATTAAACCAGGACTAAACCAGGACTAAATCAGGACTTAACCAGGTCCAGGAGCAGACCCAAACCAGACTGGGACTGAGATCAGGACTGAGACCAGGATCAGACCAGGACCAGATCAGGACTCAGCCTGGAACCAGACCGGGGCCAGACTGAGACTGAGACCAGGACTGAGACTGGCACCAGGCCAGGACTGAAAATGATTTAGTCCTGGTTTAGTCCTGTTTCAGTCCTGATTCAGACAGTTTTGCGGTGCAAAAGTCCGGCATCGCAGTTTAAGTCACGGAAACAGGAAACAGCCGTTATCTGTTGCTTGAAATACTCGAAATAATCATTTTCTTATTTTACCCGGATTCATCTTGTTTAATTTTTGGTTAATTTCAAACAGACCAAAAAGGTGTAAAGGAAGAAAATACAAAATTACACATTTTCACAGAGCACACGTTTTCAGGAGCCTGTGATCGATACGAGTGTTCATGGTTTATGTGTTTGAACTTCATCAAAAAGGTGAGAGCGACGACTTGAAAAGAGGTTGGCTAATGGTAGAAGATGGTTGTTTCACAGCATGAAACATCAGCTCACCTGTTGTAGTCAGTTCTATCTGGTCAGATTGTGTGGAAATAAAGGGTCAGAATGTGTGGAAATAAAGGGTCAGAATGTGTGGAAATAAAGGATCAGATTTTGTGAAAATAAAGGGTCAGAATGTGTGGAAATAAAGGGTCAGATTGTGTGGAAATAGAGGGTCAGATTTTGTGGAAATAAAGGGTCAGATTGTGTGGAAATAAAGGGTCAGATTGTGTGGAAATAAAGGGTCAGATTGTGTGGAAATAAAGGGTCAGATTTTGTGGAAATAAAGGGTCAGATTGTGTGGAAATAAAGGGTCAGATTTGTGTGGAAATAAAGGGTCAGATTGTGTGGAAATAAAGGTCAGATTGTGTGGAATAAAGGGTCAGAATTGTGTGGAAATAAAGGGTCAGATTTTGTGGAAATAAAGGGTCAGAATTTGTGGAAATAAAGGGTCAGATTGTGTGGAAATAAAGGGTCAGATTGTGTGGAAATAAAGGGTCAGATTGTGTGGAAATAAAGGGTCAGATTGTGTGGAAATAAAGGGTCAGATTTTGTGTAAATAAAGGGTCAGATTGTGTGGAAATAAAGGGTCAGAATGTGTGGAAATAAAGGGTCAGAATGTGTGGAAGTCAAGGGTCAGATTGTGTGGAAATAAAGGGTCAGAATGTGTGTAAATAAAGGGTCAGATTGTGTGGAAATAAAGGGTCAGATTGTGTGGAAATAAAGGGTCAGATTGTGTGGAAATAAAGGGTCAGATTGTGTGGAAATAAAGGGTCAGAATGTGTGGAAATAAAGGGTCAGAATGTGTGGAAGTCAAGGGTCAGATTGTGTGGAAATAAAGGGTCAGAATGTGTGGAAATAAAGGGTCAGATTGTGTGGAAATAAAGGGTCAGATTGTTTGGAAATAAAGGGTCAGATTGTGTGGAAATAAAGGGTCAGAATGTGTGGAAATAAAGGGTCAGAATGTGTGGAAATAAAGGGTCAGAATGTGTGGAAATAAAGGGTCAGAATGTGTGGAAATAAAGGGCCAGATTTTGTGGAAATAAAGGGCCAGATTTTGTGGAAATAAAGGGTCAGATTGTGTGGAAATAAAGGGTCAGATTGTGTGGAAATAAAGGGTCAGATTGTGTGGAAATAAAGGGTCAGATTGTGTGGAAATAAAGGGTCAGATTGTGTGGAAATAAAGGGTCAGATTGTGTGGAAATAAAGGGTCAGAATGTGTGGAAATAAAGGGTCAGATTGTGTGGAAATAAAGGGTCAGATTGTGTGGAAATAAAGGGTCAGATTGTGTGGAAATAAAGGGTCAGATTGTGTGGAAATAAAGGGTCAGAATGTGTGGAAATAAAGGGTCAGATTGTGTAGATTGGTAAAGGGTCATTGTGGAAATAAAGGGTCAGAATGTGTGGAAATAAAGGGTCAGATTGTGTGGAAATAAAGGGTCAGATTTTGTGGAAATAAAGGGTCAGATTTTGTGGAAATAAAGGGTCAGATTTTGTGGAAATAAAGGGTCAGAATGTGTGGAAATAAAGGGTCAGATTGTGTGGAAATAAAGGGTCAGATTGTGTGGAAATAAAGGGTCAATGTGTGGAAATAAAGGGTCAGATTGTGTGGAAATAAAGGGTCAGAATGTGTGGAAATAAAGGGTCAGATTTTGTGAAAATAAAGGGTCAGATTGTGTGGAAATAAAGCTCAGACTAAAGTTTAACCAACGCCAGACAGAGCAGGGAATGTAGTACTGCCAATCTTATACGATAGTGATACGATACGACCAATAGATGGCTGTGTCCCACTGCTCGAGTTTTAAATAGTTGAATGACACCATTTTGTATAATCATGTGTGGTGTGGCCTGTCTGAGCGGCACGTTACTTCTGTCTGCCTCGGCTGCAGAACATCGAGAGTGAAATGGAGCCGATTCACGATGGCTCCGGCTCAGAGTCCAGATTGGCCACAGTCAGTGCTCTGTGCCCACGACTGTCACCAACAGATGGACATGCTTGACTTCTTCACAGACAACCTGCGCCGTTACAGAGTGATTAAGTCATTTGATTCACTGTTTTTAATCACGCACGTTCCTCGAAGCAATCGGAGCTGGAAATTCACGTGGCTGGAGGACTGCGACGGCGTTTATAAATCTATGGGAGATTCACTGATTCTGCAAACACTGCGCAAGATTGATTGTTGTTAGAAATTGTCTCCAGAGTTGCAGTGCTATGACTCAGTGTCCTTTCAGCTCACAAGAATTATGCCCCTGTGATAACAAAATTACATCAATAATGAATTACATTATTCCGTATAATCGTATTTCTGTCTGAAAGCAGCAATACTAAAAACCCCTTTGACATTAAACTAATTAAATTGTGATTGATTTATTGATTTTTGCATCATAAAGTTATTGCAGATCAACCATTAATACATCAATATATCAACAGTCCAAGCTGATGTTACTTATAGATTGCGTTTACGTTGTATCCCAAATAAAAATCCATAAACCTTATCAATATTTTTCAGGGATTGGATGAAACTTGCAATATTATAATCTCATTGTTCTTGCTAGGGATGTAACAATAACAGAAATATCGTGATATCTTATGGTGAAAAGTCTAGCAATAATACCGTAGGCAGTAATACGATATTACGGTATCCTGCCGTATCAAAAACGGTGTCAGTTTCATTACCGTCATTTTAAAAATCTGCAGCGTATACGGACCTAATATAATATTATAATTTATTGATACTTACATTTGTTTGCTCAGCACAAATTAATGTGTGGTTGAATTTTCATTTTAAAAATAACAGTGTCTATAATGTTTCTTTTAACTGCACGGGGAGATGACGTTCGATTGGTTTCGTTCCGTCGTCACGTGACGCTCATTAGGGAGACCAAGACAAGATGGCAAGTCCGGCCGCAAGCGAGTTGGTCCCCCCCCCCCCAAAAAAAAGTAAAAAATAAAAAAAAAAAACCACTATTTTTACAATTTGGCAGCATTTTGGCTTCAGACGTACATTTGTTTACGTTTTTCAGAAATTAAACTTAAAACCACATGGCTCATTTGCGTAAATTATGAAGTGCTGATAAAAACAGATCTTTCCTTGTGCGCTGATGCGGTTCAGCTTCTGTCGGACTAAAGGACACAACAAAGTGGAAAATCAGTGTTCTTTCTGTGACAGAGGGGTGTTCTGCTGATGGTGAGTCTGTTCTGTGAGTGTATCGCGTTGGAGATGGTTCATGTTAAACTTTTCAGAGATTATAAATCTGCAGGTCATACACACAGACGGTACAGCGGTGCGACTTCGTAGCTTACCAAAATCGTACTAAAACATTTTGGTAATACATTCATACTGTATACCCCGGTAAAATCCTGAGAAGGTTTAACGGTATCAAAATTTGGATACCAACCCTACCATGGGCCAACACAATATATCAAATTACAAGTCTCTTTCCTTAAATTCATTGTTTTGGTGCAGCAATAGCTAAAAAACTGAGTGAACTACATAGACCATGATCCTTTGCTCCATTACAGTGCAGACTATATGAAAAGTAACACAAATAATAATAATCATCATCATTTAAATCTTAATTCTTTGGTTTATGACAGAACAAAAGTCTTGTCAAGGCATTTTAAAAGGAAAAAGTAGCATTTTCACAATTTATCGCAATAAATATCGTACCATGGGATGTATATGAAAATATTGTATCGAGAGATTTGAATATTGTTACATCCCTACTTCTTGCAAATGACAACAATCCAGTTTTCAGAGTTGAATAATGGCACCACTTGGAGGAGATACTGTGAAAGAATGGTTTCCCTTGTTTATTTATACTGTCAGAGAAGATGTTGGTTTGTGCCAGTTTTTGGTTCGTGTGGTTAGGCCCAGCGATTACAGAGATATGAACCACAAACCAGCTCAACAACTCTGCAATCTGACGGTTAAAACAACAAATTACTCCACTTTTACTCCATACATCGTCACTAGAATGATTTGTATAACTTCAGTCCTAGAACAGAACAGAATAATAGAATAAAAATCACATTTCAGAACACGTTTGTACAGCTCTGAACTACAGGGTTAGCAGTTTTGATGCAGAATACAACGGGGGCATTTTGTTGTGTGTGGAGAAAATGACGGTACTTCATGCGACAAAAGAAAACCGTTTAAGATGAGTGTAGCAAATGACGTTGAATCCAGATGTGTTTTGTTTCGCTCGCTGTAATAGTCTTTGTGCTTGTGCCTGCAGTGTTGTGATGGGCGCACAGAGCAGAGGGCTGTCTCGTGTCTAGCACTCTCAGTCTAATGTGAGATCTTAATTATAACCCATTAGCAGCAGCAGCAGCAGCAGTGTAAAGATCTCAGCGTCATTCATGTTATTTCTGTGTAAACAAAACAGACGTGACCAACTCCAGCTGCTGTGGTGTTGGAGAATAAGCCAGAATCGGTTTCATATGCAGTACTTAAAGGTGCGCTGCGTAACATTTTAGTGGAGGGTAATCCGTGTATCATTCATTCATTCATTTTTCAATATAAAACCAAAAATAAGAAAACGAAAAAACAGCATTATTTGTCTCCAAAACCAAAATGAAAAAACGAATAAAGGTTTGTTTTTTTCAGTTTTCGATTTTGTGTTTAAATGAATAATGGAAAAAGTTCCAGTTTCCGGACTTAAACTGTGATGCCGGACTGAACCAGGACTAAACCAGTTCTAAACCAGGACTAAATAAGGACTAAACCAGGTCTAAACCATGACTAAGCCAAAACTGAACCAGGACTAAACTGGTCTCAGTCCGTGTCTCCTGTTCTGATCTTGTCCCGGTCTGGTCCTGGTCTCAGTCCTGGTCTGGTCCCGGTCTAAGTTCCGGTCTTGTCCCGGTCTAAGGCCCTGTCTCAGTCCCAGTCCCGGGCTGGTCCCGGTCTCAGTCCTCATCACCCGACAGTCTATGTGGGCGCAACTCCAGGCCGTCCCGACACTCCTGGTTCAGTCCTGGTTCAGTCCTGTTCAGTCCTGTTTTAGTCCTGTTTTAGTCCTGTTCTAGTCCTGGTTCAGTCCTGGTTCAGTACTGGTTTAGTCCTGGTTCAGTCCAGCATCACATTTTAAGTCACGAAAATGGGAAATGGGCGTAATCTGTTTTCTCCATTATTCATTTAAACACAGATCAAAAACTGACAAACAAATCTTTATCAGTTTTTTCATTTTAGTTTTGGAGACAAATAATGAAGAAAATAGGTGCTTTTTAGTTTTCTTATTTTTAGTTTTATTTTGAAAAATGAATGAACGAGTGGTACACGGACTGAGGGTCTGCCACTCATCTCCATGGAGATGTTATTGATTTGCCTGGAATTTTCTATTTTGAATTTATTCATTTACAGGTAGTAGACTTTTACGGGCTAATAAGTATTTAAATTTAGGTACCCATGGATCATTATGTTATAATTTGCACATTTTAAATTATTAGATTATATAGAAAACCGTGGAGTCCAGTGGGAGCTGATGTTGCCTTAAACGTCGTCACAACAAAGAGTCAGCACCTCCTGTGGACCACTGAGGATCATATTAGTGAGAAGCAGATTTTTTATTTTTAATTATACCAAAATGACTTTGCAACACCGCTGAATACAGAGCACATCATTGATTAAAGAAAATAAATTGGAGAACAAAGTATACAGAGCGGTTGCTGTTACAGCCCCGGGTCTTCAACTGTAATTCGTTTTGTGTGCTTTAAATTTGTTTTGCTGGTTGTCCTGGATCCTAATGTGCGAGTCCTGGTCCGTGATTGGTGGGGCACTTCTTCAGCTGCCAATCCTGCCTCACCTCCAGCCTCGTGTTTGTTGTGTTGAGACACTAGTTTTGTTTTGTTCTGTTTTGTGCCTTTTTTTTTCATTTGTCACTCGATTCTGTTTGTGGGTTTATGTGGTTTTACTTAGGGGCACTTCTGTTTTAGTTTTGTGTCCCTTAGTTTAATCACTTGTTTTTGTGTAAGCCTGTGTGACCCGTTTTTGTGGCACAAAACTCGTATGTTAATCCTGTTGTTTTGTTTCTTATTTAGGTTATTTTCTGTTTAGTTCATTTACCTTTTACATCCCTGTTAATTAAAGAACATTTAATTTATTCCATTATCCATCTTGGTTCTTTTGTTACTTCCTGTGTCCCTAGCAGAGCTGGGTCGTAACAGTTGCTGTGCGCCAGTGGCCATGAAAACTGGAATTGATTGGCAATATGATATGGGTCTTGGAAATAAGCGGTCAAAGATTGCTCAAATATGCATGAACCACTCCAAATACAGCTATGGATGAGTAAATGGAGAGAGTAAACAACTAGAACACTGTTAAAAGCTCTAAAAAGGCGATTTGCGTAATAGGTCTGCTGTAAATATTTTAACAGTCATGTATGTGAAGCAAGGTTACCTCTCCACAGATCTGACCTGTAACTTAATCTGGTTCTCACAATTGAGATACATTTAATACCATATTGTGGAACATTACAGAGCCTCTAACCTAAAAAGTTAGTGCACCTTGTAACTTTGAAGTAAAGGGTATACCACCTGATCGTCTCTGTGGACATGTTATTGCTTTGCCTGTAATGTTCCATAGTATAGCATTATGGGATGGTGATCACATCCTGTCTCATTGTAAACACTTATTTGCCATTAGGACTGCGTTGTGCTCTTGACTTTTCCACTAAAGGCCGATGGAAAGCCTCCTTTATTTCCTATAAGAATGACTGAGCAGTGACACATAATTACAACATTTAGAGCGGCTGAGACGTCCTCTGCTGATACACGGTCTCTTAAAGACATTCTGTGTGATTAGATTGGGCGATAGTTTATCTGAATCAACAAAGTCAAGTGAATTACTGAGGAAAAAGGCAATGCGAGTTCATAGTCTGTCTGTGGAGAGTCGCTGGGTACATGAACTTGGAGGGTAGTTTTTCCTAACAGACTTTGTACTGTTAGTGTTGTCACGATATTGACTTTTCTAACTCTATTTCGATACTAAGGAATAGACTCGATACTCAATGTCCTATAAGTGGAGACCGAGGAATACCCTTGGAGTGAGAACCAAAGATGAAAAGCCAAGAAGAACCCCTTATGTTTGATGGTCCAGTGCTTCTTCTCTGCACCCAAAGACCCACCCATGTCCTTTGACTTGATGGAGAAAAATCATGATGAAGGCTGGCGATGAGCTGTGAGATGAGTTTTTGAGACCCCATGCGCTCTGAAGAAAGCAACTATGCAAAGCCGGATCCCCACATTTACTGAAGCCGTGGCCAGAAACCTGTGGAAGTGGTACAAAGCTCAGGCCAATTTAAACAAATCCAGTGACCAGGAGAGTTCTTCTGGATCTGCCTCAGTGCTGCAGTAGCCTGATTCATCAGCTGGCTTCACTTCGTAGAAACCGTCTGACCACGTAGCTTTAGAATTCGTTCGCTCAACGGTAGGCAGGTACTTTTTTTATTTAACCAATCGCTGCTATTTGGTCGTGACGTATGTAATATATTACTGGTATATTAAGCTTTTCTCAAATCCCCTAGAAAGAAGGGTAATAACGTCTTTCCCCTTGATAAAATTCACCAAACATTCTCTTTGTTCCAGCTTTAAATCCTCGATCTTGAGAATTGTTGTCAACACAGAATGTATGACTCTTCTGATTGTCTGGTGCCCGGACTCGCACTTCCAGGGGTTTTGCGAACCGTCTAGACTAGAGTATTCCAATTCCTGATCTAGTTGCTGGAGAGAAATGAAACTGATTGGAGGCACTAGGTGGCACCAGCCTGACTAGTGCTGCAGGGGCTCAGAAGCTAGACCACAAAGAGTCTCCAATGGGGAAGAGAGGTGAGGAATCAATCAGCTCTGTCCAGGTTTAGTCCGGGTTGAGGCCTGGATTATTTGTATAATCATAGTGGAGCAATTTAGGGTTAGGTGTAGTATATATCACAATGACCCTCTAAACTTTGATTCAACATGGAGGAGACACGAACGAGCTGATAATATACGACACCAGCATGACCCAGTACAGAGACCGGAATAAACAGACCAGGACCTACACCAGACTCTGTCCCCCTCTCCTTTATTCTGGTCGCGGTCTCAGTCCCGGTCTGGTCCCGGTCTGGTCTTGGTCTGGTCCCGGGTCCCGGGCTCAGTCCTGGTCCTGGTCCTGGTCTGGTCCCAGGCTCAGACCTGGTCTGTGATGCCAGACTTTTGCGCCACATACGGACTGAACCAGGTCTAAACCAGGACTGAACCAGGACGAAATCAGGTCTAAACCAGGACTGAACCAGGACTAAATCAAGTCTAAACCAGGTCTAAACTAGAACTGAACCAGGACTGAACCAGGACGAAACCAGGTCTAAACCAGGACTGAACCAGGACGAAATCAGGTCTAAACCAGGACTGAACCAGGACTAAATCAAGTCTAAACCAGGTCTAAACCAGGACTAAACCAGTCTCAGTCCTGGTCTGGTCCCAGTCAAACTAGGGGCGTTTGACTTGATTTATTCGCACCGTTTGGTCTGAACACGGCTTAATAAGTATCTAGTTTCAATACTAGTTTTAGTATCGATTAGTATTTGATTTTTTATACATTTAACTCTAAGAAACTGCGCTTGAGGATTGAGGATTTGTTGTTTGTCTATAGCCAACTATCCTCACATCACCCAGCCCCAGTCTTGTACTTTGAATACTTTAGATTTTTCAGAGCATGTCCTGTAGACGATTTCTCTCCCCGCAGACTCCAGTGTGACAGCAGAACAGTTTCTTCCCCTCTGCCGTTGGACTCACTTCACTTCCTAACACCTGTCACTTTAAATGACTCACTGCAACATCATCTATTTCCACTGCTAGTTCGGCACTGTTCTGTCTATACTGTCTTCAATTTAAAGCTTATTATGCACAATCGACTTCTCTGAGCTTTTATCCATGTTATAGTTGTTTCCCTTTCTCTTTTACCCTCTCGAATTTGTATTTGGGGTGATTTGTGCATGTTTGAGCAATCTTTAATCACTCATTTTCAAGACGCTACACCGCCCACCGCTCTGTACTTACTTCGTTCTCCAGTTTTATTTACATTATCAGTGATACGTGTAGGATTCGGCAGCGTCGCGTAGTCATTTAAGAACAAATGAAATGATCTTGAGCTATCCATATGAGCTGCTGACTCTTTGTTTGTTGTGATGATGTTTACTGCGACATCAGCTCCCACTGGGCACAGCTGTTTTCTAACACAGAAGCAGCAGACGTGTTTCTTTTTTTAAGCCTTTTTAGATGAATACTGTGACTTAAAATGTGCAAATTATAACATAAGGAGCCACAGGTATTGTAGATTACAACTATACAGAGAGTTCAAGGACAATATTTGTTCAATCACTGTTGGGCAATTTACTTCAAAACTGTAATGCATTATTTATGACTTGTTACTGTCATTTCAAAGTAATTTGTTACATTACAATATTACTGTATTTAAAATGTAAAATATTACACGACTATTGCAGTAATTTTAAGATACTCTCACCAAAATATCTGTCGCTGATCGTCAAATAACAATCAGTGAGAGAAGATGCCGAACTTTTGCGCCGTATATGGACTGAACCAGGACTAAACCAGGACTGAACTGAGGACTGAACCAGGACTGAATCAGGACTGAACCGAGGACTGAACCAGGACTAAACCAGGTCTAAACCAGGTCTAACAGGACTAAACCATGACTAACTAGGACTAAACAGGTCTAAACCAGGACTAAACCATGTCTAAACCAGGTCTACACCAGGTCTAAACCAGGACTAAATCAGGACTAAACCAGGTCTAAACCAGGTCTAAACCAGGACTAAACCATGACTATACTAGGACTAAACCAGATCTGAACCAGGACTGAACAAGGACTAAACCAGGACTAAACCAGGTCTAAACCAGGACTAAACATGGACTAAATCAGGACTAATCTTGGACTAGGACTTGGAATCTAGGCCCGCCCCTGAGAGAACCCTGAGCCCATGGAGCAGGGTGTCCGCAAAGTGCGATTGGCCCGACCTCTGGGCCCGGCCCAACACTTGGAACTGTAACGATGGTGTTTCACCGTAGCTGATATTGAGATGATTTTAGCGAATTTGTATGAAGAAAAATGAAAAATCCACCACTTCGATCCAGGTTAAAAACGCATTGTAACACGTGCTACTGACATTTGTACCGAGTAAAATATGACAATTTTTTTCCCTGTAATGCCGAACATTACAGCCTTACAACAAAAAGCAATGCATTACAGTAATTTGTTACTTTTATAACACATTACTCCCAACACTTTTGTTCAATATTTGTTCTTTAACTTTATTACAGCTTCATGGTGCATTGCAGGCAAACACAGCGGCAGTAAAAAATGAACTAATTTTTACTTGTCAAGCCTACATTTTGTCATATTCAGCCTACAGACAAAATTGTACTTGAGAGTTTTATGTATATTTTCATCAAAGTGTAGTTTTTAATTTAAACTTTATTTCATCCATGAACAAGCCATTGAGGATTTGTCAGAAAGTCTTAAATATCATCTGGCTGACACACAAATCACAAGTTGAATTTCAGAACATTTTCAGAACTACGAATTTTTATGCAGAAAAAGACTGGATATTTGATTTGTGGAGGAAATTATGGCACTTCAAACTTGCAGTCTTTGTGATTTGCCAATTGTGTCCATTCAAATTGTGATTAATCTTGCAGCCTTGTTTGTGAATTTTGTTCCCGGACAATGGCGGTAAAGCATTTTGTGATAGTGACATGAATGACCTTGACTGGTTGTGTTGTTGTTGCATCCGTGTGGGGCTGTACTCTGCAGGTGTGACTGACTTCCCTCTGGGCCTGTGTCTGTGTCTCTCTGATGTGCTCCGTGTGAAGTCTGCACATGCCGGAAAAATGTGCCTCCTCTGTGCCTCCTCTGTGCCTCCTCTGTGCCCTCTCTTTGCTCTCGCTCATCCGGATTCATCCCAAACCAGAGCCAATGCCGACCTCATCCTCTGCATTCCAACTGGGACTAAACCCGGAACTAAACATGACCAAGAAACCATGACTAAACCAGGACTAGAACAGGATCAAGCCTAGTCTACTTTTGGCTTTTTGATTTCAGATGACACCGCTGCAATTTATAACATTAAAGGTGCATTGTGTAACTTTTCTGGTGGGTTTGTCAAATGCTTTTCTTCGTGAAGATGTTATTAATTCATCTCAAATGTTTCACAGTATGGTTATTAAACCTTTCTATCTTCATGGAGACCAAACCATGCCAGATCTGTGGAGAGGCAACCCCATTTTCTAGGTATTCTTGAGTTATAAAACCACCTGTAATTGGATAAAAATGAGAGAGAGCTGTTTAATGTCATACTGTGGAACATTCCAGGCAGAGCAGCCAATGACATATCCATAGAAACAAGCAGGTGACGAACCTCCAACAAAAATTTACATAGTGCACCTTTAAATTGAGGCTACATATTTATGATAAAGGTCTGAGCAAAAGACGCAAAAGTGGCGTCGCGTCTTCACTTTTTATTCCGCCTTTCGACGAGCGTTTTCAGGAGGAAATCTGCGTGCATATGGTGACGCAAAAGTGTGTCGAATTCGATTGAATATGCATGCCAGGCAGCTTGGTGGTGATGTATGTGACGTAAACATGTACACGACCTGAGCAGATCTGACCAGAGTTTTGCGTCTTGGGCAGTGTAGACAGAAACGCTACAGCGGAGAGTATTAAACTTTTCCACTCTGGAGGGTGGTTTCAGATTTTTGCATTTTTAAGCCCCAAAAACAGCATCACCGTCTAAACGAAAGGCACTTTTGATAAAATATTTTGCCGTTTTTACCTGCAAGCATTCTTATGTAAACCGGCCCTGAGGTGTGAGGAACATTGGCCTTGGTGATACAGTAGTTGTCCAAAAGCTTGGACTCTAACAAATAATCATGTCAAGCCAAATCAACACAGCTGCATTATGAAATCAAAATGTTATAAAACAATATACAGAAATTTTAAACATGTTTTTAGTTGCAGCTCTGTATCTATAACCAAAATGTTGATAGTTCAATCGCTGCTTTTGTCATGGTTCATGTTCTGTAGTGGTTGTTTTTGCTTATTTTGGTGTCTCTTTTCCCTTTAGTGTTGTCTGCTCTTTTATTTTGAAATTTTCCTGTCTGCTTGTAGTTTTGAGTTTACTTCGTGCCTTGATTGTTTGCCCCACCTTGATGTTTTTCATCTGTGTCTATGTGCGTTTATACCCTGTGTTTTCCTCTGCCCTTTGTTGGTCCATTGTATTTGTCTTTGTCTTGTCCTGTCATGGCAATTTAGTTAAAATTTTTGAATTTATGGGTTTTTTGTATCTTTTTTTTTTGTTATTAAAGAACATTAAGGCAGTCCTGCATTTTGGGTCCTCACCTGTTTCTTCGTGACAGCTTTAGCCAGGTCTTACTGTGTCTGTGTCTTTGGGCAAGGCACTTCCTTCGTCTCGCTTGCATAAAATAAGAAATTAAAGTTAAAGTTGCAATGTGATGATGGTTGTTGGAGAAGTGCTTGGTGTAGATTTGCAGTCTCGTCTCTGGCAGTCAGCTCAAGGGCAAATGTGGCTACAGAAATAGCTTTTCACCACAGTGAGAAATTAATGATGCAATGTAAATCACTTTGAGTATTATGAAAGGCATAATATATAAATCTAAGACTTCATAATATCTCGTTAATGGTTTATGTTTTCTCTATTACAAGAAGGAAAATGTATAAATATTGGGTCTATGTTTCCACAATAATTCAGCGACGGTGTCATAAACAAGCAGTTTGTGCCAAAAGCTCCTAAAAATAAGAGGGAATTTGTCGTCAGAAGACATCTGCTGTGAAGCCTACGCCAGTATGTAAATAATTTCACACAAAATGATGCAGTCATCCTTCAGGGAAAGATTAAGGGAAAGATGATGCAACTAAAGACAAAGTGATCTCACTCTCAGTGTTTTATATTTAGCATAATGACTCATTGTTTATGACACTCCAATATGGCCACCACAAAAAAAGAGTTCTAATAAACCACACATTAAAAAATACATTATATTTAATCAAGAATCAAGGCATTATTTAAAGGTGCATTGTGTAACTTTTTTGATGGAGGGTTCGCTTGTCTTTTGTTATGTTTACAGTGAAACGAATCACTGTATTGCCGTATCACTGTATCAGAAACAATTTGCGTCCAGACACGTCCTTTCTGTGTCCGCAAGCCTTCCCTATCCATCTATTTATTTACGTTTTACAGAAATGAAACTTAAAACCACATGGTTAATTTGCATAAACTAAGCGCTTCAAAAAGAGCTTGCCCCCTGTGCCCTGATGTGGTTCAGCTTCTGTATAAAATATGTGTTCTTTCTGTGACAGAGGGGTGTTCTGCTAATGGTGAGTCTGTTCTGTGCAAGTAGTTCTAGCTACGCTGTTTCCCATTTGTCTATGGTTTGTTTAAACTGTTTTCCACAATAGTGTCACATGACTGATGTCAGGAACTCAGCCAATCAGGAAGGTTCAAGTCACAGTGACGTGGTCCAATAAGGACGCAACTCGAGCTCCTATGTCAGCTTATCAACGTTTTCAGGTGTCCACACAGTGCCGGATCAGATCTATACTCAGATGAATTCGTGGGAGCTGGTGGCACGAGATCATTCCATCTCTGGAGCCGTTTTCTATCGTATTAGTGTGGATGAACACTGCATCCGCAACAAAATCGACTCTAATACGCACTAGTGTGGATGGGGCCTTTGTGGAGTAAGTTGCCTGGAATTTTCCACAGTACAGCATTAAACTAATTACATCTGTTTTTACTGCTGCACCTCCACAGGTCTGACCAACAACCTGACCTATAGTCACTTGCTTGTCTCCATGGAAATAGATATGTTTAATGCCATACTGTGGAACATTTTAGACAAAGCAGCAACATTTCCATGGGGATGAGCAGGTGGCAGGTTTCACCGCTAAAGTAAAAAGAAAAAAAAAACATTCTGCACCTTTAAAAACAAGTGCTGAACGTTATTTTAAATGGATTTCACTTTCCCAGATTACCCTGTCATAAAAGTACAATGGCATTTCCATTGATCTGTTTCCTCTGTTTGTATTTCAGTCTGAACCAGCATCAGGATGAGGGCCGTCTGTGGGATTGTGCTCAGTGTTCTCCTTTCAACAGGTAAAGTCAATTTATTAGATCTATTTCTGGATTATTTGTCAAATGTTACAATAACCTATATAAATCCTATTTTGTTTTACAGCACTGTCTGTCCCTTTACAATGTAAGTATTTTTTGCTGTTTTTTCTCTAGTTTTACAAATTTTACAAGATTAGTCATTGGATTTTATGGCCCCATGAAGCAAAAAATTGTTTGTCACATACACATGCACATAGTAGTTCTTATACCCTCTAGCAAGTAGCAAGTAAACACATGCACCAGTAGATTCATAAATTCAGCTCTCTTAGCCTATTTAACATTCACTGCATTTTGTAAAAAGCAAATTATATTAAAACATGCTCCTGTAATTAAAATTTGACATCTAATCACAAATCATGTTTGATATTGCCAGCTTCATAATTGCTATTGGCCAAAGAGTCTCATTGTGTTCCACTCTCCAGACCTTGCTCCATCTGTCATTGGCTCTGTCCTCGGCCAATCAGAGATTTTTTACAGCCAAAAAACACAAACCGCCCCTGTCATCTTATTAACATAGGCAGTTTATTTTTGTATTTCCCTAAAAACCTTGAAAAAAGAAAGTTATGCAGCTAACAGTGTACATCTTTTTCCTGTAGCGTCTGAGGAAACTGTGACTCTCTTCTATGGGGAGGACTTCCACATTTTGCTGCGCTCTCTGAATGTGGAGGTGACGTTCCGAAACAGGACAGCCCCGCGCACCCAAACCTCGGACGAGCCTTTGATGCGCGGAGGGAAGTCTGTGAGCGAGAGGGCCCAGCTGAACAGCCGCCTTAATTACCTGATCATCGAGTCAGTGACGGAGGCGGACGAGGGGCTCTACACTGTGAAAGATCCAGAGAAACCAGAGGAAGCCAAACACATTACTCTGATAGTGAGAGGTAAGACAATTCACACTGGGTAGATATAATAGTAACAGGAGTAATAGTTATTGCTGAAGTAAAAATCAAAATCAAAAAACTAAACTAAAAATACATACAAATATACAGTATTTACATGGCCAGTATAAATCAGATAACTAGAATAATCAGAAACCCCAATAATTAGATTTCACGCACAAAAGAAGTCTGATCATCAAAAATAATTGCCGACATGTGTTCCTCAATGTTTTTTTTAGAGAATTTTAAAATAACATAATTCATTCTTTAATCTTTTCTTTCCTTTTTGTCTTTGCCACATTAGTTTTGCATATTTTTCCTTGTCAAAACCAGAGATGGGGACTTGCAAGTTGTGACTTGGACTCGAGTCTGACTTGAGTCACTATTTTTAGGACTTGAGACTTGACTTGACAAAATGGACTAAGACTTAGGGCTCGACTTGGACTTGAAGGTCAATGACTTGGGACTTGACTCGAACTTGAGGCCTGTGACTTGAGAAGACTTGAGAAGCACTCTTAAATCTGAATTCTTAATGTTCCAACCATAATGATTCTCATTCAGACATTTAAAAATTAAAATTTGCATTTCTACAACTCTTATATAAATATACCATGACTTTTTAAGAACAATTTAGTTTAAAATGCATATAAATTGCAAGAATCTAAGCTATATTTGGTATTTTGGTTTAAAGACTTGAAATGACTTGAAGCTCAAAGCAGACGACTTGGACTTGACTTGGACTTATGGGCCAGTGACTCGAGACTCGACTTGGACTTGCCTGTATTTGACTTGGGACTTGACTCGGACTTGAGGTCAAAAACTTGAGACTTACTTGAGACTTGCAAAACAACGACTTGGTCTCACCTCTGGTCAAAACTTACACAGGTGTGAAAGAAAATAGCTTTTATGGGTAGTTTATGTAAGGATTAGTTCTATTTAAATCACAAACAAATTTTACATATCACCAACCTTTTACCCTGATATTAATTGATATTAGTATGTTCAGCAAGAGAGAGGAGTTTCCCTGAGAGAAGCAGGAGACGAATCAATGCTGTGTCTGCCTTTGTTTTAGCTCTTGTCCATCAGAGTCCTCAGAGTCTAGAGCAGGGGTCTCCAACCTGTACCTCGGAAGCTACCAGTCGCTCTCCGCCCCCTTTCAATTAGCTCGCCAAGGGATTACTGAATTATATGTATTGTGCTGAATGAAGTAAAATTTGATTGATTGAATGCCTATTACCATTGTACCATTTCGATGCCTAACTTTGTATACTAATAAATAGGGGTGTAATGATTTCCAAGTCTCACAGTACAATATTTTCACGATATACATCTCACTGTACGATATTTATTAAGATATTTTGTGGAGGCAAACAAAACTGTTAATATGCTATTTTTTCCTCTTAAAATGCCTTGACCAGACTTAATCCAAAGACTTAAAAGTGTTTAGAACTGTTATTTCTTCTTCTAGTCTGCACTGAAATGGAGCAAAGGATCATGGTCTATGTAGTTCCCTTTGTCTTTTTTTTTTTTTAAGCTATTGCTGCACCATAACTCTTAATTTAAGCAAAGAGACTTGGAATTCGATGTTTTGATGGTCCAGGATATTATTGTGAGAACTTTGACGATACAATATCACGATATTTCGGTTATTGTTACATCCCTGCTAATAAATGGATAAGAGTTTATGTTTTATAGGCATCTAACTGTACCGTGACTCTTCTATTCAATTTTTTGTGATTGCTAAAAGTAGTAACTCTTTGGCATTTTCGTTTTGTAAAAGTGTCTCAACTGAGGAAAAAGGTTGGAGACTCCTGGTCTAGAGAGACATATACGGTGTTGAAAAAGCCAGTATGTTTCATTGGTGGCACAAAAAGCATCACTTTTGGACACATAGATTTAATGATCCAGTACTGATCCCTGGGGTACACCTCTTATAATACTTTCCCATTTCAACCAGTATAAATATCTATATATGGAACGGCGTGGTATGTGTTTATTTATACAGGGACAGTGTACAGTGCAACATTGACCAAAGAAGGAAAAATGCCTTGTACCAGTCCAATGAGATTCATCTGGTCTTCCGATATTTTATGTTATTAGGTTCTTTTTACAGACCAAGAGTTTGTATTCATACCTGACAGTTTCGACTGCTCACTGCGGTCTTCCTCAGAGTCACGTGATGTTGCTGTGACGTGTCCGGTCAGCTGATTTATACAGGTTTTGGCGCTGTCTTCCTACCGGTGGAGGCAGGACGAGAGCGCCATCTGCAGTCCGACTTTCTCAGGACAGTATCCCAGATTCCCAGGTGTGTGAGAGTAAAAAAGCCCCCTCATCCCGGTTTATCGTCCTGTGGGCACGTTTCCGTATTTCGATGGCCTCTTTAATCCAGCGGGGATGTTTATTTTCCTCTGTCCCAATGATGTTTGCTCCATCCCGGCGCCAAAACATGTATAATTCAGCTGACCGGACACGTCACAGCAACATCACGTGATCACTTTTGTTGTTCATCTTGTTGTGATTATCTTTGAACTCTGTTTTTTTTTTTTTTTTTTCCCCTCAAACTTTTTTATTATATGTCAAAGAGTCAAGTGTGTGTGTGTGTGGTTGTGTTGATTTTGTTGTTTTGATGCTTTTTTGAATTTTCGTATCCTACTGTCTGCCCTACTGCATCTGTGTTGTTGTGTGGACCCCCTCGAAAACAAAATGGCAAGACATCTCAAGGGGCTTATCCTCCAAATAAATAAATTCTAAATTCTCTGAGGAAGACCACAAGTGAGCATTCGAAACTGTCAGGTATGAAAAACAAACTCTTGGTCTGAAAAAAAAATGCTTTGTACCAGGTTATAGCAAAACATCCTAATTTCGATCTCTAGTCTCTGGAAAGGTTGATGTTACAGCGTCGAAAACTGAATCTGAAAGCAAGCGGATACTTGACCTGAACATCGTACTTACAAATTCTATTCAATAAGGAATAAGGAAAAGCCCAGATCAAACACAAACCCTACTATAACTATTCAACAGCTCCATCCTGCACGTATAAACACAAACACCCGGTAGTCTGCTAATTCATATAAAGTCTAGACACTCAAATAAATTAAGTGAGAGGAAAAAAGAAGATGTTTAACTGTGTTTGTGACTCATCCTATGAAATATAATCGATTTGCTGATGCTGTCTGCTGCGTTAAGGTCAAAATGTGTCCATGAAAGAACTCATTCACCTCTTGATGAACGTCATTGAGGCTCGGCTGTTGGCTGCTCTCATGCTACTGCACTCCACACATCATTTTCATATAACTGTCAGTAGCAAGCTTGTAGGCCTAGTCTGTGTCAGATAAGAAAAAGTATCAGGAGAGGATTTGGGATTATCAACCAGCTGAAGGCCCTGTTTTTTTTCCATGTTGTGTTTGTGCAAATTTGTCTTGCCCGAGTACAGATTTATTGTATAAGCTGTTCTTGAGGTCAAAATAACATGGCTGTGTACTGTCTGCGTTTGATTATAGTGTTTTATTGTCAGAGAATTAGGAAGCTTCACGATTAGCATGCTAGTTGTTGACAGCAAAACTGCACTGGTCTCTGAAAGTTGTGAAAAACATTTAGAAACTCAGCATGGTGCACGATTACAGGGTAGCCACGGGGTCTTAAATTTCATGTCCCTAAATTAAGGCCTTAAAAAATCTTAAATTATGTTGTACAAGTCTTATTTTTTTTCACGAAGGTCTTAAATTTCATTAGGCTTTTTTTTTGTATACTCAACCGGGCTGCAGTGCGATGTTAAATGGAGGAAGGGAAAACAATCAGTAGAGTGGAGGAAGATGTTGGATGGATCATGGGGAAGTGTAGGTTTTTTTTCCACAGTGGCTCTTAGATTCTAGATAAAGTACCGGTGGTTGGTGGGTCATTATAAGAATTGGATCCGGTGTTGGATGCGATGTTGGTCTTAATTTTCATTTAAGTGGTCTCAAAAAGGTCTTAAAAAAGTCTTAAATTTGGGGTAGTCAAACCTGGAGAATCCGTGTGTCGTTCGTTACTTCGTTTTTCAATATAAAACCAAAAATAAGAAAATGAAAAAACAACAGTTTTCTTCATTATTTGTCTCCAAAACCAAAATGAAAAAACGGATAATGATTCGTTTTTTCAGTTTTCGATTTTGTGTTTAAAATGAAGAATGGAAAAAACGGATAGCGACCGTTTCCCGTTTACATGACTTCCGTGACTGCGATGATTTCTGCACCGCATACGGACTGAACCAGGACTGATCCAGGTCCGGGAACAGACCGGAACCAGACCAGGACTGAGACCGGAACCAGACCGGGACCAGACTGAGACTGAGACCACCAGGACTGAGACCGGGACCAGACCGAGACTGAGACTGAGACCAGACCGGGACTGAGACGGGGACCAGACCAGGACCACAACGGGGACTGAGACCGAGACCAGACCAGGACCAGACCGGGACCAGACCAGGACAAGACCAGGACCAGACCACGACCAGACTGGATCAGTCCTGATTCAGTCCGTATGCAGTGCAAAAGTCCGTCATCGCAGTCACAGAAGTCACTTAAACGGGAAACAGCTGTTATCCGTTTTTTTCCATTCTTCATTTAAACACAAAATCGAAAACTGAAAAAACAAATTATTATTCATTTTTTCATTTTGGTTTTGGAGACAAATAATTAAGAAAACAGTTGTTTTTTTATTTTCTTATTTTTGGTTTTATATTGAAAAACGAATGATACATGGATTCTGGAGATGCCTTGAATTAGAATGCTTGGAAGGCTTAACTTTGGATCACTGCAAACCGTTTGAAATGAACTAGTTCTGCAAATTTTTTAAGACAAATTTAGTACAACCCCTTTTGAATCACATTTTATTTTAAAACCAGTGCAGAGATTTCATAGATACAAAACTCGTCAAAATCATGATTTTCATGTTCCAAAATGTGTTACATAAAGAGGTCAGTTTTGCTACGATACAGAGGCTGGAAATTTTGGAGCAGTTTTCACATCTGGTTAGTGACGGCAGATCAGAGGCGTTGTTTAAAAAGAGTTTGAGGAAATGTTTGATATTTCATGGTAATGTTTGATAATCTTACAATTGTGGATGTTTCATTGTTTTAATCCATGTTTGAATCGAATGAATTTAATCCATGGTGTTTAAATGTAACTTTATATATATATATATATATATTTTTTTTATGCACAGCAATAATGTTAAATTTTTAATGTATTCATAAGGTCCTTTTGGGTTTTTTTCCTCTTCCAGCACCTACTTTTTTATCTAGAGTCTTTTTTATTGTTATGTTATGTTCAAAATAAGTAAATAAATAAATGTATAAAAAAATACCAAATTAGGCAACAGAAGCGCATGTATAGGAGTCTTCTTTTCCGCCGTAATCACAGGTTATATCCAGAAAGCGTTGAATGTTAAATGTGGCTCTCAGCAGTGTGTCTGTAGCGAGGTGATTAGACATAGATTTGCATTAGAGAGAAAGAGAGAGAAAGCTGATGGTGCAGAGCTGCAGAGCTATGCATGAAAAACCCTGATAAAGGTGACTGCAGTACCAGGCTTCTTCTTCTACTACTACTGCTGCTGCTCTGTATCCATTTAGTATTATAAGTACTTGAGCAGACAGGGACTTACTCTGACGTGTAGTTATTTTATTATTTATTATTTTGATTAGAACTAGTGGAGCTGAAAACTCAATAGACAGTGTTATATAAAGCGGATTAGAGCTATGGAGCCGTTCCTCTCTCAAAACGTACCTTATTTCACTGGCTTTTAACAAGTGACATGTACGTTTCTTGTTGTTGAGTATCTTTATTTTTTTGTGTATTGTGTTTGTATTGTGTATTTTGTTGTACTGCGATTGTCCTTGTCTATCTTGTGTTTTTGTACAGCACTTTGGCCAGCTGTAAAGTTTTTAAAGTAAAAATAAGATGATGGTCAAAATAATATTAGTGTAGGTATAGAGACTAAAAATGTTTATTTAAAAATGGGGGGTAAAAAAAAAAAAGGAAATGCCTTTAAAATGATGCTTTAAGTTTATAATAAATAGTAAAAGATGATGAAAGGAAATAATGATAGTGAAAATAATATTAGTTTAAGTACAGAGACTAAAAATGTTTATTTAAAAATGAGAGGGAAAAAAATAGGAAAGAGAGAGAAAAGGAACTTCAACTATAAATAATATAAGGGGGCCAAGCGGTGTGTTTATGTTGGACTACCACATTAATTTTGTTTTATTTAACCAAATTTGTGTCAGTGTGTGTGGTCGAGAGGAAATGGGGGAGCTTTTTTGTTGTTTTGTATTTGTTGTGGGTGCTGCTTTATGTTTTTGTGTTTAGTTTTTATCCTGATTATTGTATTTTGTTAAAAGTTATATTCTGTTGTCCTTTTTAAAGTGCTTTATAAATGAAATTGGTATGGTATGAAAACAGAAAATATCTATGTGATTTAAAATGGCATGAACTGATATAATATCTGAGTAGTAACTTCAGTTTTTTTATTGATTTTTATCTTACTAGAAATGGTTTGACTTTTAATCAAATTTAAGGTAGTATCGATAATTTAATAAGATGATCCGAGGTACATCTGGTTATTGCTGAATTTGAATGTAGCTGCTGTATGCATTTTTCTAGTCTTCGTCATCTTCATCAATATTAAAAGTGCCACTTGAAGACAATTGATTATTTTCATATTTTAATTTAGGGTAAGGCATTTCTAAGTACTTTTTACTTCAGCCTAAACACTTTCGGTCATGATCTATGGGGTTTTTAGTCTATGTTTTGTTTTCTTTTGTTTTGTAGTGCTGCAAAATGACAGAATAAACTACTACTTCTGCTAAAAATCTGGGTCAAAATGGCACTAAAATAATAATAATTTAAAAAACAACTTGTTCTTCTCGCAAATATTTTTCCGCTCTTGTAATCGAAACCCATCAAATGTCAAAACTACTGTGACTCCTAGTGGATGTTTTTCTAAACTCATTTGATTTTCATTTAACAAATTCTTGTGTTTTAATTTTTGTAATCTTTTTTTCCAAATCCTCCAATTTCTGTGATGCATTTGCCTTTAACTTTACAGCATCCAGAGCTCTTAATGTTTCTTCTTTGTATTGATTTGTGCCGTAATTTCATTGGGGTCAGAGGTCTTATTGCAGTAATTAATCCTGTTTACTTCCTGTTGTTCCTTCAGATTGTTCAAACGAGCAGACGGTTAAGTATGGAGACAATTACCATATTCCTCTGGACCTGCCCCCTTCTCCTCCTGCTCCCACCCTCACCGTGGAGTACAGGCCCATCTCTGTGGAAGCCAACCAGACCTCCAAGTGAGTCAAAACTAGACTGCAATATAGGTTAAGCGAATATATTTTGCCTTTTAAATAAATTGCTAATCATGAGCATAATAAAATACTGTTTACAATTAATTATGCATATTAGTAACTATAGTAATCTGAGTTTTCAGTCCTGCACAGCTCACATGTCAGTTTAGAGATGACTGATTTACAAATGGTTCCTTCTTATGCAAATTACAATCCATCCGATCAATTCTGAGCCTCCCAAATAAATTCAGTTTAGAAATTGGAGGATAAGTCAATAATAGTATGGATTATTGATACTTTGCAGCTGATGTCATCAATGTTCCCTGGGGAGTGTGATACTAACTGCAGGCTCAGCTCTGGAGAACTGATGTAGCTGGAGCTGATTCGTGCAGTTAAACAAGTCGCTCTCAAATAACAGTCACAAGAGAGCATTAGCCAACAGTTTTTCAGTTTGTCACTCTATGGTGGCCGCACCGGCTTGTCAAAGCCTGATCTTGCCAGATCTTAGAAGCAAAGCAGAGCGGGGTCTCTGTAGTACTTGGACGGGAGACCACTGGGAACATCTGGTGCCACAGGGGGGCGCCAGTGGCTAAAACTGTCATTGTGTCCTTAGGCAAGACACTTCACCCACATTGCTGAGTATGAGAGTGGTGTGTGTGTGTGTGTGAGTGTTGGTGTTGGTCAGAGGAGCAGATGGCGCAGATTAGCTTCCTTGCTTCCATGAGTCTGCCCCAGGGCAGCTGTGGCTACTATAGTAGTTTACTGCTACTCAGTGTGGAGTGAAAGAATAATAAACTGTAAAGCACTTTGGGTGTTTTGATAGGCGTTTTATAAATGTATTTAATTTAAAAATTAATTAATTAACAGGACCCTGAACGCTCGTACAGATCACAGGTTCCTGAAAATGTGTTTTAAAATCCATTTTGTATTTCTTCTTGAGTTTTCAGACAATCTTAAATCTTTTTTTTTCTCTGTTTGCTAATGTGTGCAGTGTGTCATCACATTAACTGCAGAACATTCTAACATAGAGATACACGTATTATTCTGGCAGGCGCCTCAGGTCAATTCCAGCCTGGACCAACAGACTCAGGGACAGCTTCTTCCCCAAAACTGTCGCCATACTTAATGAGAACTGTTAATTTGTTTTTTATTTATTATTCTTGCACTTTGACAGAGCAGCTCTGAATTTCATTATACTATTGTATAATGACAATAAAGGCTTTCTATTCTATTTCTCTTCTACTCTATGTAGAACACACCAAGCATAATGTCACTGCAAAGAGGCCATGTCCTAATTATTGTTGCTTCTTTTATATAATGTATGAGTAAAACGCAACTTTGTTCTGTTCTATAAATGAAATACATCTAAAATAATTAAAATTGTGTGTCTAAAGTTACAGTCAAAAGATCTGAAGTAAAACGCCTGTCTCTTCCCTTCAGACCGGCCCTGGTGTTGCTGGCCGCCTCAGGGACGCCCAGAGACGGATACCACGACCGAATCATCATCGGGGAGAAAATGCTTACGCTCAGAACAGTGACCGGGGCAGACGAGGGCAGCTACACCATCAGAGGAGCCAAAGGAGAGATCATGACCAAGATGTGTCTCAATGTGCGAGGTGAGTGCTCTCAAACTGAAAACACCACCTTGTGATGTCATATGGTAATACAGGAAGTGCTCCACTGTGTTTTTAAACTCCATACACCTTCAGTAAAATCATTTGGATGATTTCAGCCCTGGAATTGCCCATTGTCACTGAATTAAAGATAGTTCTTAACTTTAAAACTACCGCTTCATGGTGGAACGGAGTATATTGAGCTTTAGAGATGTAGACAGACTAATAAATCAGGATTACTCAAACATGTGTGAATGAAACAAAACACAACTCCAGGTCTGTTTCTGATGAGATAACGGTATTATAAAATGACATAAAGCTCACAAGAATCAATTTCGGGTATCACAGGATTTACTTTAATGGAGACACTGTACACAAAGTAAACTTTTATGAGCTTTTAACCGTGGAGCTTTTCACCTACAAAGAGCTTCCCACAACCTAATGATGATACCCAGTGGAATTAAGCCTTTTCAACTTATGTGAAAGGGAATACCTAAATATTCAGACAAACATGAGCGAATTGGGTGCAATATAAAAAAAACTTAAAGGGACCATAACTGTTTTTAAAGGGACAGTTTAGAATTTTGGACATATGACCTCATTTCCTAGTGAGCCAGAGTGTTGGAAACGTGTGGAGACACTTTTTAAAATATTCCATCCAGTCGTTGTATTTGCAGAGGTCGCTGGTGCTAGACTAGTGCATGTCAATGGCCATAGTTATCCTGCCACTAAAAACAGTCTTACCCACTCCACAAAACACCCGAAGCAAATCTATTATTACATCAGACTGTCGATGTAAATGTCTGTGTTGATAGAATAACGTTTGAAATAAAACTAACCTTGCGTCGCATGAATCGTCGTATGTTGAGGGACTATTTTCTCGTATATCAGTCCGTCGCTGCCAAGCTTTTTATCAGGAAGTACAACTCACTGCTTCTGCTCAGACATAAATCCTTCAAATGCAAGGTTGGTTTTACTTCTGAAATTATTCTATCGACACAGACATTCACATCGACAGTCTGGCGCAATAATAGATTTTCTTTGGGTGTTTTGTGGAGTGGGTAAGACATTGACATGCACTAGCCTAGCACCAGTGAACTCTGCAAATACAAGGACTGGATGGAATATTTACACAACTGTCTCCACATGTCTCCAACACTCTGGCTCACTAGGAAATGAGGTCGTATGTCCAA